>NC_044033.1:369660210-369964205 GCF_901765095.1 Microcaecilia unicolor | reverse complement strand
CACAGCCAAAGCACAGAAGAAGCAGCATGCAGCCTGGAAAGTGGAGGTGGTCACCAGAGGCAGAAGACAGCAGGCGATCAGCGGGGCCAATGGATCCAGCACCAGCACTGACGAGGTACAAGAGACGCATTCCACCGGAACCAAAGGCAGCAGCCCCTAGCATCAACTGGAGTCCCAGAAGGAAACAAGTCCCCCACCAGATGCAGCAGTGCACAAGAGATCTCCCCGTCGTGAAGAAGGCCTCGATGCCCGACTGCCAGCTACAAGCAGCGCAGTAGATGAACGCAGACTGGAGCAATCCGATGGGAAGGCAGAAGGAGAGCTGGTTCAAATCAACATCGGGAAGTAGCCAACCAGCAGCCACACCAATGCCCCACATTGTGAGGAGCCGGTCCCCGCACTCCCGCACCCAGCAACGGTCCATTGATTAAATCGAGTGTGCAGCCGGCCGACACAGTGAGCAAGGACAGAAAACCGTGCCCCCGGAGTTCCTGTCCGAAACAGGTGCCAGGGAGAAAAGCAGACCACTGCGGTACCCAATGAAGCTGGTTGTACAAAATTGGGCCAGGGTTCAGCTAGGCAACGGGGCAGCTCCACGATGGTAGCTGGAGCTAACGGTTTTTTTAGCCTGTTACTCAGCGGCCATTTTAGAAATTACACGCAACTGGCCCATATTTATAACAAAATGTGTAGATTTTGGAATGCCCACAAAACACCCATTTCCACGTCCCCTAAGCACACCCTTTTCTGCCTGTGCACGTTAGAATTTAGGCACAGTACATTACAGAATACGCTTAACAATGTATGCGTGTAAATTCAAATTTTTCCCAATTAGTGCTCATTATTGCTTATTAACAGCCATTAACAATGCTTAACAACTTGTTAAAACAATTAATCTTCATGCGTAGTTATAAAATGCACCTAGATTTACGCACAGAACTGTGCGTAACTCAAGGCACTCTATATAGAATCCGGGGGTTAATGTGTAGTTAGCATGTGAGCCATTACTGCCTACAAAATAGGTCTTAGTAATTGCTCACGCATTAATGGCCATGTACTACTGGGAAAGTATGTGGCCATTAATGCTGGAAGCAGAAAAATCAACCATTTTACCCATGCAGAAAAATGGCCTTAGCCCATGAAATAAAACAAAAAGCACCAAGGGCCTTCAAAAAAAGGGGGAATAAAGTCTTTAATCACATACGCTGATGAAACAATACATACACATAAATATGTAGTAGGTTTACATTATGGTTTCATATTATATATATTTTGAATATTATTGGATATACAGTGATACCTCGGTTTTCGTTGATAATCCGTCCGAAAACAATCAATGAAAACCAAAACAGACGAAAACTGAGGCAATTATTTCCATATGAATCAATGTATCCAATGAGCAGGAGAATGCATGGGTGCCCTTGTTTTTTGCAAAATTAGCAGCAAAAACCGAGGCAACCAACGAAATCCAAGACAAAATTTTCACTGAAAAAATCAACGAAACCGAAACCGACGATAACCGAAGTCAACGAAAACCGAGGTTTCACTTATATGTTACTAGTAAAAAAGGCCGTTTCCTGACACAAATGAAACGGGCGCTAGCAAGGTTTTTCTCGGAGTGTGTATGTTTGGGAGAGTGTATGTGAGAGTGACTGAGAGTCAGAGTGAAAGTGTGAGTGTGTGTGTGAGAGAGAGAGAGAGAGTGAGTCTAGGTGTGTGTGTGAGAATGAGAGTGTGTGCCAGTGTGTATGTGAGACACAGTGTGAGAGAGAGTGTGTGTGTGTGTGCGAGAGAGAGAGTGTGTGTGAGACACAGATTCTCTGTGAGAGTGAGTGTATGAGACCAAGCGAGTGTGTGAGGACTGTGTGGCACATAGAGAGTGAATGTGATACAGTGTGAGACAGAGTGTGTGAGAGTGAGAGTCAGAAAGACGTATTATGAGAGAGAGAGTGTGAGCCCATGCCCTCCCAATCCATGCCCATCTGTCCCCTGCCCCCTCCATTCATCCTTTTTCCAGCAATTCCCCTCTCTCCCTGAGCCCTGCCCTCCAATCCTGCCCATCCATACTCCTCTGTCACCTGCCCCCTCCATTCATCCCTATCCAGCAATTCCCCTCTCTCCCTGAGCCCTGCCCTGCAATCCATATCACCCCATGCCCATCTGTCCCCTCCATTCATCCCTATCCAGCAATTCCCCTCTCTCCCTGAGCCCTGCCCTCCCAATCCATGCCCATCCATGCTCCTCTGTCCCCTGCCTCCTCCATTCATCCCTTTCCAGCAATTCCCCTCTCTCCCTGAGCCCTGCCCTCTCCAATCCATGCCCATCCATGCTCCTCTGTCCCCGCCCCCTCCATTCATCCTTTTCCAGCAAGTCCCCTTCTCTCCCTTCCATGACCCCCCCTCGCATCCATGCTCCTCTCTCTCCCATGTCCCAGCCTGGCCCGCCCTCTATCTCCCCCCCCTTCGCATCCACTGCCCCCCCCTTCGCATCCATGCTGTCGTTTCTCCCCTGCCCTCCGGCTCCCATTGTTCAACTTTACTGGCCACACCTCTTCTCTCTCCCCCAACATCCCTTTTTTTTCTTCTTCTTTTTAAATTTACCTCCGTGGCGGTTCCGGCAGCGCAGCGTCAGGGAAGGAGGCGGCGCTCCCGACAATCTAGCCTTCCCTTTGCTGTGTTCGCCTTCTTCTGACGTCATCCTTGACGTCAGAAGAAAGGCGGAACACAGCGAAGGGAAGGCTAGAGACGTCGGGAGCGCCGCCTCCTTCCCTGACGCTGCGCTGCCGGAATTGTTTGGTTTTTTTTCCGCCCTCGACGTCATGATGTTTGATCTTTGATGTTATTTCATGTTTAAACATTTTTTATGAACAGCATCATAGTAAACAAATCATCAAAGAACATGCTATTTTCATAAACCCTTACCAAAATAACCCCTCCTGGTCACCTCCATTCTTCTAATTTTTATGTTTCAACATTTATTATTGATGACAATCCAATATTAACACTTCACAAATAGAAAAGCTTCAAAGAGCACACTTACCTGTAAAAGCAGCAATACACATAGTAGTAGTCAAAAGTACCATTGTCATCAAACTAGTATGGCATTTATCCCCCCCATCATAGAAGTTAACACCCATGATTAACATCCGATTCCAATACAACCCCCCACTTGGCTACCCACCTCCCAAAATCACCTTTCCCTCCCCCCCATAATGTAATGATACGACAATGCAACATTAATCTCCATCATACTCTCCCACAGCTATGATAACAGACTCCAAAAGTTGCATAAGCCTTAACATAAATCCCAAGAACCCCACTCCCTACCTCCACATCAACAATTCCCTAATGGAGGAGTGGAGTGGAGTGGAGTGGAGGAGTGGCCTAGTGGTTAGGGTGATGGACTTTGGTCCTGAGGAACTGAGTTCAATTCCCTGCACAGGCAGCTCCTTGTGACTCTGGCCAAGTCACTTAACCCTCCATTGCCCCATTGAGCCTGCCATGAGTGGGAAAGCACAGGGTACAAATATAACAGGAGAAAAAAAACCTGTGATGTTATTTTGAAATGCAAATAAAAAATACATTTTACTATAATACAGTTATTATTCACTGATCCAAAAATACAGTCATCATCGGAGTCTGATATATCATCAAGAAAAGCAACAAACATCACAAACAAGATCATAATAATACTAATATAAAATCAAAAAATAAATACAATTGGCAAATGATCTAATATCAATAGGAAGCTTCCTATAGGCCCCTTTTACAAAGTGGTGGTAAGCCCAACACGGAACTACCGTCGGTCTACCGCAGCAGCCTGACAGTAGTTCCCACCCCCAGCTTGCTGTCATATCTGGCGCTACAAAAATATATTTTGATTATTGCCAGGTTAACACAGGAGCCCTTACCACCACCTCAATGGGTGGTTGTAAGGGCCCCCCCCCCCCTGAAATGGCCACACAGCAAGTGCTTGTCCGCTGTGTGGTCCATTTCTTAAAAAAAAGAAAGACTTCCCTTTTACCGTGCTGAATTGGTAAAAGAGGGCCTCGGCGTGCATCAAAGATACCATGCGCCAACGCAGCGCAGGCCCCCTTTTGCTGCAGCTTGATGAAAGGGGCCCTATATTTCTTGTCCTTATGCCTTACTTCATATTAACCCATTAGTGCCCAATGTTCCCATATGGCTATTATGGAACATTGGGTCACTAATGGGTTAAGGCAAGAGAAAGAAAATCAACTATTCTCTAGAAGAGGTGTTAAAAATGACTATTATGGTTGGAACAAGAAAAACAACATGACCAACTAGCAACTATGACCTCTGTCTCAGTATTTCTGCTATGATTCAGCCCTCTCTCACTGTTTCTCAAGCATATACAATATGCCTGCTCTCTGAATAATGTTCCAGAGAAAATTCTATAACAAAACCTCTAGCAAATTTAAAATTCGGAATAATACATTGTGACAATAATTTCCGTGACTTATTTTTTCTGTAGATTCAAAGGCACTCATCTGAAGAGGTAATATATCCCTGTCCTGTTTTCATGCAATACACAAATAAGAAGCAGACTGGCGAGCCAATCAGCCACAACAGGTAATGATACAGAAAATGGTAAACAAGTCATTTTTTTCAAAGCACATCCCTCAAACCTGTCACTGTGTGAGATTTTTATCATAAACAATAACTAAGGGGCCCTTTTTACTAAATGTATTAGATTTTGCATTAATGCATTTAATGCAATATATTAACATGCATTAAGTGCAAAATCGAACACAGCCACTATTAGAGTTGTGCCCAGCTGTCATTTGCAGATCCCATATTAAAATGTTCATTAGCACATGGCACTCTGTCCGCAATTAGTATGGATGTATTTAGGCTGAATATATGCCATGCACTACCTGCATTTGCCCTTCAAGCCCCTATTCTTTGCCAGGCTGTGGTAACAGTTGCATACTTGTACGGTTAGCAATTAAATCTACTAATTTTTATAATAACTTGCCTTAGGCACTTAATAAAAGGTCCCCTAGATGTGGGCCATGTTAATAGACTTTAGCGCTACAGAGAAAACAGGGAATGAAAAAAAAATCAATTTCATTACATGTAGATCGCTCCTCAGCCGTGGAGGGGCATAATTGAACAAAAACGTCTATCTCCTATGGGCGTTATCTCTGAGAACGGGTCCGTGAAGGGGCGGAACCGAACTGTATTTTCGAAAAAATAGATGTCCATGTTTTATTCGCCAATTTGTGAGCTGGGCGTTTTTGTTTTTCAGTGAGAATGGAAAATGAAAGCGCCCCGCTCAAAAACGAATACATCCAAGGCATTTGTTCGTGGGAGGGGCCACGGATTTGTAGTGCAACTGGTCCCCCTCACATGCCAGGACACCAAATCCGGGCCCCCTAGGGGCACTTTTACAAAACAAAAAAAAAAGGTAAAAGAGCTCCAGGTGCATAGCACCCTTCCCTTGGGTGTTGAGCTCCCCAAATCCCCCTCAAAACCCACCGCACACAAGCTACCCCATTACTATAGCCCTAAGGGGTGAAGGGGGGCACCTACATGTGGGTACAGTGGGTTTGGGGGGCGGTTTGGAGGGCTACCATTTACCAGCCAAGTGTAACAGGTGAGGGGGGGGATGGGCCTGGGTCCACCTGCCTGAAGTCCACTGCACCCCCTAATAACCTGCTCCAGTGACCTGCATACTGCTGCCAGGGAGCTGGGTATGACATTGAGGTGAAAATAAAAAGTTGTGAAACTGCATATTTTTGGTGGGAGGGGGTTTGTGACCACTGGGGATCAGGGGGAGGTCATCCCAATTCCCTCCAGTGGTCATCTGGTCATTTAGGGCACTTTTTGGGGCCTTATCGTGGAAAAACAGGGTCCAGGAAAAGTGCCCTAAATTCTCGCTAAAAACGCATATTTTTCTTCCCACTATCCAGCGAAAGGGGCCCATCTCTGATCTGTCCGATTAAACAACGCCCCAGTTCCACCTTCACCAAGCCTTCGACACGCCCCATCAACTTTGTCCGCATCCGCGAAGGAGTGCAGTTGGAAAACGTCCAAATTCGGCTTCGATTATACCGCTTTAATTCGTTTTTCTGAGATAACGTCTATCTCCCGATTTGGGTCACAATATAGGCGTTTTTCTTTTTTCAATATAAGCTGGATAGTGTGCCAGAAGGCTTTGAGAATCTCTAGAAATAACCCATTACTCTCATCTTCCGTATACTATATAACAATTACAGCAGTACATCAAAGTTTTTTCTTGAAGGCATCAAGCTGCATTTTTCCTGTTATTTTTCCTTGGTACACCCCTTTTATATCTTTTCTGCCTGACCATTAGTCCATCTGTATCTGTTCTCAACTCTGAGTGCAAGAAACTAGCCCTGTGTAACTTGTTAAGCATCTAACTGAAAGCTAGCTACATAATTTTTGAGGATTAACATGGAAGTTGGAAACAGACATGAACATATTTTGTGAAATAGAGCTGAGTGGTAAAGAACAACCTTTGGAAATTTTGTGTACCCCGCTGAGTTCAACCTTTTCAAATCTGTTTGTCTTACCTGTTGCCCTGCTTACTGACAATCTTTTTTTTGTTCTAAAATTGATGTGTTAGGATTTTAAACCTATTTTGTGGGTGGGGGGGAGGACATAAAAGCATAACATATTGAATCTCACTACTATTCATCTGTCTAGTAGGCACTGAGGGTGTGGTACAGATAATAAAACACAGCCCCTATGGAGGGGAGAACACTAAGAGGGTCTTTTACTAAGGTGAGCTAGCATTTTTAGTTCACGCTAGATATTACCTGACGCCAAATGCTGAGATGCCCATAGGGAAATAATGGGTGTCTCAGCATTTAGTGTCAGCTGATTTCTAGCATTAGCTAAAAATGCTAGTGCACCTTAGTAAAAGACCTCCCCTCCCTCCTCCGAAGATAGAATCCCAGATATTGCTCAACAGTGACATCTACTAATCAGTTTTAGAGACAATTTGTGCCACATGTCCAATGCAGCCACAGCCTGAGACCCTCAGGACCTGAGCACTAAAGTCCCTGGAAAGAACCGCTCACTATTTCCACCACAGTAAAAATACGTGGTGGAAATAGCCAGCAATTCTCCCCAAAAATCACATGCAAGAGCTGCATGGACTTTTACCGTGTAGCTCGGATAAGGAACGCATCAGGGCATGTGCATAGCAGTAATTAGTAAGTGTGAATGCTATGCACATGCCCTGAATGGCTAACCGCGGCTCCATGTTGACTTTGTGTTTTTGGTTCCAACTTAATGCCATGCATGAAATAGACAGACCTTCTCGGTCTCTGATTTTTACATTCCTCTCCCTACTTCCTGCAATCTAATTCTTTAACATAAAAGGCAGTTGTGTGTGTCCTTGGGATTTGTCAGTGATGTTGATAAGGGAGACGGCGCTCAGTCAGCATTAACACAAAGTGCCAATAATTGACATCGCTGGGAAGAGATCAAAGCAGAAAAGTCAGTCAAGAAATCTTAACACACTACGAAGTGCCAAGCCTTCTGTGCATGTATGAAAACTTTTTCATGCACGGTTTTCATACAGTGGTGGAATAAGTATTTGGATCCCTGCTGATTTTGTAAGTTTGCCCACTGATAAAGACATGAGCAGCCCATAATTGAAGGGTAGGTTATTGGTAACAGTGAGAGATAGCACATCACAAATTAAATCCGAAAATCACATTGTGGAAAGTATATGAATTTATTTGCATTCTGCAGAGGGAAATAAGTATTGATCCCCCACCAACCAGTACGAGATCTGGCCCCTACAGACCAGGTAGATTGCTCCAAATCAACTCGTTACCTGCATGACAGACAGCTGTCGGCAATGGTCACCTGTATGAAAGACACCTGTCCACAGACTCAGTGAATCAGTCAGACTCTAACCTCTACAAAATGGGCCAAGAGCAAGGAGCGTGTCTAAGGATGGCAGGGACAAGATCTACACCTGCACAAGGCTGGATGGGCTACAAACCCATCAGTAAGACGCTGGGCGAGAAGGAGACAACTGTTGGTGCCATAGTAAGAAATGGAAGAAGTACAAATGACTGCAATCGACAAAGATCTGGGGCTCCACGCAAAATCTCACCTCGCGGGGTATCCTTGATCATGAGGAAGGTTAGAAATCAGCCTACAAACTACAAGGGGGGAACTTGTCAATGATCTCAAGGCAGCTGGGACCACTGTCACCACGAAAACCATTGGTACACAATTACGACATAACGGATTGCAATCCTGCAGTGCCCGCAAGGTCCCCTGCTCCGGAAGGCACATGTGACGGCCCGTCTGAAGTTTGCCAAGTGGAACACCTGGATGATGCCGAGAGTGATTGGGAGAAGGTGCTGTGGTCAGATGAGACAAAAATTGAGCTCTTTGGCATGAACTCAACTCGCCGTGTTTGGAGGAAGAGAAATGCTGCCTATGACCCAAAGAACACCGTCCCCACTGTCAAGCATGGAGGTGGAAATGTTATGTTTTGGGGGTGTTTCTCTGCTAAGGGCACAGGACTACTTCACCGCATCAATGGGAGAATGGATGGGGCCATGTACCGTACAATTCTGAGTGACAACCTCCTTCCCTCCGCCAGGGCCTTAAAAATGGGTCGTGGCTGGGTCTTCCAGCACGACAATGACCCAAAACATACAGCCAAGGCAACAAAGGAGTGGCTCAGGAAGAAGCACATTAGGGTCATGGAGTGGCCTAGCCAGTCACCAGACCTTAATCCCATTGAAAACTTATGGAGGGAGCTGAAGCTGCGAGTTGCCAAGCGACAGCCCAGAACTCTTAATGATTTAGAGATGATCTGCAAAGAGGAGTGGACCAAAATTCCTCCTGACATGTGTGCAAACCTCATCATCAACTACAGAAGACGTCTGACCGCTGTGCTTGCCAACAAGGGTTTTGCCACCAAGTATTAGGTCTTGTTTGCCAGAGGGATTAAATACTTATTTCCCTCTGCAGAATGCAAATAAATTCATATACTTTCCACAATGTGATTTTCCGGATTTAATTTGTGATGTGCTATCTCTCACTGTTACCAATAACCTACCCTTCAATTATGGGCTGCTCATGTCTTTGTCAGTGGGCAAACTTACAAAATCAGCAAGGGATCAAATACTTATTTCCACCACTGTACATACACAAAGTTGCCCTCCAGAGGAGGGGATGGAGCTGTGATTGAGAGGGAAGACTGAAGCAGGCAGGAGTGACAGAGGACCTGGGAATAGCTGGAGGCAACGCTGGTGAGCAGGAGTACCTGCAACAATGATGAACTGCAAAGGACCAACAGCTCCAGACCTCCTGTTAAAATATCCACATAAAAGGTAAGGGCTGCTTCTGTGCATCACTTGGAAAATGGCTGTGCCTCGCTCTGTATTTACATTTGAATATTGATCAGCTCATTTAAATGCATTAGCACACCATTCCCATTGTCTGCTACCGTGAATGGAAAACAGCCTGCACAACCTCTTTGTGCATCTCCCACTGAATAACATGGTTGATAAACTGGCTGGAAACTGTCAAAAAAGCATGTAGCTGGCCTGGTAAGTTTTGAGAATTGGCCCATCAGTCAGAAAGATGCCACTGTGATGGCTCACTAGATGGAAAAGGAGGAGGATCAAACATGAATGATGGTCAATGATTATGCCATAGTTTTATCACTCATCCATTATAAAGAGAGGGACGGAGGTGGGACAGTTCCGGAAATAATAGATGAAAAACTGCCATGGTGAAGAACATGCATTCGGTCCATTAGCATGCAGTTAAAAATTAAGTATGTGTACAATCAATGTAATACATGTTAACTTACAAATTAGTGCATGTTAAATCAATTAGTGCACATTACAATATTTTTTATTAAAATAAATGCATGAAACAAAATGAACAAAACATCCAAAAAATTGGGAAAAAAGACCAAACTGAAATGTACCTTATGTTTATCCCTTTGGTAGAAGAGTTGTTAAAATAATGGGTTAAGAACCATTAGAGCTGGGTTTGCATCCTACATTGCCAAGTCAATTGATCATATATTGACTTATTTACCCATTCAAAGTTTTTGGTATTCTATGGGGTTCATTTTCAAGCCACTTAGACTTACAAAGTTCCACAGATTACTCATGGGACTCATTTTCGAAAGAGAAAAATGTCTACAAAGTGGCATAAAGTAGCATTTGGATGTTTTTTTTTTTTTTTACGAAAACGTCTAAAACAGTATTTTTGAAATTCGTTTTCCAGATGTTTTTCTATGCGGTTCATCTGCAGTGCATCCAGATCTCAAGGGGACATGCTGGAGGTGTGCTAAGGGTAGGATTTGGGTATTCCTAAGACCTGGACATTTTTCAGCCATAATGGAACAAAACGAAAACGTCCAGGACAAAAACTAAGACGTTTTGAGCTTAACCTATTTTAATAACAATTAAGCCATAATAAGTGGAGGAATAAAGGAATGATCTCCAGTGGTCACTGACCCCCCTCCCACCCTCCCCAAAGATGTGAAAGAAACAGTACATACCAGTCTCTATGACAGCCTCAGATGTTATATCCAGTCCTATTAGAACAGCAAGTAGGTTCCTGGAGCAGCCTAGTGGTACGTGCAGTGCTCTATGGAGAAGGTGACCCAGGCCCACAATCCACTCTAACTGTTACACTTGTGGTGGAAAGTGTGAGCCCTCCAAAAACCTACTGTACCCACAATTGAGGGCATTATAGTAGGGCGGAGTCAAGATGGCGGCATCTTGATCGTGACTACTCCAGCATCTCCTGAATCCTTCTTGTGTAAATTCTTCCTTATGTCTCCAAAAAAGAAGGGGGGATGCGGTTGTCCGCACCCCTACAGCTTCAGTTTTGTCCTTGTTTCAGCTGACATTGGAAGCTTTTACGACACGGCAAAGTGAAGCAGATGGGGAGCCAGCTTCTCCTGTTGCGGCTATTCTGGGGGGGGGGGGGGGGGGGGAGTTTAAGCCACCTGGGAGATGAGAATTTTCTCAGCCCCTGATTTTAGCCTTCAGTCACAAGAAGTTCTGCGAGGCAGTTGCTTGGTGCACAAAGGTCGGAGATCAAGTTCGGGCGGGACTGGCTACACCTACAGAGCAAGAGAATGGCTCTGGTACTGTAGCCTCAATCTTAGAGGGAACCTGACCCATAACAAGATAATCCCTAGAGGCTTCAATAACATATTTTACTCAGGTACTATCAGCAGAATCCTCACCCTGGATTCTTTGTGGAATGTGTTGGTGAGACTAGATTCTTCTGTAACTGCTTGTTCTACTGTCTTAAAAACACTTGCAAAAGAACTGCAAAATAAAACTCAGTTACCTGAGCAACAATTAGAGACACAGAAGGGGAAAATTGATTCCCTGGAAAGAGAAGTGGAAAGTTTGAAGTCAGTCAATAACTCTTTAATTAAGGATAAGATTCAATCAAATAGAAGGACTGAGGTTTTGGAAAATTATACCAGATGTCTTAATCTCAGGATCTTGGATTTTCCTAAAGTCCAAGATATGACACTATTAGAACTTATAAAGAAATATTTGACTGAGAATTTGAAGATTTCATCAGAGCAGCTACCACCTATAGCTAGAGCATATTATATACCTTCCAAGTCTGGAATATGGCCTCCGAGTGAAAATTTGGGAAATGTATCTGTGGAAGTAGTCAATTCTAATGTGGCAACTGGATTAGCTTCTGGTCCTATGGTGGTTGAGAAAGCAACCTTACTAGTTACTCTGGTTATAGTACATAAGTAATGCCACACTGGGAAAAGACCAAGGGTCCATCGAGCCCAGCATCCTGTCCACGACAGCGGCCAATCCAGGCCAAGGGCACCTGGCAAGCTTCCCAAACGTACAAACATTCTATACATGTTATTCCTGGAATTGTGGATTTTTCCTAACTCCATTTAGTAGTGGTTTATGGACTTGTCCTTTAGGAAACCGTCTAACCCCTTTTTAAACTCTGCTAAGCTAACCGCCTTCACCACGTTCTCTGGCAACAAATTCCAGAGTTTAATTATACATTGGGTGAAGAAAACTTTTCTCCGATTTGTTTTAAATTTACTACACTGTAGTTTCATTGCATGCACCCTAGTCCTAGTATTTTTGGAAAGCGTGAACAGATGCTTCACATCCACCTGTTCCACTTCACTCATTATTTTATATACCTCTATCATGTCTCCCCTCAGCCGTCTCTTCTCCAAGCTGAAAAGCCCTAGCCTCCTTAGTCTTTCTTCATAGGGAAGTCGTCCCATCCCCGCTATCATTTTAGTCGCCCTTTGCTGCACCTTGTGTAAAGTTTAAGCTTTTACTTTTAGTTTTTAAAATCTTAACTGGATCAGTTTCAAAAATATTAGCAGCAAAATTACAAATGTATCAACCAGCTAGAACTCTAAGATCGTTCGACAATTAAATTTAGACCATTCCTTTATTTGGTTATAAGACTGAATGAATATAGGGCATTCTAAATTTATGTAATGGGTCCACAACCATGGAACAGTCTACCATTGAGATTTAAGAAACTACAGGAAATTAAGCAGTTAAGAGAGAGAACTAAAGACCTTTCTCTTTTGAAAGCATATGGATCAGATACTGAAGTGAGCTGAAAAAATTGAAGCTAATAAGTCAGATTCTGCAATTAAAGCCAGAATTATGTTGGTCTTAAGTTTATGATGATATGTATTTGATTTTTTATGTCTGCAGATTTGTACACCGCTGAGAACCATGGGTTTGGTGGTATATTTAAAAATTTAATAAATAAAATATAGGTGACACCTGCAGCCATAAGGGCTACTGACTGGTGTATAGTTTGGGTACAGAGGTTTTTGGTGGGGTTTGAAGAGCCTCCTCTATAGAATATAAGTGAGCAACAGTGACATGTGTACCTGGGAGCGTCTTAGGTGAAGTCCACTGCAGTGCCCCCTAGGATGCCCCACGCTCTGCTGGGATGTCTGTGGGCCAGTCTACTGAGAATGCTGGCTCCTCCTACATCCCATTGGCTTCATTTTGTGCGCTTTTCACTTGGACTTTTTTTTTTTTCAAAATGGACCAAAAAATAATTTCACAGAGCACAAAAACAACTAGCAAGTGGCCATTAAAAAACAAAAAACAAAATAAAGATACACATTTTGCAGTTTCAAAAATGGGTATTTGGATTCTGAATGTTTTGAGCAAAATGTCCAAAATTGGACTTAGGCATCATATCGAAAATACCTCTCCAAGTAATTTTGTAAGTCCAAGTGCTTTGAAAACACTTATGGGCTCATTTTCAAAATAGAAAACATCTAAAAATTGGCATAAAGCAGCATTTCGACATAAGTACATAAGTAATGCCACACTGGAAAAAGACCAAGGGTCCATCGAGCCCAGCATCCTGTCCACAACAGCGGCCAATCCAGGCCAAGGGCACCTGGCAAGCTTCCCAAATGTACAAACATTCTATACATGTTATTCATGGAATTGCGGATTTTTCACAAGTCCATTTAGTAGCGGTTTATGGACTTGTCCTTTAGGAAACCGTCTAACCCCTTTTTAAACTCTGCCAAGCTAACCGCCTTCACTACGTTCTCTGGCAAAGAATTCCAGAGTTTAATTACGCATTGGGTGAAGAAACATTTTCTCCGATTTTTGTTTAAAATTTACTACACTGTAGTTTCATCGCATGCCCCCTAGTCCTAGTATTTTTGGAAATCGTGAACAGCCACTTCACATCCACCTTATTTTATATACCTCTAACATGTCTTCCCTCAGCCGTCTCTTCTCCAAGCTGAAAAGCCCTAGCCTCCTTAGTCTTTCTTCATAGGGAAGTCGCCCCATCCCCGCTATCATTTTAGTCACCCTTCGCTGCACCTTTTTCAATTCCACTATATCTTTCTTGAGATGCGGCGACCAGAATTGAACACAATACTCAAGATGCGGTCACACCATGGAGTGATATAACAGCATTATAACATCCTCACACCTGTTTTCCATACCTTTCCTAATAATACCCAACATTCTATTCGCTTTCCGAGCCGCAGCAGCACACTGAGCAGAAGGTTTCAGTGTATTATCAACGACGACACCCAGATCCCTTTCTTGGTCCGTAACTCCTAACGTGGAACCTTGCATGACGTAGCTATAATTCGGGTTCTTGTTTCCCACATGCATCACCTTGCACTTGCTCACATTAAACGTCATCTGCCATTTAGCCGGCCAGTCTCCCAGTCTCGTAAGGTCCTCTTGTAATTTTTCACAATCCTGTTGCGAGTTAACAACTTTGAATAACTTTGTGTCATCAGCAAATTTAATTACCTCGCTAGTTACTCCCATTTTTCCTGTGGGTGATATATTGAAATTTTCAGCTCAGCCCAGGGTGCACTATCTGCTAAAAGGAAGCAAACAAAATATTAGGGATTATCTAAAAAGGGCTGGAGAACTGAAAATATCATTATGCCTTTGTATAGGTCCCTGGTATGTCCACACCTTGAGTAGTGTGTGCAGTTTTGGTTTACCCCCCATCTCAAAGAGCACATGGTATAACTAGAACGTTTCAGAGAAGAATGCTGAGAAAACAGATTAAAAGGGATGGAACACCTCCCTTATGAAGAGAGGCTAAATAATTTAGAGATTTTCAGCTTGGAGAAAATACAGCTGGAAAGGGATATGATAGAAGTCTCAGAGGGCAATTCTATTACAGTGTTGCCTATTTTTAAGCACATGAATGCATCTCTTTGGTATAAAGAAAAGTACGTTCTGCTTTCTTGATCTGATTGAATTCAGTAGAGGTGATCTATATAGCGGGTGCTGCTCAATAATATTAAAAAAAAAAAAAAGCCCAGCACTGAAACAAACGGTTCTTTTTCAGATTTTAAATGGCAATATGGATAAGTCTAAATCCCAAATCAGAGCGTTATTTGGATATTTCTTTCAAATGCTCACTACATATACCTATAGAATACCCACAAAACTGATGTAATACTTTAATTTTTTTAATTGAGGAAAAGCCTCAAATCTTAAGGAACCACTCCGTCGTGGTATACCAACATTAGGGAGGTCCCTTAAATCATCATGGGCAAAAAAACCTCCTATTGTGTTGTAAAAATATGGCCATGCTCAAATACCGGATAAATCGTCTGTATTAAACACGGATCTTATGCACTTATCTTAGCAATCTTGTTAACACATCCCCGGCCCGACCTCGGCCTCAGTTTAATAACCTTCATCAGGGTCCGTGGTGTCTAACTCTGCAAGATCTGTCAACAAAATCCAGACACCGGTGTTTAAATACAGACGATTATCCGAGTATTTTGAGCAGTGGCCATATTTTTACAACACAATAGGAGGTACTTTGTGCCCATGATGATTTAAGGACCTCCCTAATGTTGGTACACCAACGAGAGTGTTCTCTTAAGATTGAGGCTTTTTCCTCCAATTAAAAATTAATGTATCACATCAGTTTTGTGGGTATTCTATAAATATTGGATAAGATCATATGTGAATGCACTATTAAATTATAAGGAACAATGGTGGATCTTTAAATTGTGTACTTTTTTCCAGCAGGTTTGAATCCAGCAGTTGATCCTATAAAACTCAGCATCCTCACGTTAGCGCCATTTTGAGAACGTTGTGTTTAAGAAAAGAGTATTATACTGGATGTGAGTACTTGTGTTAAGTTGTTTTGTTTTATAATAAGATTATATATTACATTTATTTGTAATTTTAGAGAAGCTAATGTTTGTGCTATAAAATATTATAAGTTTAAAAAAAGAACTGCTTGTTTCAGGTCTGGGCTTTTTTCTTTGAATGCTTTCTTGATAGAACATTAAAATAACCAGTTAAATTCACATGTACATTATTGTGTGCAAGCACTTACACCAGCGATAAAGCCAGCACAAACGCTTGCTTCTAAATTGTGAAAGTACATGATTATTGACCGCACCATGGGGCCCTTTTACTAAGCTGCAATAGGTACTAAAGCTTAAGGATGCCCCGCCCTAATATCAAAACTGCGTTCTGGCCCCCTGGCCGCCTAAGCCAGGAGACACGCTGTTCACATTTTCCTGCTGCCAGTCTGCAGCCTTACTGTTGCTTATGCTTATCACTTTGGAGGAGGTCTTTCTGCCCCCGTTCTCAGCATCTCATTTAGTACTGTTACTGCAAGTTGCTGTGTACCCCCCGTCGTTATTGCGTCTACCTCCCCTCTTAACGCCTGCTGCGACAAGTTGGCCCCTATGACTGGGTGGGCGGGATGAGACAGCGCTGCTTACACCTGGCCGTCTGGGTTTCCGAGGGCGGGTCGCCTTTCTTCCTCTCCCTTTATTCTCCTTCATCCCGCCCCTCCCCCCTGCCTTAACCCTTTGTCTGCCTGGTTCCCCTCCCTCTTCCCTGTGCCCTCCTCTCCTCTCCCCTTCCCCCCCACCCTCCCTAACGTCGCAGGCCATCGGCCCGGTTGTGCCCAGCCTCCCTTTATGGAGGGCTGGTTCTTTCCTGAAGCAGCACATAATGGCCTAACATAGGACGCACTACAGCTTCCACATTAGTTTGCCATATGCATGTGCTAATTGTGTGCTAAATATATTTTGGGGGGTTTTTTTGAAGGGATGTGTCAGGGGCAGAGGTGGATATTCCTACGGTAACCAGTTAGCCCATCTACATTACCGCACGTTAACTGGTTAGCGCATGGATAAGGCAGGAGCCCTTACCGCCTACAAAATATGTTGGTGGTCATTGTTCTTGGGGTCTCTTAGAGAGAGGAGGAGATAGTGGATGGTGTGCATGGGCAGACTAAGATGGTCCATTTGGCCTTTATCATGCCGCCATGTTTCTACAGAAACCTAAAAAACAGGTGGTAATAATCAGCCGTGGCAGTCAGCGTTTTAGTTAAGCTCTGGTCGCTGTGTTTATTTTACACCTGGATATTCAGCACTATACCCAGATCCCAGCCAGTGCTGAATATCTGGGTTCAGGTTGTCTGTCAGCACATATCCAATACTCATCCGGTACATGGACACATAATTGTTCCTACCTTTAGAGAGATCTTATGATAGTATCCGAAGCTCTATCTAACGGTTCTGAACTTTGGAATATGATGCTAGAGCATCTAAGGCTACAGATATCCTTGGATCATTTTAAAACTGACCTGAATACTTTCTTGTTTATGGATGCCCTTTCATTAGGTTATCGCTATTAGTTTTTTTATTAATGCCGGTGCGGAGCGAGGCCCTGATGAAATTACAGGGTGTCCCTATTGTACTACCTCCCTCTTCCTATCATTAATATTGTAGTTCTCTCTTCTTTCCCTTCCTGGTTCTGTTGGTCATCTTCCTTCTCCTCACTTTTCCTTTTAGTCTGTAAGTCACCCAGATGGCTTATCTGATGGGTGGGATAGTGAATTATGAATAAACTTGAAACGTGTATTTTCTGTTCTCACACTTTATTCAAATCCTAGTAATTATTGCTCCTTGATGAATTAATCTTTTGAATCTTTAAGAGTCAGTTGTCCAAACATTTGTGCAAAGGACTGAATGAAGGTTTCTGCTGTCTCCTTTTGCTGCTGAACTCGCTGAGACAAACATACATATTCATGTGTAATGTTTTGGTAAAATGTTCAGCAAACTTCTTCATTATATCATCATATTGATTTCTCTAAGCCTCTCGCAGCAAAGATGAATGAGTTGTAAATGCTTTCTGTCTCATTGCCTATTGTTATAATCAAGAAACAAACCTGGAGTGCCTTGTGGTTCAGAATTCAGTCCCATGCAGTGCTGAAACTTGGAAAGTAAGCAGTATTTCCAGACAAGCCAACCCCCCTCAGGCCTTAGAAGCAAAGATTTCAAGAAGGCTGAATTTTGATAAGTTTATAAGATATGTTACAGTATACTGGGTCAGACCAAAGGTCCATCAAGCCCAGATTCTTGTCTCAGATAGTGACCAGGTCATAAGTACCAGGCACATCAGAAAGGCTAGACCAATTCCTTTCTGCTGCACAACCAGGGAATAAGGAATGTTGTTTTTTTTTTTGTCAAGTCTACATGGCTAATTGCTCATGGAACTTTCCTTCAGGAACTTTTTAAAGCCCTTTTAAAAATCAGCTATCCTAAATGCTTTGACTGTATCCTTTGGTAACAAATTCAATAGCTTAATTGTACATTGAGTGAAAAAAATACTTGCTCCAGGTGCTTTAAATGTGCTATGTATTATTTTCATGAAGTGTATCCTGGTCTTTGCACCAGTGGCGTAGCCAAGGGTGGGCTTGGGTGGGCCACCTTTGGTTCAGGCCCACCAGTAGCAGCACATCTATGAGTGGCTGGCAGAGATCCCCAAGCCCCACCAGCCCAAAACTCCCAACAAGTGTCCCTCCTGCATACCTTGTAAGTAGCAGATCTTCGTCTGCAGTGAGCAGTGACATACATACTGCTCGCACCAGCCTTCCCTCTGATTGTACAGGAAGTTGCATCAGAGGGAGGGTGTGGGGCCAACATGAGCAGTGTGTATTAGTTTCTGCTCGCTGCTGGTGAAAATCTGCTATTTAAAAGGTATACGGGAGAGGGGGATGTTTGAGAGACCATCCTGCTATAATACTCGAACGAGAAAAACGCCCAAGTTCCGACCTAAATCGGGAGATGGACGTTGATCTTACAAAACCGAATAAAGCGGTATAATCGAAAGCCGATTTGGACGTTTTCAACTGCACTCCGTCGTGGATGCGGACAAAGTGATTGGGGGCGTGTCAGAGGTGTGGCGAAGGCGGAACTGGGGCGTGGTTATCTGCCGAACAAAGATGGCGCATTTCACTGATAATGGGAAAAAGTATGCGTTTTTAGCTAGAATTTAGGACACTTTTCCTGGACCCTGTTTTTTTCCACGAATAAGGCCCAAAAAGTGCCCTAATGACCAGATGACCACTGGGAGGGAATCGGGGATGACCTCCCCTGACTCCCCAGTGGTCACTAACCCCCTCCCACCACAAAAAATGAAGTTTCTCAACTTTTTATTTTCACCCTCAATGTCATACCCAGCTCCCTGGCAGCAGTATGCAGGTCACTGGAGGAGTTGTTAGGGGGTGCAGTGGACTTCAGGCAGGTGGACCCAGGCCCATCCCCCCTACCTGTTACAATTGTGCTGCTTAATGCTTATTAGTCGTCCAACCCCCTCAAAACCCACTGTACCCACATGTAGGTGCCCCCCTTCACCCCTTAGGGCTATAGTAATGGTGTAGACTTGTGGGCAGTGGGTTTTGAGGGGGATTTGGGGGCTCAACACACAAGGGAAGGGTGCTATGCACCTGGGAGCTCTTTTACCTGTTTTGTTGGTTTTGTAAAAGTGCCCCCTAGGGTGCCCGGTTGATGTCCTGGCATGTGAGGGGGACCAGTACACTACGAATCCTGGCCCCTCCCACGAATAAATGTCTTGGATTTATTCGTTTTTGAGCTGGGCGCTTTCATTTTTCCATTATCGCTGAAAAACAAAAACGCCCAGCTCACACATTGTGAATAAAACATGGGCGTCTATTTTTTTCTAAAATATGGTTCGGTCCGCCCCTTCACGGACCCGTTCTCGGAGATAAACGCCCATGGAGATAGATGTTTTCGTTCAATTATGCCCTTCCATATGGCATGCAGGCGAGAGAAGGAGAGACCAAATCACCTGTGGGATGGGGCGAGGTTCTTCTGCCCACCCATCTTGGGCCCAGGCCACCCAAAATTGGGTGTCTGGCTATGCCCCTGCTTTCAACTCTCTGAAATGGTAACAACTGTTCTTATATATATAGTTTCACCACCCTCATAAATCTATAGAGTTCTATCGTGTTTCCTCCTAGCCATCTCTCTCCAAGCTGAGATGCCTAACCCATTCAGCCTTTCCTTACAGGGGAGCATTTCTACTCCCTTAATCTTCAGCAATTCACACAGTACACTTCTGACACCATGATATGGGAACTACCCATTCACTCATAGAACTGGCTGAAGAAGTTTTAATAAGACTGGAAAGTTTTATTGTGGCCAGCATAACTTACAATAAGAGCCTGACTGCTGAAGTTTATCTCAGTAAGGCCTTTCTTTGGGGGTCTTTTATTTTTTATTTATTTATTATTACATTTGTACCCCGCGCTTTCCCACTTAAAGCAGGTTCAATGCGGTTTACATAATAATATGGATTACAGAGTATTGATAGAGAAAATATAAGTTAATTATAGCAGAATAATAAAAGAGATAGGTAGGTAGAGATGGGGAAGGGTGAAGGGAGTAGGAGAGGTACGAGCAAGGGGTAGATGAGCAATAGAGGAGGGGTAGAGGGAGCGGGAGGGGGATGGGTCACAGGAAAAGCATAGGGAAATTTGGTGGGAGATGTAGTCTGAGTCATTGTCATTGTCGTCTGGATATGTGTTGGGTAGAAGGGATCATAGGATTAGATTGGTTCATTTAGGTAGGCTTGCTTGAACAGATGGGTTTTTAGTGATTTCCGGAAGAGCAGACAGTCTCTGATTGATCGGATGGGTCTGGGGAGGGCATTCCAAAGTTGGCTGCCTAAGAAGGAGAAGTTGGATCCATAATAGGTTTTGTACTTGAGTCCTTTGCAATTGGGGTAATGTAGGTTGAGGTAAGTTCGCAAAGTTTCAGACATGTTTCTGGTGGGAAGGTCAATCAGATTGAGCATATAACTCGGAGATTCACACTGGATAATCTTGTGGATTAATGTGTGGACCTTGAAGTTGATTCATTCTCTGATAGGGAGCCAGTGAAGTTTTTCACGAAGAGATGTAGCGCATTCAAATCGTGATACTAAGCTTAGCTTGAGTTATGTGCAGCAGGGCCCATTTTATTCCTATGAGCCCTGCAGCAGATAACTCGAACTAATACCCCCCTCTATTTCTAGGTTCATTACCTACTAGCAGTGCCCAGTGGTGACACTTGGTATAGCACAACATTCACATACAAGTTAATTCTATCATGACACTTCTCTTGGTTATGTGTTCTTGCTAATGTTGTTTAAAATAACAAATTAAAAGGAGCCTAAAAAAAACTATAATGACTTGACGCTTATTATCACCCAATATACTAATATTTACTTGACATATTCCGTCTGTGGTGGTTGGCATTATTTTGAATGCTGGTTGCCATGGGCTGATTGCGACCTGGATATTCAGTGCTGGACCACATCTGGCTACTAGAACTGAATATCTGAGTCTTGGGCAGTTGCCAGAAATTATACAGGTACCACCAATATTCACGGCCAGTACCTGAATCCATCTAAGCAAGTTAGAACGGCCATTTATGTGGTCCTGTTTCACCTGATAGTTATTTGGGCACTGTGGGGCCTGGATAGCTACCTGCTTCACTTATGCTCTGCCTCTGGACTGCCCCGACACTAACTGAATGGTTCTGTGGCAATGACGCATGATATTTAGCAGCATTATTTGGTTAGGTGCAGCTGAATAGCATGCCGGGTCCCAGACAGCAGAAGTTAACTGGGCAGAAGCTGTTCTGGCTCCGTTAACTCCTGTGGAATATACTACTACTACTATTTAACATTTCTAGAGCGCTACAAAGTGTA
Source organism: Microcaecilia unicolor (assembly GCF_901765095.1). Taxonomy (NCBI): domain Eukaryota; kingdom Metazoa; phylum Chordata; class Amphibia; order Gymnophiona; family Siphonopidae; genus Microcaecilia; species Microcaecilia unicolor. The sequence goes on along the minus strand of NC_044033.1, from coordinate 369,942,655 downwards.
CGCAGCGCTGTACAAACACAGAAGAAAGACAGTCCCTGCTCAAAGAGCTTACAATCTAATAGACAAAAAGTAAAGCATTTAAATTTAAAATATTTAAGCAGTCAAGCACAAGAGAACAGTCACAGAAGGACAGAAGATGTTGAAGGGTGGTCAGTGTGATTAGGTGTAACTCTGGTTGGAGTAGTGGGAGAAGGTGATAGAAGAATAGAAATGGGTGAGGTAAAGTAATGAGTGGGTTGATAGGGAGGTTATATAAGACATGTCACTCTAGGGGTGGGTGGGTAGAGGGGTAGGGTGGGTGGAAGCAGGAGAAGGTATTCTCTGCAGCCTATCTGTGAGATGGAAAATGCTCTCTGAAGCTGCTGCTATAAGTTGTTAGTTTTCTCTCCCTGAAAGAGATCCAAGCCACACCCACGAAGTTCAAACTGTCAGTGGGGAGGGTGAGGGGAGGAAATGGCAACTAAGTTATATTTTTTTAGATGTGTAATGTGCAAATTTAATTGTACTGCTTTGCATACTGGCAAATTACCTCCAGTAATACAAAGGGAATAGACAGTACTCTTAGACACTGTACTTTTAAATGGCATGGCCAAAATCAGCAGATGAGGTGCTCTTTTATCGTGTGCCGTCATAATGCATTTCATACCACCTACCTGGAACAAAGCCTTGAAAGCTCCTATTCTTAGTCAATTGAAAGTGAATTATCATCTTCAATAGCTTTTCACATGGTAAATGCATTAAAATGTGCTAATTTAAAAATGTTCTTTCTAATTAGTCATCACTTCAGTTTTGCTTTGTCAAAGCATAGAACCAAATTTCATCAGAAAAGTACTACTATCGTTTTTACACTACGTACTCTTCTTCTGAAGGCTGTTGTATTTTCCTCTTGCTGTTGCTTGGGATTTTCAGCTAGCACTCTATTACAGAAAGATGAAGGACCTGAAATTATTCTGTTTAAAATTCCATTGCTAAGAATCTTAGCAAGAAAGGACTACAGCCTCACACATTCATCTTAAGGCCTATGTAATAAGTATTTTTCACATAGACATAAATGGAACGATTTTCTGCCAAGTTTCAATGTATGCTCAAGTAGTATTTGCTATTTCGGAGTATGGATGTTTGGGGGGGGGGGGGGGGGGGGGGTGGTGGGGGAGGAAGCATATATGTACATTTGAAACTCGAATGTGTGCTGTTTTTCTTCTCTTGCCTTAACCCTTCAGAAAAATCTTTTTTTTTTTTAAACCTAAAAATAAGCATGTTGTGAATCTGACATGTGTTTCTAACTGTTCTGAAAGGAACAACTTTCAATCAGGGAAGTCTGCTTGGCTAATTATCTATTTAGCTGTGTGAGTAAGTCTGTAGAACACTACCCACTTCCCCTTAAGGATACTTCCTCACAGTTCAGAACCACCATAAAACTCATAGCCCTACCTACAGGGGAAGTGACATGGGAAGGTTGGAGGTAAGAGGGTGTGGTCCAGTAAAAGTTCAGGACACAGCTAAGTTAAGGAGGCCCAGAGGGAAGCAGAAAGATCCACTGCATATGATTCCACCACAGATTTGTGAACTGCAGCTGCGACAGCCAGGTAGGCCAGGTTCAACTTGGGACCTTGAAGAACCATATTCTTCACCCAAACGGAGGCTGGCTGGTGAATTATTAGGATTTATTTTATTTACTGCCTTTTTGAAGAAATTCATTCAAGGCGGTGTACATCACGAATAAGTCAAACATAAGCAACAGACAATTGCGGAGAGAGTGGGATGTTTGACCACGGAAAACCAAAGACTGGAGGGATGGATTCTTAAAACAGTTGTTTACTGATGAAAACAGACCAGACACAAACGTTGTATTTCGGCCATTAGGCCTGCATCAGGAGTCTACAAAACATATATATACATGTATACATTAATAAAAAACAATGACTATCAAACATATAAATGGCGAGTGACCGAACTCACTCGCAAATGCGCAGTAAAGACCCTCTCTGTCCCGCCTCTGCGTCAATACGTGATGACGGGGGCGGGACAGAGAGGGTCTCTACTGCGCAAGGGGAGGGACGAAACTGCCATCGCTACCGCTTCCCCCTCTCAAGGTCGCCGCCGCCGCCACCCACTCTCCACCCGGGCCGGGCATTCGCTCCGCTATTGAAACAGCGCGGGAACGCAGCACACAGCTCAGCTGAACTGCCGTCGGCCTTCCTTCCCTGCCTGTGTCCCACCCTCGCCCACGAGGGCGGGACACAGGCAGAGAAGGACGGCAGCTCATCTGAGCTGTGTGCTGCGTTCCCGCGCTGTTTCAATAGCGAAGCGAGGGCCTGGCCTGGGTGGAGGGGTGGCAGTGACTCCGGGGGGGGGGCATAGCGGTGACCTCAGAGGGGCAGCGGTGAGCTTGGCGGGGGGGGGGGGGGGGCTTTCAACGCCCCCGTCCTATACTAGCCCATTTTTACGGGCTCAATGGCTAGTACAGATATATAATTAAAATTGCAGATAAAACAGGAAATTCAAATATTAAATTTTTTTATGTATATAGACCAAATAATAATAATAATAATAATTGTGTAAACTAAGAACTAATCAAATAAAAAGGTAATCAAATAAAGAAAATATCAGTTTTTGTGTACATACTTCTATATATAACCATACAACATTTATATATGTATTTGCACATGAAATACTCTTGTTTCAACCATAAAATAGTACGTTGAAGGAGAAGAATAATATTACATCAAGTATGTGTACAGTCCCTTATGGATAGGTAAGTAAAAAAATGAATAAAAAAATAAAATAAATAAAGATTAAAAATATAGAGCATATGGATAAATTATGTCTACACGATGTGTTAAAAATATGTATGTGTTTATGTAGGACAAAAACGGTTATATACATATATATGTATTTACACACATATGTGCATTCATATATACATGTACACATATCTCTTTCTCACTCTATGCACGTTATATATACCTGTATACCTTCTCTTAAATATATCTTTTTGCAGAGGATTCTATCAACGTCATCTACTATGTTTCATTACCATTGGCTCTGCATGTACTCATTTTTTTGTTATAAACCAGCATTTTTTACAATTGTTGATCATAACATTTAAATTATCTTTATATTTCACAGAATTACATATATTCTATACATTAGAATCCTCTGTAAAAAGATATATTTAAGAGAAGGTATACAGGTATATATGATGTGCATAGAGTGAGAAAGAGATATGCTGCCCTTCCCACTGCCCCATGCATTTTAACTTGAACTTTTTGTCCCTTCGGTTTCTCTCTTCCCTCCCGCATCAGCTCCCTCCCTCCCTCAACCTCTCCGCCCCCACCTGCCATCATCATCCTACCGTACCTGCAGCTGCAGGCGGTGGTTAGAACAGGATGCCAGCGTTGGGGTTCTTCTGCTGCCATGTCCCGCCTACTCTGATTCAACTTGCTGTTTCCGCGTAGGTAGGACGCGGCAGTCAAAGGACACTGTCGGGAGTCGGGACCAAGGAGGTTTGAAACTAATTGATGAGCCTGCTGTGCTGCCTATCTAGTCCACAGTAAACAAGGAAGCCAATTTAGTAAATCTCTGTTTTCACTGCCCCGCGCAGCTGTCATCTCCTCTAGACAGTGCACTCAAACCAAAGCAAGCAAACCTATGAGCTGCTGCATCCACGTTGTCGTTCTTTATTGCCCATCTTCTGTAACAACTCTAAAGCTGTTTCAATTGGATCGGTAGTGCCTTAAAAAGTAGAGGTCAAATTTTTAGTTTTGGGAGTTTATTAGTCAATATAAATATTTTGTTTCATGCAGATTTCTTTTGTTTATACATAAATTGGCTATATAAGCCCCTAATGCAGCCCAAATTGGTTTTCTTATATTTTGTTCTTGTGATAACTTATACTGTGCCAAAACTGAAAACTCTTATTGCTGTCTGGTTGGTAATAAAAGGAGCTCATTGTGATCAGTATCCCTGCCAGTAAAGGAATGCCTAGCATGCCTACACGGGTAGGGGGGGGAGATAAATGTGTTGTGTCCCCCCCCCCAAGTCCACCCCTGGGTCGTCCCCCCCAAAATTGCAGGGCAGCCTATGCCCGGAGAGAGAGCCTGTTGTTAAAAATTTACCAGTACACCACTGGGCATACACATGATTGGAACAGAAACAGGACTCTCGTGTGCGTAATTTATAGAATTTGTTTGTATCTGGTAGCATTTAGGTGCTAACACACCAGCTCTATGGCTGGCGTAAGTGCTCACCCCTAAATTTTAAACACGTATATACCTGGAAAGCTAGAAAAGGAAAGTAGGAACCCATATTCCTTTATAGAATAGGCTCCTACCAGCTACCCTGTTATGGAATTGCCCTCTTCATGGGGAAAACCAGATTAGTTCCAGTCAGAGAGTTCAGGACCAAACTTTGTTTTTTTTTTTGCAGCACATCAGCCTTATGGGGTTTGGGGAGAATCGCCTAGCAAAAAGGCAGGCTTAACCATTAGGCAGATGTGAGTCACCTAAGATACCAGCTTGTGAGGGACACCAAAGAGAAGCTGAAATTGAAAGAAAACAATAGGAATGGACAGCCACACAAACTCAAAGAACCATCAGCATATAGGTTGCCAATTTTCAATAACCATGTGCCCAGATACATGACATATGACATCATTTTATAAACAAAGTCGGCATGTAAAACAGTATTTTACTTGCTTGAGCAGGCACTCGTAAAATTGCCCCAGTGTATACATTTATTTATTTATTGCATTTGTATCCCACATTTTCCCACCCATTGGTAGGTTCAATGTGGCTTACATATTATATGTTACGAGAGAGGCGGTTACAGATTTCAGTTTAGTTGAAGTACAATACTTGGTACAGATTCTGTTTAATTGAAGTGCAGGAATTGAAGAGGCGCCATTTTGAAAATAGGAATTTACAAGCCACTATTGCTGCATCGGCACTTGCAAGCCACAGATGTCTGCATTAGCACAATCCCCTGAAGAAGCTTTCAGAAGTGAAACAGATGCTTCATCAGGAGTGAGAGATAAGTGCTTTTGCTTTAAACATTTTGTGTGCTTGTGGGTGCAACATATAAAGAAAAGAAAGTATTAAAAATAGTTTTGAAAAACGTCAAAATAAAGTTATTCATCATGGGAGTTTTTTTAGACCATTGAAAGATAAGATGACCTACGTGAGAAGAAGTTCTTCATTTGTGGTGTCTTCTGTGGCCTCTGATGTCTTTTTCTCCCTATATGACACATAGCTTCTGACTTGACACTTGGGTGCTTTTTTCTAGTGTAAGTGGATTATTTCATAGGATCTTAGCGGGTCCTTTTACTAAGGCGCTCTAATAGATTTATCTTGTGCTAACAAATTAGTGTGCATTGTGTCATGCAGCCCATAGGTATATAAATCCATTAGCATGCCTTATTAAAAGGACCCCTATGTGTCTTTATAAAAAAGCTTCACAAAACCTCCAGAAATCATAACTACAATGCATCATTTTAGTATTAGCAACCTATACATACCAAGCCTTTTGAACATTTTGCAATGGATTCCTCTCAGAGTAAACTTATGAACTATGTATAAGGATTCACTGTACTCTTTCCATGAGAAGGTCTCTCATTGAGAGGACCTATTGCAGTTGGAGAGAGTAGGTAAGTAGTAATGAGCTATCCCCAAATTTTTGAATAGGTCACCCAAAGTTATGCACCCAATTTTGAACATTGATTACAGATATATGTGTAAAGTAATTGGCTAAATTGGTAATAATATTTGATAATTGGCCTTAACAAGCGCTAATTGGCACTAATTACTGGTTACGCGCGTTTCTGCTCTGCATCTCTATTCTATAACCAGCGCACCTAATTTATCTTGCACACAACTCTAAAGGGAGTAAGGCCAAGGGACAGGCATGGGTGGATCATGGGTGTTCTCAGGATTTAGGCACAGAGTTATAGAATGCTTCCATTTTTGCGCCTGATAGTAGTTAGGCATGAGCATTTACACCAGCCATTGGCAGGCATAAATGCTCGTGCCTAAAATGACTTAAGCTAGTATTCTATAGTTTCGTATGGAACTGCCTTTATAGAATTTGCGCTTAGGGCCAGATTCTATAGTGGTGCTTAAAAACTCTGCACGGAATTAAGCAAATTCTATAAGATTTAGGCGCGGTGTATAGAATACACTTAGTCGATGCCATAGCGCCTAAATCTACACGTGTCCATTTATGCAAATACAAACCTGGTGTAAATCCCTGCACTTAGATTTAGGCGCACTGACCCATATTCTGTAATTATGCGCAGAAATCTTGGAACGCCCATGAAACTCCCATTAACACGCCCCTTTTAAGCTACGCACATTATTTTGAACTGCGTGCTTTGTAATTTAGGCGCAGTTCTTTATAGAAAATGCTTAGTGATTTCCGGGCATAAATTGTGATAATTGCCAGTTAATGCTTATTATTGCTTGTTTAGTGCTGTTAAAAACGCTGATTACCTTGTTACCAGTGGCGTAGCTACGTGGGGCCTGAGGGGGCTGGGGCCCCCGCAGATTCACCCCAGGACCCCCCTCCCAGCGAACCCGCCCCCGCCGCCGCCTACCTTTACTTTTGCTGGCGGGGAATCTCACTCCCCGCCAGCCGACGTCTTCTTCTCAGTCGCTTCCTGCTCTTCAATTTGTTTGCTGACGTCCTGCACGTAATTGTACGTGCAGGACGTCAGACTCAGAGAACAGTTCTGTTCTCTGAGTCTGACGTCCAACGTGCAGGACATCAGCAAACAAATTGAAGAGCAGGAAGCGACTGAGAAGAAGACGTCGGCTGGCGGGGAGTGGGATCCCCCGCCAGCAAAAGTAAAGGTAGGCTGCAGCGGCGGCGGGTTCGCGGCGGGAGGGGGGGGCGGCAATGTCGGCGGTGGGGGGGAGGCGCCGGGGGGAGGGCTAAAATGTGCCCCCTCCCCCCGGGCTCTGGACCCCTCCCCCACGGAAGGCTGGCTACGCCCCTGCTTGTTACGCCAATTAAGTTATGTGTGTATCTCCGCGCAGAATCTAGGCACCATATATAGAATCTGAGGGTTAGTGCACATAATCCCAGCACCTAAGTTTAGGCACCATTTACTGAACCTACCCCTATACGTTTACCAATACCCTTTTGGAAGTGCTACATAATTGTTCATTCTACAGGGCTAGTAGACTGCCCCCTAGAGGCAGTAAGCAATCGACAGTGGTAAGCAGAACAGAGTTCCAGTTAGAGGGAGAGACTGCTCCTACAATGAGATGCAGTTAGGGTACCACAATGAGTTTTTGTTATTGACATCTTGGAATGGTGTCTTACCTAAGTCACCTAAGCACTGCAGATTGCTTTCTATTTTTGGTGATGGAGAGTTTATCCTTCTCCAAGGTTTATCTCCAGGGGCAGAAACACTTTATTCCCTAGTATTTCCTTGAAATTGAATTCCCTACCATCATTTTTAGAATATATAGCAGCCTGCAGCACCAGCTAGCTTTGTGGAACTAATCTAAATGGTATGCAGGTACTGAACAGTCCAAATACTTTAGAAAAAGAGAACAAGTAACAAGTGGATTCCTGACATTATAAATGAGAGATATTGAGGAGAAGAGAAACATAGAAATAGAAAAATGTAGACAAAGACCATATGGCCTATCTAGTCTGCCTGTCAATGCTATCTACTCTCCTGCCCCCTCACACTCGGGCCGCAACTGATACCGCCTCCCACTCCCCCACTCAGGCAGCAGTCACCCCAGCCCCTTCAACCTTCCTGCATCTGCTTCTCCCTCGGTCTGTATTCTCCTGCTCCTGTTTGCCTAGACCCAGGTTATTATGTTAGCACAATCACCCGGGTCCCAATACACAGGAGCAGGAGAGACAGACCGAGGGAGCAGAACCTTCTCTCTGCCTCTGGAAGCCTTGCCGGTGCTGGGCCTCCTTGGAGGTCAGGCCCAGGCAATCTTGCCCTCCCCCTCAGCGGCCCTGCTCCCTATCACTCCCTTAGAGATCCTATGTACTTGTCCCAAGCTCTCTTAAATTCAGATACTGTTTTCGCCTTCATCCTATGCCCCCTCATTCCAGGGATTTCATTTAGTTGAAAGAGACTTGCCTCCTGTGTATTTATGCCCCATAAGTATTTAAATGTCTCTATCATATCTTCCCTCTCCCGCCTTTCTTCCAAAGTATGCATATTCAGATCTTTAAGTCTCTTCTCATGAAGGGCATAGCCAGACTTCAACAGTAGGGGGATCCACAGCCGAGGTGAGGGGGCACATTTTAGCCCCCCCCCCCCCCCCCGGCGCCGCCGACCCTCCTCCGCCCGCCCGCCCGCCCGCCAGCCAGCCAGCCAGCCATTGCCGACACCGACCCACCCCGACCCGCCTGCCCGCCCGCCATTGCCGACACCTCCAACAACTTTGACCCCTCCCTGCCGATGACCCTCTCGACCCCCCGCCATCGCCTACCTTTGCTAGCGGGGGACCCCAACCCCCGCCAGCCGAAGTCTTCTTCCTTCGTTTGGTTTCTGAGTCTGACATCCTGCACGTACAACGTGCAAGATGTCAGACTCACAGAAACAGAAGGAAGCCTTGCGATCTGCAGGGCTTCATTCTGTTTCTGTGAGTCTGATGTACTGCATGTTGTATGTGCAGGACGTCAGAGTCAGAAACCAAATGAAGGAAGAAGACTTTGGCTGGCGGGGGTTGGGGTCCCCCGCCAGCAAAGATAGCAGGCGGCAGGTTGGCGGCGGGAGGGGGGGGTTGAGAGGGTCACCGGCAGGGGGGGGGGGCCCAGGCCCCTGTGGCTCCATAGCAGCTACACCCCTGCTTCTCATATACTTTATGACTAAGACCACTGACCATTTTAGTAGCCGCCATTTGGACTGACTCCATCCTGTATATATATCTTTTTGAAGGTGCGGTCTCCAGAATTATACACAATATTCTAAATTAGGCCTCACTGAATACTTATATAGGGGCATCATCGCTTCCTTTTTCCTACTGGCCATTCCTCTTCCTATGCACCCAAGCATCCTTCTAGCTTTCACCGTAATCTTTTCTATCCATTTAGCCACCTTAAGATCATCACATATGATCACATTCAAGTCCCGCTCCTCTTTGGTGCACAAACGTTCTTCATACACCCCCCCCCCCCCCCCCAAACTGTACTGTTCCCTCGGGTTTTTGCAGCCCAAATGCATACCCTTGCATTTTTTAGCATTAAATCTTAGCTGCAAATTCCAGACCATTCCTCTAGCTCCGCTAAATCCTTCCTTGTGCTATCCACACCATCAGGGGTGTCTATTCTATTGCAGATTTTGATATCATCCGCAAGGAGGCAAAACTTACCAGCCAGTCCTTCAGTAGTATCGCTCACAAAAATGTTAAAAAGAACTGGCCCGAGAACCAAATCTTGCATCACACCATTGGCAACATCCTTTTGCTCAGAATGAGCTCCATTTACCACTACCCTCTGTCGTCATCCACTCAACCAGTTCCTAACCTAGTCAGTCAATTTAGAGCATTCAAGGGTCCTTTACAAACGCGTGCTGAAAAATGGGCTGCGGTAGTGAAGGCGCATGCTATAGACACACGCAGATCCATTTTTCAGTGCACCTGTAAAAAAGGCCTTTTTAAATTTTTGCCAAAAATGGACATGTGACAAAATAAAAACTGGTATGTGTCCATTTTGGTTCTGAGACCTTACTGCCAGCCACTAACTTAGCGGTAAGGTCTCTTTCATTAACCGTGCGGTAATCGACTATGCGCATCAAGTCGGAGTTACTGCCTGATTTTAGTCGCGTGCCAGAAAATAAAATATATTTTCTGGCGCGCGTAGTGGACGAGTGTCAAAAATGAAATTACCGCATGGGCTACATGGTAGCCGGGTGGTAACTCTGAATTGATGTGCATTGGGCGCGCATAGGTGCCTATGCAGCTTAGTAAAAGGGCCCCATACTGAGGGCACTCAGTTTATTTATTAGTTGTCTATTCAGAATTGTGTCAAAGGTTTTGCTAAAATCTAAATACACCACATCTAGCGCTCTCCCTCAATCCAAATCTCTGGTCAAAGAAATTAATCAGATTTGTCTGACAAGACATACCTATAGTGAAACCATGTTGCCAATTCAGTGGCATAGCTACGTGGGGCCTGAGGGGGCTGGGGCCCCCACAGATTCACCCCAGGACCCCCCTCCCGGCGAACCCGCCCCCGCCACCGCCTACCTTTACTTTTGCTGTCGGGGGATCCCACTCCCCGCCAGCCGACGTCTTCTCAGTCCTTCCTGCTCTTCAATTTGTTTGCTGACGTCCTGCACGTAATTGTACGTGCAGGACGTCAGACTCAGAGAACAGTTCTGTTCTCTGAGTCTGACATCCTGCACATACAACGTGCAGGACGTCAGCAAACAAATTGAAGAGCAGGAAGCGACTGAGAAGAAGACGTCGGCTGGCGGGGAGTGGGATCCCCCGCCAGCAAAAGTAAAGGTAGGCTGCAGCGGCGGCGGGTTCGCGGCGGGAGGGGGGGCAGCAATGTCGGCGTGGGGGGCGGCGCCGGGGGGAGGGCTAAAATGTGCCCCCTCCCCCCTGGCTCTGGACCCCTCCCCCACGGAAGACTGGCTACGCCCCTGTGCCAATTGCTTTAAACTAAATTTGCTGGGTATGGTGAGAAAAGCCCCTAAGTCATAAATAACCTTCAGGAAGGTAAGACATCAAATACCCTTATAGAAAAGGGGGAAAAAAGAGTCACATCTGGAGACCTTTGTATACCAATGCCCATTGTATGGGAAACAAAATTCTAGATCTAGAGGCTGCAATGATAGAAGCTGACTTGAATTTAGTGGTGGTCACAGAGATGTGGTTCACAGACAGCCATGACTGGGATGTAGTTATACCTGGCTATAATCTATTCAGGAAGGACAGGGCAGAAAAAAAGGGTGGAGGAGTGGCATTATATGTTAAAAATAATATTAAAGTGACAGAACTGCAGGACATATGAGGAAGGAAGAAGCACTGTGGGTTAAACTAGTAACAGGGAAAGGAAAATGTATTTACATTGGTGTAACGTATAGATCACCTTCACAGTCAGAACAAATGGACAGAGACCTAATTGAAGATATCCACAAAATAGGAAAGGGGAAGTATTACTAATATGCTATTTTAACGTGCTGGACATCGATTGGGGCTTCTCTGCTACACAGTCATCTAGAAGCAAAAAGATCTTGGATTCTCTACAGGTAGAATTGTTTCAACAGTGGTTAAAGGAACCTATGTGGGATGGAGCTATCCTAGACCTGGTGCTCAGAAACGGGGGGAGAATGTTTCTGATGTTACGGTGGGAGATCATCTGGCATCTATTGATCACCGAATGGTGTGGTTCAATATTAAGACAAAGGAGGATAGGGCTTATTCGAGAATGAAGGTCCTATATTTCAAAAGAACTAACTTTGCCAAGATGGAGGAATTTCTCAGGAAAGAGTTGGTTGGATGGGAACAGCTGAAGGAAGTAGAACTGCAGTGGGCGAAACTGAAAGGAGCTATTTTAAAGGTGACAAACCTTTAGGTTAGAAAATTACATAAAAGTAAGAGGAAAAGAAGGCCACTCTGGTTCTCGAACGTAGTAGCTGAAAAGATAAGTGAAAGAAAGTTAGCCTTCATATGTTACAAGATGACCAGAAAGAGGAGGACAGGCAAAAATACTGGTAAAAGCTAAGAGAAGCTGGAAAAGCTGTCAGGAATGCAAAGAGGCAAATGAAAGAAAAGATAGCCGATACAGTAAAATTGGAGGACAAGACATTTTTCAGATATATAAGTGACAGGAGGAAGTGCCATAATAGCATTGTGAGACTCAAAGCTAAGGGGGAGGTATATGTAGAAGCTGATAAGGATAAAGCTGAACTACTTTATACAATAAACAATTATTTTTGTACTTTGTTCATGGATGAAAAGCTTGGAATAGGACCACAGAAAACAAATGCAAATGGGGATGGATGGATGGAAGACCAGGACTGATTCTCAAAAGACTGTGTTTATGAAGAGCTAGCTAAACTAAAAGTAGACAAAGTGATAGGGCCTGATGGGATACATCCGAGGGTGCTCAATAAACTTGGAGAAGTTTTGGTGGCTCCGCTGTCTGACATCTTCAATGCTTCCCAGAGGTCTGGAGAAGGGCGGATGTGGTCCCTCTGCACAAGAGCAGAAGTAAGGAGGAGGTTGGAGATTATAGACCGGTCAGTCTGACCTCAGTGGTGAGCAAACTTATGGAAACTCTTCTAAAGCAGAGGATTGTGAGGTTCCTCAAATCGAATGGACTGCAGGACCTGAGGCTGCATGGCTTCACTAGAGGCAGGTCATGTCAGATGAATCTGATTGATTTATTTGACTGGGTGACCAAACAGTTGAACTTGGGAGGTGCGGTAGATGTGGTGTACTTGCAAAGCCTTTGTCACGGTTCCGCACAGGCGACTGATAAATAAACTGAGTTTCTCTTGGTATGTGACCTAAAGTGACTGACTGGGTTAAAAACTGGTTAAATGGAAGGAGACAGATGGTAGTGGTAAATGGAGCTTTGTCTGAGGAAAGGGATGATATCAGTGGTGTACCATACAGGGGTCGGTCCTTGGACCGGCTCTCTTTAACATCTTTGTGAGTGACATTGCGGAAGGGCTGTCACAGAAGGTTTGTCTCTTTGCAGATGATACCAAACTCTGTAACAGAGTGGACACCCCAGAGGGTGTGGATAGCATGAGGAAGGATCTAGCAAAGCCTGAAGAATGGTCAGATAATTGGCAACTAAGATTTAATGCTAAGAAATGCAGGGTCATGCATTTGGGTTACAAAAATCCAAGGGATTGGTACAATATAGGGGGGTGAAGTGCTTCTGTCTATGAAAGAAAAGAGGAACTTGGGGATAATTGTATCTGATGACCTTAAGGTCTCCAAACAGGTAGAAAATGAGGTAGAAAAAGCAACAGTCAAAGCCACAAGCATGCTTGGCTGCATAAGAGAGGGATGACCAGCAGGAAAAAAAGAAGTGATAGTGCCCTTGTATAAGTCTCTGGTGAGGCCCCATTTAGAGTACTGTGTGCAATTCTGGAGACCACACCTACAGAAGGATATAAACAGGATGGAGTCAGTCCAGAGGGCGGCTACAAAATTGGTAAGTGGTCTCGGTCATAAAACATATAGGGACAGCTTAGGGACCTCAACATGTATACGATGGAAGAGAGACGGAAGAGAGGGGATATAATAGAGACGTTTAAATACCTCAGTGGCATTAATGTACAGGAGGTGAGCCTTTTTCAAATAAAGGAAAACTCTGGAATGAGGGGGTACCTGTATATGATGAATTTAAGAGGAAATAGGCTTAGGAGGAATCTAAGAAAATACTCTTTCATGGAAAGGGTGGTAGATGCGTGGAATGGCCTCCCAGTGGAGGTCGTGGAGACAGAGACTATATCAGAGTTTAAGAAAGTGTGGCACAGGCATGTGGGATCTCTTAGGAAAGAAAGAGTTGGTGGTTACTGAGGATGGGCAGACTAGATGGGTCTTTTGGCCCTTATCTGCCGTCATGTTTCTATCTTTTTGAAAGACAAGAAAATTGCCTGTTGAACCCCAAGTTTATCTTTTCCGAAGTTTGAATGCGATTTCCAGGAGGTAAATACTTCAGAGAAGTTTTCCTCCTCTCAACATGTCCTCTCTCAGCACCTCTTCAGGAAACAAAAAGGAGTATGCAATGCCTATACCTTGAAAAAGCAGGTGCTAGGGATGCCCTTCAGAGACAAGAATCCCTTGGTCCCATTCCCTCAAAGATTTTTTGCTGATCAGATTTTTAATGAAATCCTCACAGAAAATTATCACATCAAATTGTTATTATAAAGCTAGTACTGCAATCGTAAAGTTTTCTTTTGATGTGGTACATGATCCTGGTGTGGTACATGATCTTTAAATGATTGTTGTCCTGTCCTTCTCCCCTGCTCAGGACAGATCTGGGACTAATAGTGGAACTGTTTCTGGCTCTGCTCTTATTTGTCCTAATTTAGCTTGCAGTTTTAAGTTATGTTTCAATCAATCAAAGGAAAGAAAGGAGAAAAGCACGAAGAATTAAACTGCGTATAAATCCCCACCAGACTTTTGAGTAAGCTGTATGATGTGCGGTAAGGTTTCCATGCATGAGAATATTGTGCCTGCATGTATACTCGGTTTTGCCCTGTTAGTTCTTTGAAAAAGCCTCAGAGGCTCTTTTGGCTAAGATCCAAGAACTGGCTTTGAGCTGAACACTGTCCCCTCTTGGCCTTCTGGCTAAGAGTTTTAACTTGTAGAATAAAAGGAAGAAGGTTGTTTAGTGCCCTGTCACTTGACCCCACTGGGAAAATGACGATGTTATGATCATCAGTAAAGGGTAACAATTAAACCTTTTGCTAAACTGAATACATACATATATACAATTGGTTGATTAGAGGATTATACTAAGAAGGCATTTGCCCTTTTTAAATTTGCAGACTGTAAAAGCAATTAGTGGAAACAACTGCATTACTAATATTGCCCGAATAATTGTCCCTAGAGCATTCTCACTTGTAAAAATGAGAAGCCATATCAGAAGGCTGTCTAAGAAGGCTCTTCTACATTTTCTACCCCTTTGGAAACCATCAGAAGATTATGTTTGGTCTGATTTTTTCTCTTCAGAACTCTGTTCTCTTTTGACGTCTTCTCTTGGAACATACCATTCCTTCCCACTGCACTGACAAGCAACCCCCATGTGAAAGGCTTCCTCTATATCCATGAAAGATAACAGGAGTCAAAAGGAAAAGCTTGTTCACTTTGGTGTAATCATACTAGTTAGAATACTAGCTCGAGGTAAGTATTAAATAGCAGCCATTCACTCACTCACTGCTGGGTGAATTTCTTCAAAAAGGCGGAAAATACATCCTAATAAATAAAGAAAATACTTGTAAAATAGCATAGAGAGTGAGCATACCACATTATCTAGCATGTGCTGGGTAAGCCCTTATTTGTATATGATGTTCCTTCATTTGCATGCTCACATTGCCATCTCCAAGAACCCTTTTAAACAATCACATTTTGCTTTTTCTGGAAGCTCACTCTCTTTAGTATGTTCATGAAGGTCTTAAGATGCATATTAAAGTTTATTGCCCAGGCCCCTTAATTTTCATTTACATATTCTTGGATGGTTTTCCGACAGTTGTTTATAATATGAAAGCTGTTAGAAAAAAACTTTAGAAATAAGGAGAAACAGTCTAGTTATGAAATTTAAGGGAGGCCAATGAGTACCAGTTGCCAAAATAGTCAATTCAACACATTAAGACAACAACATGGAATATAAACAGCATTCTAAAGGATGAGGGGCTTTAGTCAAATCCTCTAATATAAGCTGCATGAAAATTCAATATAATGCAGCGGTGCAAAGTCATGCAAGACTACCACTAGGGGCGCCATTTTGTGGGGCCAGAAGTGCAGGAGCAACTGGAGATTGCTCCTGCCTGGGGAACCCCTAGAGCAAAAATGAAAGTAGGGGAGGACCAATACAATTCTGACTAAAGGGTAAAAAGCAATTTTATTAGTTGGACTCAATGCTGATCTGCATTTCATCATGGGGGCACTTGCCTCGGGAAACAACAAATCAGTGTTCTTGGTAATGTAAATACCGACAGAGTAAAATATTGTGTGCTGAAACTAAACTGTAGGTTTCAAAAAGCATGGTCACAAGGAACAGCAAGGGGGGACTCTATTTTTTTTTTGGGGGGGGGGGAGAGGTCTGGATCAGGGGGCTCTTAATCCAGAGGGCTGGATCAAGAGACTCTTGATCGAGGAGGGGGGAGGTAACCCTGGCGGTTGCAGTTGGGAGCATCGGGCCATGGCTTGGTAAAGAGGACACCCACTGAGCATGCACAAACTATTGCACATGCATAAACCACTGTGCATGTGCGCTACATGACACTCTTTTATAAAGAGTGTGCCCTGGTTGTGCATAGTGCACCTCTATCAAAAGAGTACACACTAAATGACTTTGCTCCCATGACCAAAAAATGGCCAAACCAAAATGAATAAAACAAACATTCCTGGAAACAACACAGGAAAAAGAATATGAAGCAAAAATTTTCTGGCTGCCCATCCTATTTTAAATAATCCCTTACATTCAATTTCTTTCTTGACAGTTGCAGCACACTAGGCTAAAAATGTCAATGTATTATCCACAATGACTACAAGATGTTAGATGATTCCTGACTCCACATTCTGAAAATCCAAGTACAATATGGAGGTCTTTGACTAAAGTGTGGTAAGTTTTTTCACATACCATACCTTAATTGCAAAGGATAAGGGTGGTAAATTTATTTGGATTGTGCTCACACCTTTTTCAGTAGTAGCTCAAGGGGAGTTACATTCAGGTACACTGGATATTTCTCTGTCCCTGGAGGGCTCACAATCTAAGTTTGTATCTGAGGCAATGGAAGGTTAAGTGACTTGGCCAAGATCACAAGGAGCAGCAGTAGGATTTCAACTGGCCACCTCTGAATTGCAAGACCGGCACTCTAACCACTAGGCCACTCCTCCAATATAAGCTGCAATGAAAATGTATTTAGTACACAGATAAGCTTCTTTCCATATGGTTATCAAGATAAACATTGCCATAGCAAGTAACGTGGTGCCATCCATGTCAAAGCTGTGGCAATATTCCCAACATTTTCCCCCAGGTCTGATCTCCCCAAAGAGCTCACCAGCAATCAGATTCTCCTCTCTCCAGAGAGTTTACCCATGATTCAATTACTACTTCAAAGGTTTACCCAGAATAGTGCCCCAAAAGTAACCCCCCATATGCTTCCCCCTTCCATCTCTGACCCTTCCTGGGATTTACCAAGGGTCTCTCTGGTAGTCTAGTGGTCCAAGATGGGAGCAGGCCTCCTCCGCTCCTATCTCAGTGCTACCCTGGATTCCAAATAACAATGAGGACCACATGTAGTCTCACAGTACTACTGCTAAGGATCATCCTTTCATTTAGGGAGAATTGGTTGTCCTCCTTTCACCAGTTCACTAAGATGTCTGTTACAACACCACCACAGGTTCTAAATCTGGCGTTTGATTACAGACCATTTAAGTATGCTCTTTTATTTCCATTTTTAACCAGTCTAGCATTTATTTGTGGTAATTTGGAATCATATGTCACTATCTGTTCATTATTTAAATGCACCTGCCTACAGCAGCCTTTACTACAACTTTTGTATTGGGCTACTATAAAGGTCAGCAATTTGCCAGTATCTTTGTAAGTTACTTTGCCATGAACCAGATGCTGCTGAGTGACTGTTGGCTTTCTCTCAGATCTATGTTCATTTTAAATTTTAGCTCCAGCAGTCTGATTTCACCTTGATTAATGTGGAGCCCATCCTTTCATAATAGAACTTGCCCTTCCCCATTATGTTGCTACGTTCCAAACAAATCTAAAACATCTTTCCTGCACCATCTCTAATTCATCCATTTGAAACTCCAGAGCTCTGCCTCCCTCTGAGGTTCTGCACATGGAACAAGGAGCATTTCTGAGAACACTAACAGGAAAGTTATAGACTTCAACTTTCTATTTATTTGGCTTCCAGACCCACCTCCCTCCCCATTTCTTCCTATGGTTTTGGTATCCACATCTAAGAAAATAATTGGCTCCTTCCCAGCACTGTCTAAAACTCTAAAGAGCCCTTTTACAAAGGCACATTAGGCTGTTCGCTTGTGCAGCATGCGCCAAATGAGAATACCGTTAGGCTACTGCACCCCCCGGTGGTAATTTCAGATTTGGCATGCACCCATAACGCCTGGATGATTTATTTATTTCCTCCCACGTGCGCCATTTCCAGCGGTAATCACCAGTTGACTTGCGCCAACCAGTCACCGTGAATGTAGCGCATAAGCCCTTACCGCTAGATCAATGGGTGGCATTATGGGTTCAGGCCGGTTTTAGATGCTCGCTGGTTTCAGTTTTACCACATGCCCTTTTCCCGTCCCATTAAAAAAAGCCCTTTTTGCAGACGCGGTACATACTGGCCTGGCACACACCCAAAACACTCATCTACACTGCCGCAGGACACATTTTACCACAGCTTAGTAAAAGGACCCCTAAGTGATGTGTGAAGTTTACTACCTTCATATCAGGCAGGGCCGCCGAGAGACTGGGCCAGGCCCGGGACAAGGCCGCCCTCGGGCTCCCCCCCCCCCGAGGTCGCCGGGCCCACCTGCCACCGGACCGGGCCCTCTCTCCACCCCCGGGCCCTCTGCCCTGACCTTAAGCGTCTCACTTTCGAAAGCGCAGCAAGCAGCGGCAGACCACTCCTTCCTTCTATGTCCCGCCCTCACGGAAGTTACATCAGGCGAGGGCGGGACATGGAAGGAAGGAGTGGTCTGCCGCTGCTTGCTGTGCTTTCGAAGGTGAGGCGCTTAAGTTCAATGCCAGGGAGCAATGGAGGGTGGGCAGGACGGACTGCAGCGGCAGCGCCAGGCCCCCCCCCAGAGGCCCGGGCCCGGGGAATTTTGTCCCCCGTCCCCCCCTCTCAGTGGCCCTGCTATCAGGCAGGCACTCTGAAGCTCTGCAACACCTTTCTCTTCCTTTGTCCATCTTCTCTCTCTCTCTCTCTCCCTCAGAACAGGTTGATTTATTCCAAGATTCCCTTTCTGTTATGCTCATTATAGCACCTCTCAAGAAGTCGCCCACAGCTACTTTCCAATCTTCTCCTTGGTTTCACTCTGGACTATGCACTCTTAAATTTCAAATGAACAGTGCAGAGCGTTAATGGTGTAAATATTGGTCTCCATCATCCTATCATCACTTCAAAATTTGTTACAAAGAATACTGAACTGTCATTTCAAAGCTAAATGTGATTATTGCTCCAGCATTTTGAAATTTGCAGCTAACAAGCTGCAAAAATTATTCCAAGTACTTAGATATATCTCTCCCACTTACAGTTCAATCCCACCTTCATATGACTCCATTCCATTCTCTGATACTTTGATAATAGTTGGCAAAATAAGATTTAGGGGTTCTTTTTTTAAGGTGCGTTAGCGTTTTTAACTCAAACTAAAAGTTGAAATGCCCATTATATTCCTATGGGCGTTTCAGTATTTAGCGCAAGCTAAAATGCTAATGCACCTTAGTAAAACACCCCCTTATTCTCTCCACCAGTCTATTGCATTTCACACTAATAGTCTCCTGAAGAAAGAGAGAAAATCTCATTTATTAGGTCATGGCCTACTTTTAATATTCCCTTACTCCAAGATCTAATAGAAACATTTCATACTCACCATCTGTCTTCTTCACCTTTGGATCCATGACCCCCTCGAGTAAAAGCTTTTCTACTTTACTTATGCCTTTTCTCATCTTTAATTCAGCATAGTCTTAAATCTGGCCTTGTAACTAGAGCTTGGAAATACATTATTGTCATACTTATTTTTAAAAATCACACACATTTAGATTTGGCTGAACCTGGTAAATACTGTGTATCTGGATTTTCAAAAGGCATTTGATAAAATACCTCATGAATA
Source organism: Microcaecilia unicolor (assembly GCF_901765095.1). Taxonomy (NCBI): domain Eukaryota; kingdom Metazoa; phylum Chordata; class Amphibia; order Gymnophiona; family Siphonopidae; genus Microcaecilia; species Microcaecilia unicolor. The sequence continues at coordinate 369,923,129 of NC_044033.1, read as the reverse complement.
ACTCATTAGGAAATTAGAAAGGCATGGGATAGGAGGTAGTGTCCTATTGTGGCCTGAAACTTGATTAAAAGATAGAAAACAGAGAGTAGGGTTAAATGCTCAGTATTCTCAATGGAGAAGGGTAGATATTGTGGTTCCGCTGGGGTCCGTGCTGTGATTGCTGCTTTTTAACATATTTATAAATGATCTAGAGAATAACTAGTGAGGTTTGCCGATGACACAAAGTTATTCAAAGTTGTTAAAATCACAAGAGGACTGTGAAAAATCGCAGGAGGACCTTACGAGACTGAGAGATTGGGCATTCAAATGGCAGATGACATTTAGGACCAAATTCTATAAATAGTGCCGAAAAATCAACACTGAAAAAAAATAACACGCTAAGCACTATTCTATAAACGGTGCTGAAAGTTAGGCGCCATTTATAGAATATGTTTACCCCCGGATTCTATACAATGAGCCTAGAGATCCACATCAAAATCCAAGTGTATTCTATAACAACGCACATAACTTAATTGGTTTAACGAGCTAATCAGCATTGATAACTGCTCTTAACAAGCAATAATGAGCACTAGTTGGCAATACTCACTAAGTGCATTCTGTAATGCAGTGTGCCTAATTTCTGATGCCCACATGCAAAATGGGGCATGGTTATGGGCATGGGAATGGGTGTTTCATGGTCGTTATGAAATTTACGCACATTGTTATGGAATATGGCCTGTGAGCCTAAATCTACATGCCAGGATTTACACCACATTTTCATTGGTGTAAATGGAAGTGCCAGGGGCGTAGCCAGACAATAGATTTTGGGTGGGCCTAGGCAAGAAGTGGGTGGGCACCAACTGCTCTCTCCCCCCCCCCCCCCCCCACACACACACATCAAAAATATATCTCAGCTGGCAGGAATATGGTCCTGTCTGCTTTGGCAGTCTGCAGCAGGCATGCGTTGAAACTGAGCATGCGCAGTTGCCAGTATCGTGGCGAGCAGAGTTTTTGTTACTATCAGAGGGAAGTCTTCAGCTGTCAGAGCTTGGGATCCCCAACAGCTACCGCTAAACGTGTGCTACTGTTGGGTGGGCCTGAGCCCTAACTGGGTGGGCCTTGGCCCACCCAGGCCCACCTATGGCTATACCATTGGGAAGTGCGTAGTTTTAGGAGCTGAGATATCAACTAAGCGTATTCTATATACTGTGCCTAAATCTAGGCGCCACTTATAGACTATGCATAGTTGGCACTGATTTTCTTGCCAATTTTTTAGGCACCATATATAGTATCTCCCCCTTAGCGCCTAACTTTAGATACAAGGATTTGCACCAAGTAAACCCCAGAGTAAATCCTTGTGTCTAAATAAGGCGCAGATGCCCCTTATTCTATGACAGCATGCATAAATTCTAGGAATGCCCATGACTCTCTTATGGCTGTGCCCCCTTTTCGGAGTCACTTGTAAAATTTACATGTGGACCTGCATGATTAAAAACGCAAGTGCATTTCAGTTAAAGCCAATTAGTGCCAATAATTGATTATTAGCACCCAATTATCAGTGCTCATTGGCTCATTATTCAATTAAATTGCACATGCAATTTTTTTTATATAATACTTGTATTAATTTAATCAAGTATACAAAAATCCATAAACTTGAAAAGAGTGGAAAACAAAAATGCGAAAATATAAAATAAAAAAGGAAAAAGACTCATTATTTAGTCCACAAAAATCAGAAGACAAGAAAGGTTAAAAAAATCAGGAAAATATAACATATCATCAAAGGAGCAGATATGAGCTATAAAAGCCTACAGTCAGAATGTGTCATTCTCCTGGCACTGTCCTAGGGCTAACTATAACACCAATTTTTTCCCTGGCCACAATAAATTCAACCAGCTGCTTGGGTACACACACACACACACACACACACAAAAGAAATTGTTTCCTTGATAGGAAATATAACATTTCACTGGAAATTTCAAAATAAATGAAGCTCTCAAAGCCAGGATCCTCAGCCGAAGGGCTAAGAACTCTTTGCTGCGTTTTTGTGTTGCTTGAGATAGATCAGGAAATATATAAATATGTGATCCCAAGAACTGTTCATTAATATGACAGAAATATAGTTTCAAAATGTAGTCTCTATCATGTTCCGAAGCAAAAGTCACAAGGAGAGTTGTTCTAGCTGTTACAACCTCCAGTGAACTCTCCAAAGATGCTGTTAAATCCCCCTTCCTCTATCAGGAGTAGAACTTCCAGGTTTCCACCCAAGAACCAAATACTGAGGTCTCACAAGTTGTGGAATAGTCTCTAAGGGGATAAGCAGTATCTCTCAGAAGTATTTATGCACCATTTCAATAGGAGATATAATCAGAGACCTAGGGAAATTCAAAAATCTCAGGTTGCACTTTCTCGATTGGTTCTCTATACTTTCCACCTTCCGGGCTATCAAAGATTTTTTTTCAACAGAGACAGCTCAAATTGTTTTAATTCAGTAATCTGTTCAGCTTGTCTTTCCAACTGCTCCCCATGAGAAACCAACAAATTTCCGTGACTTTCTACCTTGGTAATAGCAGTCCCAAATTCAGTTTTAGTTTCTTTCAATGCCATTTTAAGATTGCTTTCAAAGTTACTATGGCCGGTTATGAATTTCCTCCAGCAGAGAGAAGTTACCTCCAGAAGATTCAACCTCCACTCTTGCCGGTTGCAGGAGTGATCTTCTTGTTACCAAGCCTGTCCCCAAAGGTCCCTGCTCAGTAACCCCTCCACGACTGTGGGGCTCACCCACTTCACAGGAAGGGGACTCCACACCAGCTTCTGCCACTAAACCTCTTCCAGGCTGCTGGGGAGGGGAGGGGGGAGACTTTGATCCGGGCTAAGTAAAATCCGATCTACTCTGAGATCTGCCAATGCACTTGGCACTCCTCTCAAGTAGACTGCACAGCTCCAACCTGGTGCGGAAATACTCCCTCAAGTGTGGTCTTTGTCATATGCCTGGATCATCGGAAATTGGCGGGTGAATTTTCTGGGCTCCTTTCCTCTTCTCTATGTCTGCGGAAACCATCTGGGTCTTAGCAGTGTCTGGAAAACATTCACACAAGGGAAAGCAACGCATCAATCGTCTGCTCCGAATGCCATCTTGTTTCTGATTCACTTCTCACACATGCAATTTTAAGCACCATTTATAGACTTTCAGGGTTAATGTGATGCATGTAGGAAAGAGGGACCCAAACTATAGCTACATGATGCAAAGTTCTACACTATGAGTTACTGCCCAGGAAAAAGATCTAGGTGTCTTTAACACACCTCCTTGAGATTTGGATGCACTGTAGATGAACAGCATAGAAAAACATCTGAAAAATAGGTTTCAAAAATATTGATTTGGATGATTTTGTGAGAAAAATGTCCAAATGCTGCTTTATGCCACTTTTTAGACTTTTTTTTTTTTTCAAATATGAGGTCCAAAGTCTTACAATCATCTTTCTTCGCACTGCAACATATTTGTTTGATTAAATCCTTTCTCCCACATTCATGTATTGATTTCCTTCTTTTATCTTTAGTCATTTCTCATTTGTAATGTAACCTCCAAGCTTACGAAGGCCAGATTTTAACTTTATAATCTTCTAATGTCATCAAGAATAATCTTGTTTTGCACAAAACCAAGCCTCACAAGATATTTTTTGATCTAATACAAACACCTTAGGGCTGTTGGCTATTTTCTCCATGTAAGGCAAGTATACACTTGAAGATCCAAGCACACAGAGGTTTCTAAGACTACCACCATCTGATGGGAACAATTTCATTTCCACAGTTCTGAGTAGCCACAAGAGTCCAGATGGCAGGTGCTACTATGGCTACTTTTCCCATGGACTGAAAACATAAGTATCACCACAGTTGATAAAGATATTATAGAGTGGTAATACTAGCATTTTCTGCCTTGGATGCAGTGGTGTACTTTGGTCAGATGTCACCCGGGGCGGATCGCCGCAGCGCCCCCCCCCCAGTGCAGCATCATTCCCCTCCCCTCCGGGTGCAGCATCATCCCCCCCAGCGCATCACCTTGTAATACCCGCCCCCCTGGGTGCATTGCTCTTACCTCCTGAGGTGCTGGGAGCAGCCATGCAGCTGTAGGCTCCAGTTCCCTGCTCCCTCTGCCCTGGAACATGAAGTTAGATCAGAGAGAGCATGTAACCAGTGGAGTCGACAGCCATGCGGCTGCTCCTTGCATCCCTCCCTGCAGCATGCACCCGGGGCAGACCACCCCCCCCCCACCACCACCCCACCCTTGGCATGCCGCTGCTTGGATGTTTGTATCTCTGAGCCTCTGTGTTCTTCCTCCATAGGGCAGCTTGGGTCAGACAGAGAGTTCAAACAGTCAGACCCTGCATAATCATCCCCAGCTCACTGGTAGGACTCCTAGGGCTTCTTTTACAAAGCAGGGCTACCAATTCTCGATGTGGCAAATGAGAGGAAGCCCATTCAATTCCTATGGCCTTCCTCTCATTTGCTGCATGGGAATCGCTAGCATGGCTTTGTAAAAGAAGCCCCTAGTTTGTCAACTCTTGGTGAACAGATGTTAAACATTTAGGGGTAAATTCAGTAAATGGTGCCTACAGATCGACAAAATATAATGCTTAGTGCTATTTTATAAATGGCACTCAAAGATTGTAAAGCTTTCCTGCCACGGAGCAACTTGGAACACGCACTTCTCCACTGGCCAGACCCCTGGAAGCTTTTCAATACCCTTTCGGTCCTCCCGGACCAAGCTGCGTATTGTAATCCACCAGAGAGACGGGATATGATAATCCGCTGTGGCCACCCCTTGGGGAAAAGGGTATTCCAGCACTGTCAGCTCCCCAAACAAAGCAGCTGCAACTGAGCTGCTCCAAACAACAAAAGAAAAGAAAACCCAGAAGTCCCAAACTGGCTACAAAAAAATCCCACACCAATTCAAAGCTTGAACAGTTTAAACAAAAACACAGCTGTTCAAAGCTTGAGCAGCTTCAAGCAAACCATACAGCAGTTTAAAGGTTGATCAGTTTCACTCAAACCCCATCAGTTCAAAGCTGGAGCAGTTTCAAACACAAACCTAGCAGTTCAAAGCTTGAGCAGTTTCAAACAAAAACAAAAAAAAAACCACAGCAGTTCGAAGCTTGTGCAGTTAAAAAAAAAACACAGCAGTTCAGAGCTTGTGCAGTTCAAAAAAAGACACAGCAGTTCAGAGCTTGAACAGTTTCAAACAAAAAACACAGCAGTTCAGAGCTTGAGCAGTTTCAGACAACAACACAGTAGTTTAACACTTGGGCACTTTAAACAAAACAGCAATTCAAGGCTTGAGCAGTTTCAACCTAAACACATCAGTTCAAACCATCTCTCCTGTCCCGCTCTCCTGTTGTACTCCAAGTGACTTCAGCTTTCTCATTCCCCTCTTTCTCCCCTGGAATAATCACCTCCTTCTAGTCTTTGCCAAACCCTTACACCAGGCTATCACCTGCTGGGCCAATCCCTCTTTTCTGGTCTTTGCCAAAGCTGAGATATCCATCTGCTCCTCCTGTTCCTCCGTCCCTTGCCATTCCATGGGCTCTTCCCCCCACCTGTTCCCCAGCTACTGCTCCTTTCCCACATTAGGGCTGTTTCCTTCCTCTTCCCTGTCCCTGGCACTCTGGAATTGGTATTGCAACTCACCCTCCCCAGATCTCCTCTGGGGGCTGCTGGGAAGGGAAGTCCCTAACTCTGTGGTATAGCCTCCTCAGGACTTGCTGGGGATCATAATCCTTGCTCCAAGTGGGTGTCTCCTTCCAAGTCCTATTCCTCTCTCACCCAGTTCTCGCTCCCCTACCGTCCTCATCCTCATCACAAGATGTATACTTTCACATTTGCAATTGTATTAGAAATTTGAATACTGTATCTACTGTAGGTAGGTTGGCAGTGAAAATTCTGAGAGTGTTTCATTCTGGCAAGCAGGGGGTTTAGTGCATGCTGCCTCCTGGGTTCATAAACAGACTAGATGCCATTTAAGTTCCTTGATGTATTTTGTTTTCTTTTTATTTGAAGCAATTAGTCACACTCACATCTCCTAGCTGTGGACTTAAAGATGTGTAGGGTCTTTCTTGAGTAGCTGAAATATTGCTTTTGGAATTAGTCTTTTTCTATAATGTAGGGCTCTTTTACAGAGCAGCAGTAAGCCCACCGCGTGCTTACCAGTCGCTATTTCAGGACTACTCTCTATGTATTTATTTGGATTTTGCTCACACCGTTTTCAGTAGTAGCTCAAGGTGAGTTACATTCAGGTACACTGGATATTTCTCTGTCCCAGGAGGGCTCACAATTTAAGTTTGTACCTGAGGCAATGGAGGGTTAAGTGACTTGCCCAAGATCACAAGGAGCAGCAGTGGGATTTGAACCAGCCACCTCTGGATTTCAAGACCCTGGTACTCTAACCACTAGACCTCTCCTCCACTCCAGTGGCTTCCGCAGTTCAGAGGAAGGTGACAAAAATGAAATGTATATTTAGTGTCACTCACTATCAAGTAGCAGCTCTTAGGGACCCTTTTGCAAAGGCACAGTAGGCTCTATACACGTGCAGCTTGTATCAAAATGACATTACCACCAGGCTAGCATACTCCTCTGGTGGTAATTTCAGAGTGGGAGAGCGCCCATATCACCAAGACAAGTTATTTTTTAAATTTCTTACCACATGCAGCATTTCCAGCATTAATCGGCAATTGGTGTGTGCTGACCGGTTGCTATGTGTATAGCACATGAGCCTTTACCGCTAGATCAAGGGTGGCATTAAGGACTCAGGCTGTAAATAGACACGCGCTGGTTTCAATTTTACCGCAGGTCCTTTTCCCGGTCCATTGAAAATTAAGCCCTTTTTCCTAGACGTGGTAAAAACTGTCCAGGCATGTGCCAAAAAACATGTGCCCACACCACCGCAGGCCACGTTTTGCTGTGGCTTAGTTAAAGGACCCCTTAATATGCTAACTAGCTCGTTTTTGAAAGAGATCGCCGGCCATCTTCCGACACAAATCGGGAGATGGCCGGTGATCTCCTGATCCCGGCCAAATCGGTATAATCGAAAGCCGAATTTGGCCGTCGCCAACTGGTTTTTCGTCGCAGAGCCAGCCAACCTTCAAGGGAGGGTACAGAAGGCGGGACGGGAGGTGGAGTGGGGGCGGGATGGGGACGTGGTTACGAGATGGCCGGCTTTCAAAGCACATAGACTTACAAAGTTTCATAGTAACATATGTAATTTTGTAAACCTATGTGCTTTTAAAACGATCCTTGAAATAGATTTATATAATATGACCAGCATTTAAAAAAAATAAATAAATGAAAACCACTGAGCAGGGCATTTGAAAATTGAACCAAAGGTTTCTAAATGCAAACATTTACTAGAATCTAAGGCAGTGGAATTAACCTCAATTCTTAAAGGCCACATATGGTTCTGCAGTTGAGAGAGCAGAATTACCTGTATGTTCAGCCCTTGTTGGCAATGAGTTCTATCTTTATGGGTATCATAATTGATGTGACACTTCTTTAGAACTTGAGTCAGATTTGTAAGACATAGCACTAGCATTGATTCACTGATAATTTTAATTACATTAGCTATACATATTGGAGATTAAAGGAAACACAGACACTGTGTTGACTCTATAGAGTATAACACATGAGTCCCATGTGTAAAATTTATATAATGATTTGCACTAGTGCTGTGGTTATCCTTCAGCTATATGAACTGAAATATATGGCCTAAAATAACACACTTGATTTTCTTATTGTACATACTTAATAAGTAGTGCTTCCTATAAAAAATGTTCAGCTTCAAAGTAGAATGGAAATAGAGGGTATGTGGTCAAATACCTACAACTCTTCAATCTAAGGGGACTTTTTACCATAGGGCATTAGAATCTGGGGTTAGCATGTCTTAACAAGGGACTTTCCTGGGTGCTAAGCCCAGATTCAACATGGCAGTATTTAGAGCTTTTATATTTATTCATTAATCGTTCCATTAGCGCATGGGACTTGCAAAAAATTAAAGCAGGAGCACTTCCCACCTCCTATTTAAGAGGCACTAATTACTCCCTTGTTAACTCAGTGTCAGCCAGTTAGTGCACCAAGGGGCCCATTTACTAAGCCACGTAAGCGTCTATGTGCACCCAACATGCGCCAAAATGGAGTTACCGCCTGCTTACCGCGTGACTCTTGCAGTAATTTCATTTTTGGCATGCGTCCGATACACACAGCCGATATCTTCAAATATGTGTATCGGACGCGCGCTAAGTGGTATTTGACATGCGTAGGTCTTTACCGCCTGGTTACCATGTGAGACTTTATCGTTAGGTCAATGGCTGGCAGTAAGGTCGCAGACCCAAAATGGGCGCGCAGCAATTTTGATTTTACCGCATGTCCATGTTCGGCAAAAATTTTTAAAAGGCCTTTTTACAGGTGCTTCTAGCATGTGTCTAATTACCTCTCTACACTGCACCTGGGATTCTCTCTGTTTGGCTGTGATGCTGTGTGGTGACTTCCTACCTCGTTCCGTTCCAGTTTGTTTGTTTTGGTTCCCCTTCCTTCAGAGTTACCCTTTGTTGATGTTTTTATTCTGATTTGTATGTCCCTGCAGGCTGGGACCCCATTGTTTCTCCCTGTGGGGGTTGCTTGTTTGCTCTTTCCCTGTACTCCAATTAACCAGTTGTTTGCAGTGTTCCCTGCCTCTGGCAGCTATGTGTTTGAGCTTGGTTTAACTCTTTGTCTGCAGAATTTCACTGCTTCTGGCAATTGTCTGCTTGGTGCAGTCTTCCCTTGTGTCTGTCAGTCCTTTCTCTACTGTAATTATCCTCTGTATTGCTGAGCACTGTTCCTTTCTGTGCTGGGGCTGTGTTAGGCACCACACTCTGTTTTGCTGACTTTTCCCTCTCCTGTCCGCTGAGGGTCTCTGCTTACAGTATCTTTGTTTCACAGTCCCTCATTTCCTTTGTGTGCTGTGGGGTACTGCTTGACGTGTTTCTGTGTGTGCCGGTGCTCTAGTTCTCATAGAGACCTCCTTGTTTTTCCCTTTGCCACCTCCCTTCATATGAGTCGGTTCCCGATAGGCCGTGAGGCCCGCCTGAATGCTCTATCTTCCCTTTTCTGGAGGTGCAAGTTGGTTGCTGTGTGTGTGTGCAGGACTTGGTAGCTGGGGTAGTGTATAGCACCTGCTCGGTCCACCCCAGCCTTGGCCTAACACCTATTCTAGGCCTCGGCCTGGGCTCAAGGGCTCATAACCAGACTAACACCTGCATTTCTGCAGTTCTCTGTGATTAGCCTTTATAAACACCTTTGTTCTGCTCTCAGTGTCTTTTGGAGCATCGTTACTGTTTGCCTCTGGGCATGCTGGGAGGAGCAGAATTCTCCCTCCCTCCAATTGTTTTCTTGAGAAAAATTGAGAGAAGGTAGTTGTACCTAGGTCATAGATCCACTGTGTAAAGCACTTTAACTGAGCTGAGGTAGTAAACTGCTGCTTGTTTTTTCCTATAAGGGTAGTAATCTATAGTGACATTTTACCTGTTGCAGCTGCTGCTGTGCTGTAGTGGCTAAAGAGGTTATTGCTGTCTCTTGGGTATTTCATGTTTTCCAGCCAATGACAGCTTCTCCTCTCTAGGAGAGGGGCTAATCACAGACAAAGACTCACTTTGTAGGTACAGAATCCCTAATCCATTCGATACAACTGTAAATGATTGATTTGTTTTATCTTATCATCAACTGTATTAAATGAAGAATTGGATTAAGGATTGGAGTCCATTCTTGGTAAGAAGCAGCCCTAGGTTTAAATCTCTTAATATACTCAGTACTTAAACACTGAGCTGAAGTCAGAAGAACTATGTTCCTAGTTTGAGCAGTGGAGAAGACTGTGACTTGGAATTAGCTAGGAGGGAACAATTCTGGATATTTGAGACTTATTCAAAGTCTCCTGTTGGCCTTAACAAAAAAAAAAAAAAAAAAACCCAAAAAACTGAACAGTTATATATATTTTAGGGAGGGTAGAAGGCTTTTTTTTTTTTTTTTTTAGAAATGCGGTAGCATGCCAGTTTTCCACTTCTAATAAAGTTGGTTTCTTGCTATGACATCATCTATTGGGGGGTAGAGTATTAACTGCTGCTGCTGCTGGGTTAGGGATGATACTGTGCAAACATGATATATCTTGAGCTCCATGAGGGTGACGTTTTTGTGCACTATTTGAAACCTTGAAGTTTGCATACAGAAATCAAGGCAGCAATTCCCAAACACCCAAAGCACTGTATACAAAACTCAGTGAACTGAATTTCTAAGGACCATTTTTAAGGAAGCAAGTTTGTTTCACCATTATTGAATGGAAACAATAAATGGCCATATAAGATAAGTATATTGACTTTTCATTGACAGTTGATGTTTTATCTATAGTCTTCATATGATTTAGGATTCATATGGGCACTTTTGGGACACATTTCACAGTTGCACAATAGTATTGGAGGGTACCCTGTGATTATATTTGATAGGAAAATTTAGCCTTATATAGCAGTTAATTCTGTGATGCATTTATGAGTTAACCTTTTTTTTTTAAATGAGGGTCATTCCTTAAAAATTTCTGAACAGCATTTTGCTGGATTTTTCTTGTTATGTTTTGCTAATCTAATCCTGGTGTGGAGTACTTTTATTTTGTTTTATAGATGTGACAATACCCAGTAATTTGTAGAACTGATTAAAAACAGTTGGAAAAAATAACAAAACACTGTGATTTACAAACTGAAATGGAAAGACTTTGGAGAAAACTAAATTAATGGTAATACTAACTGTGATTGGAGTTGTTGGAGCAATACTAATTGCACTCACAAAATATTTGGAAATTTAAAATTTAAAGGACATAACCCTATCAAGTTTGCAAAAAAAACTAAACTAAACTAAACCCAACTACCTACTCCTAAAAAAACATATATTTTATGCTTCTATGATTCCCATGTCCTTGGGCAGGACCTGAATTAATGGAGTTAAAACCAGTCAACACCAGTTGTGTTATCTGCTGTTTATAGTCATAAACTTTGTTTTTTGCTAGAGATAGGGCTCCTTTTATGAAGCAGTGGTAGTGATTCCCGGCATGGCAAATGTGGCGAAGATCATTCAATTCCTATGGGCTTTGTTGCATTTGCCATGTAGGAATCACTGCCGCGGCTTCGTTAAAGGAGCCCATAATTAACCCAATCTGTTCACCAAAATGTACTATTCTATCTGACTTGGCCTGCATTGTCTGAGGAGAACATGCCAACATGGCAACATCATCTGCAAATTCCAAGTTCTCTAACATCTACTGCATTCTGAATTATCCAGTTCATCGGTAACTTGAGTAACAATGGTGACAATATACAATCTTGCTCGACTCCAGTCATTATTTTAAACCAATCTGACACAGCATTCACTGTTCTCATACCATCTCATATTTAGTGCTATTTAACCAGTCAGAAAGGATGCTGACCAGTGGATATTCATCCACTGAATATCCGCAGTTAGCGACTGGAGGATAACCGGTTATATCACGTGATGTAACCGTCTATCCACTGATTTTTAAACCGGCTTTGGCAGTCATATTTGGCTGCGTCAAACCCTGGTATATCTTCGGCTGGTTTAAAGGTAACCAACTATGTCTGAATATCGACATAGCCGGTTATCTTCAAACCAGCCAAAAAAAGACCCCTCTAATATTCAATGCCGGTCACTGGAAACGGCCCAGCATTGAATATCTGGGTTCAGTGCGGACCACAGGAAACAGCCCAGCTATCTCCCTTGGTCTGAATATTATGGCAATAGATTTTAGATAATTCTGATGAATTTGCTCGATATTCCATATGATTTTCTACACTGGGGGGCTCATTTTTGAAAGAGAAAAATGTTTTAAAAATTGGTACAAAGCAGCATTTAGACATTTTGCTTGCCAAAACGTTCAAATTACTATCTTTTGCAATGTATTTCATCTGCAGTGCATCCAAATCACAAAGGGGCATGTAGGGGGAATGTTGAGGGTAGGATTAGGGCATTTGGACATTTTTTTGCCATAATGGAACAAAATCAAAATGTCCAGGAGTAAAACTAAAACTTTTGAGCTAGACCTATTTTAACAATGACTAAGCCACAAAACAGTGCCCTAAATGACCACTGGAGGAATAAAGGAATGATCTCCCCTTATTCCCCCAGTGGTCACTGACCCCCTCCCACCCCCTAAAGATGTTACAACCAGTCCTATTAGAGCAGCAAGCAGGTCCCTGGAGTAGCTTAGTAGTTGGTGTAGTGCAGTGTGGAGAAGGGAACCCAGGCCCATAACCCACTCTAACTGTTACACCTGTGGTGGAAAGTGTCAGCCCCTAAAAAAACCACCAAAAACTGACTGTACCCACATATAGGTGACACCTGCAGTCATAAGGGCTATTGTAGTGGTGTTTAGTTGGATACAGTAGGTTTTGGAGGGCTTACTATACCATATAAGGGGGTAACGGTGAGATGTGTACCAGGAAGCTTTTATGTGAAGTGTACTGCAATGCCCCCTAGGGTGCCCCACTGGTCTGCTGGGATGTCTATGTGGCTAGTCTAAGAATGCTGGCTCCTCCTTCATCTCAATGGCTTGATTTTGTGTGTTTTTCATATGGACTTTTTTTTTCCAAAAATGGACCAAAAAGATAAATGAACAGATTACAAAAACATCTAGCAAGTGGCCATTAAAAAAAAATGTAGTTGTTTTGCTGTTTCAAAAATCGTTATATTTGCTATTCAGATTCTGCCTGCAAAAATAGCGGGTGATAATCATGAATTGTGAGATAGATTTTACAATAACGGAGGGGAAGAAGACCTCAGACCTGTGACAATTTTTGATCAATGAGATCACACCAATATAGTCACCTCTATACAATCACTGGTCTTCTACCAACCTCCTCCCTAGATGTTCAAATCATGCGCTTTAACATGTATAAATACTATATATCAAAGTCAAAATATAAACCACAGCTACTTAGCTTGTTGTTGCTTGCTTAAGGACCTCCCCAACGGTCCCGTTTCACCAACTGGGGCTTCATCAGGGAGAGAGAACCCCGCAACATCAGACTGTGGAAAAAACCCAGCAAGCTGTAAATGCCGCCAGAAAAAAGCGCACCAGATTTTGATTCTGGACATTTTGAGCAAAAGTTAGACATCAAATCAAAAGCGCCCCTCCACCTCTGTCAATGCCATCAAATGTATTTCAAAATCCATAAAATGTATAACTATCTGGGTTTTATACAATGGGACAGATATCCAACTGACAGGAGGCAACTCGCATAAGTGCCCTGGTTGGTAGTCACCCTAGATATTCAACTCCAAATTAGCATGCACAACTTAAGGTGCCATATATACAATTTGGGGGAAAACATGTATAGTTGATTAAGGAAATGAAGCAGTATCACCTTGGCATCCATGATATAAGTGAAACCAGATAAACTGATATCAACAAGAGGACTACTGATAGAACAGCAATAATATAGTCCAGAAAGAGAGATGGGACATATACACAAGGTGTTGCAATGTTCATGTCATCAGCTGAAGCTAAGACAATGATAGAATAGAAGCCAATTACCGAGGTATTAATTAGAGCAAGATACTGTACAAGATTCAGCATCCTAAAGTCACAATTACACAGCTTCATAGAAGATATGGAGGACAATATCTACTGCATGCTATGACACCATCAACCAAGTCTCAAAACATGACATACGGATATTAATGGGAGATCAATTTAAGTGCGCCAAAGATAGTGCTGAGACCCTATTCTATAACAGCATCTGGGCACCCAGATTCCTTTCTAGAAACCCAGCGGTACCTGGGATATTTTGTTATGGGGCTATTTTGTCAGGGGTTATTTTGTGAAGGGCAATTTTGTCAAGGGCTATTTTGTCCAGGCTATTATGTTGGGGTGCCAATACTAGCATAACCCACTATTGGCATGGTTAACATTTTATGCACCTGCAGTGCTACTAGCTATAGATCTGGCATAACTACAAGCATGCAAATGCACATGCATAGTTTATAGTGTAAAGTAAATTATGCATGTAAGTGGGAGCCCCTTGCATAAGCTGCCCATGTGCATGTCCCCCTTGCACTTACACACTATCAGGCTTATTTTCGAAAGAGAAGGGTGCCCATCTTTCTACACAAATTGGGAGATGGGCATCCTTCTCTCAGGGTTGCCCAAATCGGCATAATCGAAAGCTGATTTTGGGTGTCCCCAAGTGCTCAGTGAATCCAGACTGCCCCAATTTGACTCGAGGACGCCCATCTATTAGGCACGCCCCAGTCCCGCCTTCGCTATGCCTCCGACACACCACTACTACTACTACTATCGGACCGACCGTTCACTTGTCTATTAGATTGTAAGCTCTTTGAGCAGGGACTGTCTCTCTTTGTTAAATTGTACAGCGCTGCGTAACCCTAGTAGCGCTCTAGAAATGTTAAGTAGTAGTAGTAGTAGTAGTAGTGGTGTGTCGGAGGCATAGCGAAGGCGGGACTGGGGCGTGCCTAATAGATGGGCGTCCCCGAGCGATAATGGTAAAAAGAAGGGCGTCCCTGACGAGCACTTGGCCAACTTAACTTGGTCCATTTTTTCTTATGACCAAGCCTTAAAAATGTGCCCAAACTGACCAGATGACCACTGGAGGGAATCGGGGATGACCTCCCCTGACTCGCCCAGTGGTGACTAACCCCCTCCCACCCTAAAAAAAACAACTTTAAAAACTTTTTTGCCAGCCTCATATATCATACTCAGATCTCTTGCAGCAGTATGCAGGTCCCTGGGGGAGGGGGGATGTGTGTGTGTGTCAGCGGAGGCATAGCGAAGGCGTGGACGACCTTCTTTCAAACATTTTGGACGTCCTGAACTGCCCCCCCCCCCCCCACAGGGACAGCCAAATTTCAAGGGAGTGGAGTGGAGGAGTGGCCTAGTGGTTAGAGCATTGGTCTTGCAATCCAGAGGTAGCCAATTCAAATCCCACTGCTGATACTTGTAATCCAAATAAATAAATAAAGGGGATGTGGGAGGCATTTCAAAGGCATGGAATCCTTCTCACAGAAACATCCACATTTTGGACGTCCTCAACTGCCCATCACAGGGACAGAGGCACCGAACACTTGGATGTCCTTCACTCATACTAAAAAAAAAAAAGACGTCCTTGAGGAGCACTTGGACGTTTTCACCTGGACTTGTGCTTTTTTAAGGTTGTAGGTGGTTATTATACACGCAGCTTATCTGTGTGTACGAAGCCATCTTTGGCATGTGCAGAGCAGCCACACATAATGCTTGGCTGCTCTGCACTGGCTTCCCCTCCTTAGGAAGGAAATCTTGTGCAAATGAGCTAACAGCGAGCAGCTCATTTGCATGCGATTTCCTTCATGCATGCCCGTTCCTTTCCGAATCGCTAAGGGATCGGTAAGGGAAGGGCTTTTTCCGTTCAGTTAGTGCATCAGTTAGTCCACTGCAGTGCCCCCTAGGGTGCCCGGCTGGTGTCCTGGCATGTCAGGGGGACCAGTGCACTACAAATGCTGGCTCCTCCCATGACCAAATGAGTTGTATTTGGTCATTTTTGAGATGGGCATCCTCGGTTTCCATTATCGCCGAAAACTGGGACGACCATCTCTAAGGTCGACCATCTCTAAGGTCAATCTAAATGTTGAGATTTGGGGGTCCCCAACCGCATTATCTAAACGAAAGCTGGTCACCCATCTTGTTTCGATAATAAGGGGTTTCCCCACCCCTTCGCGGGGACATCCTGCGAGGACGCCCTCAGGAAAACGTGGGCGCCCCATTCGATTATGCCCCTCCACGTAAGTTAGGTGCACTGTTACAGAATAGTGCTTAGGTGCCCTGCTGGCAATTTAACAGGTAAGTGTACACTTATGCATGGAAATGCTAATATTCTATACATTTACATGCACAGTATTGAAGTCAATATCAGACAAGAGATATTCCAAGGAGACTCATCATTATCCCTGCTATTTGAACTGGCAATGTTTCCACTAACAAACATGATAAATAAAACTAATTATGGGAACAACTTTCAAAACAAAGTAGAACAAATAATCCATTTACTCTGTATGGCAAATCAAGAGCTGAAATTAAATCTTTGCTCAACATGGTTCACATCTTTAATGAAGATTTAGGAATACAATTTGTCCTCAACAAATGTGCAACAATGGCAATTCAAAGAGGCAAACACATTGAAGAAGATGGTTTACAGTGAATGAAAGGAAGTTTCAATAAACAGTTTGCACCAGAAGAAGGATATAAGTATCTAGGATTATAAGAAGCCTCAGATTTGCTACATGACTAGATCAAAATGAACACTAGCTCAGACTATGTCAAACATGTTTGGAAAGTTAATTAGAGGTGTAACAGCAACAAGCAAAAGACTAAAGAAAAGTATCATTTGGAGCTGTCGGCACTAACATAACACGGAAGGGACAATTTCACAAAACGTGTAAGAGCTGACACTTCTATGTGTAGCTGCTCCATTTTACAAACTACAGGTGTACATTCAAAAGGGTTTAACTAGGCAGGCGAGGCAATTGTCCCTATATGGAAGGCTGACACCTAGCAGTTGTACAATGAGACTTCCCCTAGAGGTCACAGCTGCCATTTTTCCTCCAGAGCCAGCAATGGCAGGAACAAGTGAGATTCGTTCCGGCACAGTTGATACACTGGACCACCAGGGACCTTAAAGTAGGCCCAGGGGGAGATGTCTAGGTTCGGACCTTCTTCTGGGAGAGATGGGTTTTGGGAAGGGAGTCTGATCACGTTTGGAGGGTTAGGAGGGAGGTAATTCCTCAGGGGGCTGGGAAGAGAAGTGGATTGCTCTTGAGGGGCTGAGAGGGTTTGGGAGGTACAAAATCTGATATTCACCTTGCTACCCAGTTAGCTAACTAGGTAGCAGGCTAAATATCGCATCTGCTCATTTGCATTCTGGTCATGGGAAGAGGCCAGTCAGAGACAGCATAGTCGGTACCAGTACCTTCATAAGTGCCAGCACTGAATATCAGAGCCTAATTCAGCCTGCAGTCATTACCATTTTTAAAAGGTGATCATTACTGGCTGAATATTGACTGGTCCATGTGTAAGTTCTGTCAATTATGGTTTCATTTTGGAGGTAGAAATCAACTACATGGGATTAAAGAGAATGGCTCTCCCTCATGTAAAGCCCTGGCAAAAATATGCACTTGTTATAAACTTATGCATGCCTTTCAACAGCTATAAATACTGATGTGAAACTTTTTCCCCATACACATGTATTTCCTCTTAGTGCTGCCCAAGCCCCCCCCCCCAAAAAAAAAAAAAAACGCTTCAAAATGTCGATCTCCAAATGTAAGTAGCAGTTTTCAGAAATCTGATTTTACATGTGAGTACTGCATTCAGTTCTGGTACCAATATCTCAAAAAAGATATAGCGGAATTAGAGAAGGTTCAAAGAAGAGCGACCAAAGTGATTAAGGGGATGGAACTCCTCTCTTATAAGGAAAGGCTAAAGAGGTTAGGGCTCTTCAACTTGGAAAAGAGACGGATGAGGGGAGATATGATTGAGGTATACAAAAGTACAAAGACTAGGGGACACTCAAGGAAGTTACATGGAAATACTTTTAAAACAAACAGGAGGAAATATTTTTTCACTCAACGAATAGTTAAGCTCTGGAACTCTTTGCTGGAGAATGTACTATCAGCAGTTTGCATATCGGGGTTTAAAAAAGGTTTGGACAAGTCCCTGGAGGAAAAGTCCATAGTCTGCTATTGAGACAGACATGGGGAAGCAACTGCTTGCCCGGGGATTGGTAGCATGGAGTGTTGCCACGATTTGGGTTTCTGCCAGGTACTTGTGACCTGGCTTGGCTACTGTTTGGAAAACAGGATACTGGGCTAGATGGGCCATTGGTCTGACCCAGTATGGCTACTCTATGTTCTTATTTTCACATGGAAATCGCAAATATAGTTTCTAAAATAACCCCCTATATGTGTTTTTCATGGCAAGGCCTAAGGGCCAATGGCAGCCCCTATTGACTCCTGGTGTGGCTCCCTCTCCTCTCTAAATACACACTTTACTCCACCTTGTCCAGAGGCTTGCTGTCTCTAGAACAACTGCTCTGTTTTCCTTCAGAACTATGCAGCTCTCAGTGAGTATGAGTTATACTATTCTTGCCAGACTGTGTGAACTGTAAAGAAGTTTGGACATCATGTGGATCAAGCTCACCAAGAACCATATGGTGCTAGATGAAAACAAAACAGCCATCCCAGGTGCATGCCTGTGGCAAGACTCTGGGAAAGGTCAGGAGGCATTAACAAACTAGGGGGAAATCCAGCTTGGAGGAACTGGGGACAGAATGATGGTGGCTGATTGGGAGGAAAGTGAACTTCGACTGATTGGGATAGGGCTCATAGAGTGTTTGTGTGTGTGTACTGAGGAAAAGAATTTTAGGGGAAATGTGGGTTGGGGGAGACATGGTGGCCTAGAGAGAGAAAAAGATTGCTCAGTGCACTTGAGCAGCTAGGCTGGCTACATCATTTTTTTTTGTTACATTTGTACCCCACGCTTTCCCACTCATGGTAGGCTCAATGCAGCTTACATATTGTATACAGGTACTTATTTGTACCTGGGGCAATGGAGGGTTAAATGACTTGCCCAGAGTCACAAGGAGCTGCCTGTGCCTGAAGTGGGAATTGAACTCAGTTCCCCAGACCCAAAGTCCACCACCCTAACCACTAGGCCACTCCTCCACTGGGCAATAAAGGGTTCTCCTCCTCTTTATTGCCACTCCTCCACTGGGCAATAAAGGGTTCTCCTCCTCTTTATTGCCACTCCTCCACTGGGCAATAAAGGGTTCTCCTCCCCTTTATTGCCCAGTGCTCTGGGCACCATCCATTTTATCCAGCACTAGTCCTGGCTATCACATTAATGGCTTTTATGCTAGCGTGGCCCTTCTTCAAAATAGTGAAGATCACTGCCCTATATATACCAAGAGACCTAAAAGAAAAATGTGGCTGAATGACTGTATCAAAAAGGGCAAAGAGCCCATCTTAATTGAAATTTGGCAAAGAAAAATTGATGAAAACATCAAAATCAAAAACAGAATATACAAATCAAGAACTCTTAAAATATAGGTTTTACGTATGCTGAATTTGAGGCTGACTGTAAGTAAACAACACAGAAGATCTGCACCTTTTATATTAAGCATGTTTGTGGTCCCCTTCATATTATGACTGGTTTTGTTCATGTATAAATAGGTTTAGCTATTACAGTACAGCTTATTATTTCTATAACTGAGTTTATAGTTTGCGTCATTTTTTAGATTGTTTAAATTATCAGTTTTGATACCCCACTCTGTTTTAGAGAACATCCAGCTCTACAGTACCTAATGTTAGTAGTCATACCTAATACCTCAAGCTGCACAAGTGGAGACAAATAAACTAACCATGTCCACCTAACTCAGGGGGGTCTTTTACAAAATGTCAGTAAGCCCAACGTGTGCTTACTGAACACTAAATCAGGACTACCGCTGGCCCAATGCAGCCGCCAGTGTTAGTTCCACCCCAAGCATGCACCTTTTCTGAGGGAAAAAGGAAACCTCCAGAAATGGCTTGCATGGCGGTATCCCGGCAGTACTCGGGCATCGCCGTGTGCTGACTGGTTATCGCCAGAGCCTTTATCGCCACCTCAATTGGTGGCAGTAAGGGCTCCCCACTGCATGGCTATGCAGTAAGAGTTCTCTTATTGCATGGCCATGTTTGTTGGTAAAAGGATCCCTCAGAGTAAGGAAGAGGAAAAAGGAAACTAGATTCAGGATTTTTCCAGAAATTACAACCTGGAACCAATTAGTTGTGTATAAAATGTATTGCAAACATAAATGTGTTTTGTATTCAGAAATATTTTTCCTGAAAAATCTTGACAATAGTATTTTAACACAAAATAGTTTACGTGTGAGTTCAGCTGAACTTGGTTTACAACTTTCCTTTCCCAAAGTGTGATTTTACCAATTGCATGGCATACAAGAACCTTGTAGCAAGAACAATGTGGATTATCAGATAAGTGTTCAGTTTCTATTATACTCAGCTTTAAACATTAACTCTCTGTAATGATTCAAATCTCTCATTTGACATAAGAATTGATTCTTTGAGGGGGGTTTTCTATTTTTCAGAAACTGTGTCCCACCCAAACTATGCTTTGTCTAACAAAGTCTCTTTAGTACTGATGTACTGTTGAAGCAATTTCACTTAACTATAGAACTGTCTTGTCACCCAAACACTTTGGTCTTTCTTGCGTAGGGGCCCATGAACAGCAGTGATGATCCCTGATTATCACAGCTGCGATTGCATTCTTCTGTAGGCTGTTAACATAACTTTACTTAAAATAAAAGGCGGCAAACCCCTCTCTTCTTAACCTATTTCAGCAGCCTATATCTGGAGTCTATTTAAGTATACTGTGGCCTTGCTATCTAGAGTAAATAAAAACAAATAATGTTATGCCCTACCTTCCAAGGACCTATACTTAAAACTTATTCCCTATAGTAATGAAGAGCTCAATTGTTCTTGGTGTCACACATACACACATTTAAAAAAATAGTGGCCTAGGCTCACTCACTCACTCAAAGGCTTCCATGTTCACTCAATTATATTAAGTGTCGCTCAAATCATCTCAGAAATACTTCAGGCTTATATTTCTGTAAAAGAAATAATATATTTTCTTTTAGTTTTGGTCACCACACTCTAACTGATCTGGCTTAAATTCCCTCACCTAGTACTGGACCAAAAATGTACCCAAAATTATTTTTAATCACATTCAAAACATTTACAATGTCTCACAAACTATTTTAAAACAATTTCCAGCATACTCAGACTATTAAATCTGAACCTTTTCATGCTTGTGAAGCAAGCACAGCATAGCATGTTTGCCTTTCTTGGCTACTTCTGCTCTTCTGAGCAATAGTCAGGGAAGCTGTTTCCTAGGAAATGCTGCCTTGGCTGGGTCATCTGACTTGGCTCAGCCAATCACATAGCCTACATAAGTAGTTTCATACTGGGACAGACCGAAGGTCCATCCAGCCCAGCATCCTGTTTCCAACAGTGGCCAATCCATGTCACAAGTATCTGGCAAGATCCCAAAACAATACAATACATTTTATGCTGCTTATCCCAGAAATAACTTCAAAATAAAAGTCCTTAACAAAGACTTCTAACTAAATAAAAGGCTTGTGCCCTGTCTGAGACTAGTGTGGAAAACTGCCACTGTTGATATTCATCTTGTATGTCTCAAGCAAACACTCCTTAGTTGACCATTTGTTTGTGGCAAAAGTTTTAACATATCAAAAGATTTTTCTATATATTAGGAAATAGAGAAAATTGAAAAACATTGAAAAAAATTATGTTAAACTTAGTGCCTGTTGATAACTCTAGAACTGATATGGGTATGTTCAAAAACCAGTGTGCGTGTTTATTATGAACCATCCAACCAGAGACAAGAACTGAATTGCTCACTTCTTATATCAAAAGGGGAATATTGTGTTAGAAAAAACAACTCCACTGTGTGTAAGTGTTCAAACCCCTTGGTTCTATAGTATCCAATGTAAAGATCCAAAAGGTTTCACGCTGTAAAATTTTTCTGTTTAAATCACCTCCTCTAGTGGAGGGAATCACTTGTTCAATCACCATACATTTGAGATCTTCGATGGTATGATTTTGCGATGTCCAATGTTGTACCATAGGTGCTCCAAAATTTTGTGCAGTAATTCGTGAACGATGTTCAATCAGTCTCTCATGTAATGACCTCATTGATTTCCCAATGTAGTATTTGTCGCATGGACATTTGATGTAGTAAATGATGCCCGTGGATCGGCATGTAGTTCTGCACTTTAATTTATAACTCATGCCGTTACAGACGAAATCTGTCCCTTCAATGGTTATGGGGCATGTTTTGCAACGAGGTTTCATGCATTTAAAGTGGCCAAAGTTGCCTGCGTTGTCAATGGGAACCATAGGTAAAACCGCTGGACTTAAAATTTCTTTCAGATTTTTGGAACGTGAAAATGCCATCCTGATGTTGTAATTTGTGAACACTGGGTGTGCTTTAATGATGTCCCAATGGCGGCGAATAATAGCAGCAGTAGCCTCTCCACCCGGAGTGTATCTTGTCACAAAAGTCATAATTTGTCCATCATGTTGTGTCCGTGGTGGAGATTGGAGCAGTAATTCTCTATTGTTGTACTTGGCTCTGGTGTAGGCTCTCTTGATGGTTTTGTGTGGATAATTTCTCTGCAACAATTTAGAGCCAAAAGATTCAGAATGTGCCTTGTAATCGGCATCTGTGGTACAGATCCGCTTGAAGCGGAGAAACTGAGAAAATGGAAGACTTCGTTTTAATGCTTTGGGATGGCAACTACTGTATTCTAAAAAAGTGTTCCGGTCAGTGCTCTTAACAAATACATTGGTAATAAATTGCTTCTCTACAAGGAGAATCTCAACATCAAGGAAATGTATCTTGGATTCTGACCACGTTAAAGTAAATTGGATTCTGGCATGACATTGATTCAGCCAACTATGGAATGACTGTAATTGTTCGATACTACCATACCACACAATAAATATATCGTCGATGTAACGTTTCCATGTCCCTAGCATGTCATTGTAAGGAGATCTAGCCAACCATTTATCTTCAAACTGGGCCATATAAAGAGTCCCTCTTGTCCAATTTCAAATCGTCACTCAAACTTGAAATGAATAGTTCAGCTTTAGTTGAATACTGCAGAGCAGAACAGATACCGCGAGGTTTGCGTATTAACAGTCCCCACTGATTTTTTGTGTAAACTGGCAGAAATAGCATTATGCAGTAATTTTTTCTGCTTTCAAGATGAGTTATACAAACAAAAATCTGGGGTGGCCATGGGAGCGACATTCGCTCCCACTCTAGCAAATCTTTATATGGCCCAGTTTGAAGATAAATGGTTGGCTAGATCTCCTTACAATGACATGCTAGGGACATGGAAACGTTACATCGACGATATATTTATTGTGTGGTATGGTAGTATCGAACAATTACAGTCATTCCATAGTTGGCTGAATCAATGTCATGCCAGAATCCAATTTACTTTAACGTGGTCAGAATCCAAGATACATTTCCTTGATGTTGAGATTCTCCTTGTAGAGAAGCAATTTATTACCAATGTATTTGTTAAGAGCACTGACCGGAACACTTTTTTAGAATACAGTAGTTGCCATCCCAAAGCATTAAAACGAAGTCTTCCATTTTCTCAGTTTCTCCGCTTCAAGCGGATCTGTACCACAGATGCCGATTACAAGGCACATTCTGAATCTTTTGGCTCTAAATTGTTGCAGAGAAATTATCCACACAAAACCATCAAGAGAGCCTACACCAGAGCCAAGTACAACAATAGAGAATTACTGCTCCAATCTCCACCACGGACACAACATGATGGACAAATTATGACTTTTGTGACAAGATACACTCCGGGTGGAGAGGCTACTGCTGCTATTATTCGCCGCCATTGGGACATCATTAAAGCACACCCAGTGTTCACAAATTACAACATCAGGATGGCATTTTCACGTTCCAAAAATCTGAAAGAAATTTTAAGTCCAGCGGTTTTACCTATGGTTCCCATTGACAACGCAGGCAACTTTGGCCACTTTAAATGCATGAAACCTCGTTGCAAAACATGCCCCATAACCATTGAAGGGACAGATTTCGTCTGTAACGGCATGAGTTATAAATTAAAGTGCAGAACTACATGCCGATCCACGGGCATCATTTACTACATCAAATGTCCATGCGACAAATACTACATTGGGAAATCAATGAGGTCATTACATGAGAGACTGATTGAACACCGTTCACGAATTACTGCACAAAATTTTGGAGCACCTATGGTACAACATTGGACATCGCAAAATCATACCATCGAAGATCTCAAATGTATGGTGATTGAACAAGTGATTCCCTCCACTAGAGGAGGTGATTTAAACAGAAAAATTTTACAGCGTGAAACCTTTTGGATCTTTACATTGGATACTATAGAACCAAGGGGTTTGAACACTTACACACAGTGGAGTTGTTTTTTCTAACACAATATTCCCCTTTTGATATAAGAAGTGAGCAATTCAGTTCTTGTCTCTGGTTGGATGGTTCATAATAAACACGCACACTGGTTTTTGAACATACCCATATCAGTTCTAGAGTTATCAACAGGCACTAAGTTTAACATAATTTTTTTCAATGTTTTTCAATTTTCTCTATTTCCTAATATATAGAAAAATCTTTTGATATGTTAAAACTTTTGCCACAAACAAATGGTCAACTAAGGAGTGTTTGCTTGAGACATACAAGATGAATATCAACAGTGGCAGTTTTCCACACTAGTCTCAGACAGGGCACAAGCCTTTTATCCCAGAAATAAGCAGTGGATTTTCCCCAAGTCCATTTTAATAATGGTCTATGGCCTTTTCTTTTAGGAAGCTATCCAAACCTTTTTTTAAACCCTGATAAACTAACTGCTTTTACTACATTCTCTGGCAACTAATTCCAGAGTTTAATTACATTCTGAGTGAAGAAAGATTTTCTTTGATTTGTTTTAACTTTACTACTTTGTAGCTTCATTGCTTGCCCCCTAGTCCTAGTATTTTAGGAAACAGTAAACAAGTGATTCACTTCTACCCGTTCCACTCCACTGAGTATTTTATACACCTCTATCATATCGCCCCTCAGCCGTCTTTTCTCCAACCTGAAGAGCCCAAGCCAATTCAGCCTTCCCTCATAGGGAAGTCGTCTCATCCACTTTATCATTTTTGTCGCCCTTCTCTGTACCTTTTCTAATTCCAGTATATCTCCGCTATGGCCTTGTCTTCCTTGAGTGCCCACATAGACAGGGAAGCAGTAGAATTAGAGGATCAATCAAAACTCAGCCCGAATGGTCAATCTGCCCCTGGCTTGGAGAAAGCTACTGCTTATGTCTAGGCATAAACAACAAGGAGTCTATGTATTGTTTGGGCTCCTGCCAAGCCCTTGTGAACCAGATTGGCCACTGCTGGACAATGGATACTCGGTTTGATGGATCTTTTATAGTATTTTTATGTTCTTATGAAAAAAAGTGAAGAGTCTTTTTTAACTATGGGCATTCGAGGATACTCTATAAATGGCACTATGGGTGGAGCACCGTTTATAGAATAGCGCTTAGATCCCATTTCTACGCCAAACGTTGGGTGCCGGTATTAATGCCAGCTGAAACCTGGTGTAAAAGCTGGTGCCCGATTCCAGGCATTTTGGCATGGAAATGGGGCTATAACCATGTGCACAGATTTTAGGAATGCCCTGCCACTCTCTTGGCCATGCCCCCTTTTGAGTTTCAAGCTAGGAGATTTAGGCATGCAGGATTATAGAACAGGGAGTGGGGAGATGTGCATGCAAATTTCAATTATTGCGAATGAACTGCAATAATTGTTTACATCAATTAATTGCAATTAATTGGTGTACATGCAAATTTTGGCATCAAAATCTTGGCACCATATATAAAATCTGGGAGATTATATGTAGTACAAATAATTTTTCAGTAATATATTCCACCTGTTAAGAACATAAGAATATAAGCATTGCCATACTGTTGATTTTGTATAAATACAATAAAATGATTAAATCTTAAGTGTACCTTTTAGTTTGTTTGCAGTATTTTGCCATTTAATGTGTCACTTTGATCCAATACATTTATTGTCATAACTAATGACTACCAGTCTCTGTTTTAAGAATGCACTTGTATTCCATGTTTTTCTAGAATCTTCACACATCTTCAATCTTTCTAGAGTCCAATATAAAAGCATTAGTTTGAGTTACTCAAGCATTTTATTTTCGTATGTCTTACAATGCCTTGAGGCTTAGCCTATGTTGTTTCTTGACCTCATTAGAGAAATATTCATCTTATCTGACTGACTGTCAACCACATTGCAATATTTAGGAAAAAATTACCTCAGTTTGGAAGCAATCTAGCTCTCATATTTCATTCAGCTTTTACGGCACACGGTCTTAAAGTATAAACCCTTGTATTTTACTTGTTTTTTAAATTATGAATCACAATAAAGTCAATTTTCACTATTTAAGAAACTGTAAATATCTCTTCTATTCAGTTGTTCGATGGCAGTGGAAACTAATATAGTACCACACTATATAATTCAAAAGATCCAGCTAACAAAAACATGGGATAGACCATTCCCAGGAAATAAAAAACCCAATTAAACCTGTCTTTAGTTTCATATCTTATTCTGTTTTTGAATATAGGAACCCAAGAGAGATACAATTATCATTGTACTTTCATTCCTACAGCACACTGCATGCACTAATGAAGAAAAAGCTAATTACAGACCAGCTCTGTTTATTTGTGTACCCCTCTTAACTTTCCTCAGCTCATCTGCTTGATTACACTACAATCTATAAGAGATCCTTTAATTAAAAATTAAGGGTTTGATGCATTCAAGTTTAGGACTTGGAAAAATCTCCAGGAGACAGATATTAGCAGAGTTTGGCAAATAAACAAATAAGCATCCTAGGCAGAAATCATGCAGCTCCAACAGGACATTAATCTAAAAAACAAACCCCCTTAATACATCATTTTAAGAAAGTACCAGCCTCATTGTACTATACATGAGCCTTGTTACCTTTCTTTATCATGTAGACCTCCACCAAATAACATTAGGCACATCTGGAAAGGGAAGGATAGCACCAACCATGCTCATATGCTGAGGTTAGCATCGGGGAAGGGCATGGAATCAGCATTTGTCCATTTTCCAACCACTGATTAAACCTATCTTCCCATAAGGGAGACAGAGGGTCTCTTAATAAATGGCTGCTTGAACCTGTTACTCTTCAGAGTCCAATTATAATCCTTACAGCTCCTGAGAACTGATTATATACTTCAGTATTTTGTTGGTAGCGTCATTACTTTTATGCATACTGTCCAAACCAACTAATTAGACTTTATAAACTTATGAAGCAATCAAAATGTGAACCTCCATCACCAGGGAAGATAGCACTTCTTCAGGGCCCAAGGTGATGCTACAAACTCTGCTGAATGAGATATTACAGTTAAGAGTTAATGTCTGATAACAAGGAAACTGTTAAAGGTATAAGGCAAGAAATAGCGGATATGAAGTTCAGTTTGTGATCTATTATACAAAGAACTGATACTCATGAAACTATTGATCAGACACATCCAGTACAACTTAGCAAGAGTCAGCATGTGAGGAAAAAGCTTACCCACCTAGAACAGAACTCAGAAGAGAACAACAATTGTACACATAAGATATAACCTTTGAGTTTTAGGAGTACCAGAAGGTGCCAATGGTACAGACATAAACCTGTTGACATAATCTGCCCGATATTTAAAACCATTTAACCAGAGAGGAACAGCTTCTGGCCGGTTAAATGGCACTTAGCCGGCTACTATCCGGTTATATCCTGCTGAATATTACCAGTTAGCGCTTAGCGGATAGTCAATTATATCATGCAATATAACCAGCTATCTGCTAATATTCAGCGCATCGCTGGCTAAGTTTGGCTGCCAAATTAGGCCACCAAAATAGCAGGCCTATCTTTGGCTGGTTTCAACTTAACTGGCCAGCGCTATCAGCTTGGCATATTATGTTAAAACTGGCCAAAAATAAACTGGATTCTCAATGCCGGTCACAGGAAATGGCCCAGCATTGAATATCCGTGATGGCTACCTCCTGCAGTCTGAATATCATCCCCAATATTTGACCATTCATTTGGGCTTGAGCAAGCCCATTGAATCTGGCTGAAGAACTGCAAATACTAAGTACCCACTGTGACAAGGCAAGTCCCAGAGATTCCCCAGTGAAGCAGTTGAGCCCAGAACTATGGGTCCCAGAAGTCCTTGCAAGAATGAGAGAAGAGAGTAGTCCTATAAAAATGGAATGGATTCCCAGCCCCAGCAGGGTGAGCCTGTTACATGATGTCAGCTAAACGAGCTGTGATTGGCTGACAGAAACTTGGAGAGACTTAATGGAAGGAAAGGAAAGGATATCTAAACAACTGATTCATGTGGTGCAGTGCTTAGAGCATTGGCCTGTGAGTCAGAAGGTGGTTGGTTCAAATCTCCCTTTTACTATTTTTTTTTAATTTGGACGTCCACAACTGCACTTGCATGTTTTTTTTTTCTTCCGATTTTTGCTCTCTGCATGGGTCCGGGCAGCACCAACTAAACTAAATTTGCTCGGGGGACCTGCATACTGCTGTCATGGAGCTAGGGATGATATTTGAAGCTGGCATAGAGGCTGGAAAAAAAGTGTTTAAAGTTCGGGTTTTTTTGGTGGGAGGGGGTTAGTGACCACTAGGGGAGTTGGGGAGGTCATCCCCGGTTCCCTCCGTTGGTCATCTGGTCATTTAGGGCATTTTTTGGGACCTGTTCGTGAAAAAACAGGGTCCAGAAAAAGTGTCCTAAATTCTGGCTAAAAACGCCTTTATTTTTTTCGATTATCGGCCGAGCGCGCCCATCTCTCCTCAGTCGATAACCACGCCCCAGTCCCGCCTTCACCATGCCTCCAACATGCCCCCATCAACTTTATGCATTCCCGCGACGGAGTGCAGTTGGAAACGCCCAAACTCAGCTTTTGATTATACCGATTTGGGCACCCACAAGAGAAAGACGTCCATCTCCCGATTTAGGTCAGAATTTGAGCGTTTTCCTCTTTCGAAAAAAAGCTGGATAGGCTTGCTGTTTTACATCTTGTAGAAACATGGTTAGATGATTCAGATTTACTTTATTTAAACCAGACCATTCTTACAGGATTTTTTTATTATGTGAACAGATAGGATAGGAGAGAAGGAGGACTGGCCATGGTTTTTTCTTCTAACATTTCTATGCACTTTCCAGCACAAGAATCATATAGGCTGATTGAATCAATGTTCCTACAGTCACACAGTCCAATACATTTCGATTTACCCCCAGTCACGGCAGTATCCTTTATGGATAGCTATAGTACATCATGAACTTAAGGCTTCAAATGTGATTATATTATACATTTGGAAGATCCATTGACACACATGTCAGACTTTCGAACATCTCTAAAAGACTTAGCTCTGTTTTTGCAGTATTATGCTCCTACACATACAGTGGGTCATACGTATAATATTGTATTATCTTCCCAGAATCAAGCATTTACTCTTTTGGTCCTAGATATATTACCATTACCATTCTCATCACATTTACCATATTACGGTCGCAGGTTACTAGGGAAGATGTGGGAAAAGGTACTATGGGCCGAAACTTAGCGGCCATCATGGCAAATATGTTAGCAGGGGCCAGGTCTGTCAATCCATAATCATTTGATCTCCTTAGTTTAGAAGAGCAGTCTGTCCAATGGAATAAAGTTTTAATGTCCTTACTGAATGCTGTGGTGCCAGTAATAGCTATAACCCCTCCAGATGGCCCTATCTGTAAGAAAGAACCATGGTTCCAAGATCAACTAAAGTGAATATAGAGGCAGTTATGTCACTTGAATGACTTTGGAAAAAGCATAGGCATGAGCATTGGAGCCGACTCTGTGGGTGCTGTGGGTGCTTGAGCACCCCCAATATTGAGAAAATTCCTTTTATGTGTCCAGGGAGGGGTTATTTCATTTGGGCTTAGCACCCCCAATAATTTTGAAAAGTTGGCTCCTATGGGCATGAGGATCACAGATTAAGCTTTATGCACCTTTCTCAATACAAATCAATGCAGCCAAAAGTTAGTATTTCTCAGACATGATCAGTAAAGTGCCAAACTCTAAGAAATTATATTCTATCGTACATGATCTTGCAGTGTTGTCAAGAAGACTTTGTCTGGATCTTGCTCTTACAGCTAACAATCTAACTTCATATTTTTCTACTAAGATTGCTATACTAGAATTATTTCCCAGTTCTAACAGATACAGAGTTGGACAACTATTTCTCAGGTACTATGGCTGCTCAGGAGTTAGCAGGTACTCAGCCACCACCTCTTAAATGTTTTGACTACTTCTCAGGTAGAATCTGAAACGTAGACTCTTGGCCACAATGTGGAGTTTGAGATTCAAACATT
This sequence comes from Microcaecilia unicolor, assembly GCF_901765095.1. Taxonomy (NCBI): domain Eukaryota; kingdom Metazoa; phylum Chordata; class Amphibia; order Gymnophiona; family Siphonopidae; genus Microcaecilia; species Microcaecilia unicolor. The sequence goes on along the minus strand of NC_044033.1, from coordinate 369,893,016 downwards.
AGCAGCTTTAGAACCACTATCCTGCTTATAATCGAACGAGAAAAACGCCCAAGTTCCGACCTAAATCGGGAGATGGACGTTTATCTCACAAAAACGAATAACGCGGTATAATCAAAAGCCGAACTTGGACGTTTTCAACTGCACTCCATCGCGAAAGCGTACAAAGTTGACAGGGGCGTGTCGGAGGCATGGTAAAGGCGGGACTGGGGCATGGTTATCACCCGAACAGAGATGGGCACCTTTCGCCGATAATGGAAAAAAAGTATGCGTTTGTAGCTAGAATTTAGGGCACTTTTCCTGGACCCTGTTTTTTCACGAATAAGGCCCCAAAAAGTGCCCTAAATGACCAGATTACCACCAGTGGGAATCGGGGACGACCTCCCCTGACTCCCCCAGTGGTCACTAACCCCCTCCCACCACAAAAAAATTATGTTTCACAACTTTTTATTTTCACCCTCAAATGTCATACCCACCTCCCTGGCAGCAGTATGCAGGTCCCTGGAGCAGTTAGGGGATGCAGTGGACTTCAGGCAGGTGGACCCAGGCCTATCCCCCCCTACCTGTTACAATTGTACTGCTTAATGCTTAGTCGTCCAACCCCCCAAACCCACTGTACCCACATGTAGGTGCCCCCCTTCACCCCTTAGGGCTATAGTAATGGTGTAGACTTGTGGGCAGTGGGTTTTGAGGGGGATTTGGGGGGCTCAACACACAAGGAAAGGGTGCTATACACCTGGGAGCTCTTTTACCTTTTTTTGTTTTTGTAAAAGTGCCCCCTAGGGTGCCCGGTTGGTGTCCTGGCATGTGAGGGGGACCAGTGCACTACGAATCCTGGCCCCTCCCACGAACAAATGCCTTGGATTTATTCATTTTTGAGCTGGGCGCTTTCATTTTCCATTATCGCTGAAAAACAAAAATGCCCAGCTCACAAATTGTCGAATAAAACATGGACGTCTATTTTTTTCGAAAATACGGTTCGGTCCGCCCCTTCAAGGACCCGTTCTCGGAGATAAACGCCCATGGAGATAGACGTTTTCGTTCAATTATGCCCCTCCACGGCTCCATCTGATTCCATGCCAACATCTCTGGTAAAGCGCTTTGCTGGATTTTCTTTCCCTATATAATCAAGATGGTGCAGAACAGTATTGTAGAGGACCAGGTACCATCAGTTTGGAAAGCAGCCACTATATGGCTGAAACCTAAAGATGTTCATGAAAATATGGAACTTGCAAGCAATTATAGTATGATAGCCCTATCGCTGTTTTTCTCTAAAGTCACTGAACTTGTTGTCTTAGCATATGTGACTAAATGTCTTACACCCTAATGAAACAGGTTTCTGCCCCCCCCCCCTCCATAGTACAAAAACATCCATATTCAAGATGTTCTTAACTATCCAGGCAGAATCAGTTAAAAATTGACCCAGTCTTCTTGCTATCCTTAGACCTGACTGCAGCTTTTGATGTGGTGGCGAAAAAAACTACTCATATAGCACCTGGCAGACATAGGAATAGTGAGTCAAGCGCTCCACTAGTTTTGTTCCTACCTCTTCGGTAGGACATACTGGGTCCTATGGCAAAGCGAAGTCTCTGTCCTTTTTGAACTCCTCTGTGGTATTCCTCAAGGATCTCTCCTTGAGCCTACACTGTTCAATATATTTCTGTCCCCACTGGCCTTTTTTGATACAATCTCTGGGGTTGATACCATACATCTGTGCCGATGATGTACAGATTTTAGTGCTTTTAGAGTCTGGAGATGTTCCCTCACTGGTGCAATTAGAGCTAAACTGTTCCCGTTAGAGACGTGGTTTAAGATAAATAAATTGCATGATGGAAAAATGGACAGCGGATTTACAAAAAAACATCACTGCACAAAGGTTGTTATGCAGCATGAGACAAATCCCACAGAAAATAAGTAATGCAGACTTGAGAGAGTGTCAGGGTAGAGTGTTGTTTCGAGCATATACCTCCAAATTTAGATTGTATAAAATGGGAGGAGTGGATTCACCAAACTGTGGAAAATGCGGAGGGCTGCAATGTACATACTTTCATGCCATAAGGGATTGCCCGGTGGTAAAACAATTTTGGGAAAAGATATGTAATTTCATGGCACATATAATGATTCAACATATATCAGTGGGCCCAGAACAGGTATTGTTGGGAAGGGAGACGGAGCATTTTTAATAGGGAAAAATGCATTTTAGCCAATTGGATCCACCAAGAGGCTGCTATATATTGGCAATGGCGTAATAGACTGCATGCGTTACTATTAATGGAACTCCGAGAAGTGCAATGGAAATTAAAAAGACAAAAAGAGTTTTAATTAGTTTGGAAACCATACATACAAGCTTTGGCTCCACGAGCACGCAGTTTTGTGCTAAACCGATTAGGGACCCTTTAATGAAAGAGGGAGTAATATCTGCCACAAACTGGTGACAGTCAATCTCAGTATAAAGAATTCTTGACCCCTTATCTGGGGGGGGGGGGGGGGGGGGAGGGGAGGGGAAGTACGGGTAAGGGAAAGGGGAGGGAAGGAAACGGGAGGGGGAAGGGAAGAATAGTTAATAAAAAATTGACATATATGTACATATTTAACATAAAGAGGGACTAGTTCTGTATGTAAGAGCTTCTTTAATCATAAAGTTATTATGTAAATTCTATAGCGAAAGGAGTTATATTGAAATTGTTAATATACAAGAAGAAAGGATGCTGTAACAAGGAAGAATAAGACAAGAGGTTTTGGGGAGGAGGGAGGGGTTAAAGGGGGGAAGAAAAAATGAAAAATTCACACAGACTTATGGTTGTAATGATTTATTGTTTGTTCAATAAAAAATTGTTTTAAACTAAGATAAATAAATTGCAGCTTAACGTTCAGAAGACACATCTCAAGTTTTCAGTAGAGCTCAATTTTGGAAACGCTAAATTATAGATTTGTGATACCATTAAGGTACTAGGTGTCATATTGGACTCTAATCTCTTCTTCAAAGTGCAGCTGTCATCCATTATTAAGACATGTTTTTTTCCACATAAGATAAATTATGTCACTTGGATATTTGTTTGACCAAGGGGCTCATTTTCAAAGCACTTGGACTTACAAAGTTCCATAGGTTACTATGCAACTTTGTAAGTCTAACTGCTTTGAAAATACACCTCCAAGTCACATTACGTACTCTCATTCATGCATTTGTTATCACACTCATAAAGTATTGTAATATGCTTCTGAGAGGTGGTGGTCAGAGAGAGATCAGACAACCGCAGGTAATCCAAAATACTGCTATTAAATTACTCCACGATGCAAAAATGTTTGACCTTATAACTCCACTGTTGCAACTCAAACATTGGCTGCCGGTGGAACAAAAAATTGTATATAAGATCCTGCTGCTGATTCATATGATTTTGAATCAAGGTTCCCTCTTTATTTTTGTTTTCCCCATCTCCTACCCTAAAATCCCACCAAGGGCCTTCTGTTCCATCCAACAACACTTGCTGGCTATTCCTACAATCCGAGATGTACTCTTACGTACATATTGAACATTGATTTCAGTGTAGTGAGACCTACCCTATGGAATGCCCTTCATCTCCCGCTATGTACAGAGGATACCTTTTCTCAATTCAAAGTTATGTTGAAGATCCACCTATTTCACTTAGCTTTTACTTTATGATTAAGGCCTAATGTTTATGCTTATTAAAATTTTAATATATCGCTGTTTCTAAAAAAAAGATCACAGCGGTCCACAGTAAAAATAATTAGGGAAGTGGACTGCTTTGGATCCCGGTGTCTAATGGAAAGCAATGGATTCATGGTGTTTTATATTGCTTTATATTTTCTGCTACTTCTATCGATTGTAACCCTTTTTTCTTTTTTTCTCATTTAATATCAATGTATATAATCCACTTTGATGGTCTGACCCTAAGTGGACAATCCTTGAACCTTGTTTGCCTAATGCTTCCACTGGCCCTGACCAGCTCTTTCCATATTTATCCATAGTCCCAGAAATTCTGTTCTTAAGAATAGCCTCCATCGTGTAATCACTCACCAGTCCATAGTTTCCTGATTCAACCTGAAGTCCTTTTAAAAAATTCATGTTACATTGACAACTGAATGAAGAGATTTGGACTTGAAAATAACAACAGAGTTGCATTTTCCTATGAGTAATGCAGTCTGTATTTGAAAAGAAGAGGTCACTGCAGTTCTTGGTCTATGAAAGATCACAGTGAAAAGCAGTGGAGGTGATAAATAATGAATCAGGATGACAGCTGGATGGGAAAGAAGGACAAAGTGCTAAAGAACAGGAAATAAAATCCTTCAATTTCAGGTTAGTAAGAATGAACTATCAAACTTAAAATGTTCATACTCTATGGGATTCTTTTATAGAGCTGCAGTAGATAGTGGCCTTAGCACGCCCTTAAGCAGGTCTTTCTCACGTACTAAAGCCATTTCTATCGCAGCTGGAAAATGGGCAATTTCCCATTTTTTGAATTAATGGCCATGTGTTAATGTGGCCATTAGCGCCTGCCATCAACTAAAATTAGTATGTGAGCCTTCATAGGGTTCACATGTCCATAGGGGCTCACATGTTAATCCTATACTAATCAGTTAGTGCACAGCAATGCCTAGTGGCGATCCTAGGTCAGCTGCCACCCGGAGCGGATCGCTGCTGCGCACCCCCCCCCCCGGGTGCTGCGGCGTCCATCCCCCCAGGGTGCAGCACCCCCTCCCCCAGCGCATTGAGCGCAATGACACCCCCTCCCCGGCGCATCAAGCCCCCCCCCCGGTGCATTCTTGGATGCTGAATGGTGCAGAGAGGAGCCGCACGCCTGTCGACTCCACTGGCTCCCTGCTCCCTCTGCCCTGGAACAGAGCAGGGAACCAGCGGAGCCGACAGCCGCGCAGCTGCTCTCTGCACCCTTCACCAGTGTGCACCCGGGGCGGACCGCCCCCACCGCCCCGCCCTTGCTACGCCACTGGCAATGCTGATATGCTAACTGATTAGCTCAGAAATGCCCTATCTTCACCCCCCAAACACGCCCCATCGACTAAAAAATAAAAACATATTTTTTAGCCCATGGGTATTGTATACACATTTGAAAAATACCATGCCATTCCTCAGCGTGCCCCGAGGTAAGCCCCTTTAAGCAGCCGTAAGCAAGCGTTATTGCATACTACAGCTTATTGAAAGGACTCCTAGAGCAGTAGTTTTATGAAGGTTTTTTGCATGTATAAAAAGTCATAAAATTACCCTCATGTAAAAGTATGTACAAGAGTACACATACTTTTTTGTGACTGACCTACAAGCATATTTGGGGAAGGATTTTGGGTGATGTGCAGGTGACGTTACGATTTATGCAAGCTGGTATAAATATTCCTGGCTTCATTTTAGCCAGCAATTTAAGCAGTTTTTGTGGGCAAATTATATAAAGACACATATATCTATCCTTTAAAAAAATGTAAATCTGCTTTAAAAGCCTGGCTCTACCAACAAGCATATAGTGCAGCCTAGATATACTCGAAACACAGCTGCACGATTAATCTTTTCTGTTCATGACAGTGTTTCTCCTCTTTTGCAGGACCTCCACTGGTTGCCAGTGGAGACTCAAATTCAATTTAAGGTTTGCATCATAGTCCATAAGACTTCTTACGGACTAACTCCAGACCACTTGCTCGGTTGGGTTCAAATGGCCAACAAAGATAAAGGCCTTCGAGATAATCTACTACTTCATTATCCCAGTCCTAGCAAATTGAAAAATAAGACTATTCTGCTTGCCTTATCTATCATCAAGCCCCTTTGTTATGGAATTCTCTCCCTACACAACTGAGAAAAATTCAGAGTCTATTTGTTTTTAGAAAATCTCTAAAAAATTTTCTTTTTAAGAAGTTTTATAATTTGTACATGTTAATTTTCTTTATATCAATATGAATTAATTGATTGTTGTCATTTACAGGGTCTACCTGTTTGATTCTTGCTATAATGTGCACTGAACTCTATGGGTAGGTGTGAAATATATGAATTAAATGGCCTCTTTTACAAAGCCACGCTGCTGATTCTCGGTGTGGCAAATGAGAGGAAGCCCATTCAGTTCCTTTGGGCTTCCTCTCATTTGTCGCATGGGAATCGCTAACTCGACGTTGTAAAAGAAGCCGCATTTCAAGAAGGGTATAAAAGAATTGGAGAAGGTGCAGAGAAGGGCGACAAAAATGATAAAAGGGATGGAACGACTTCCCTATGAGGAAAGGCTGAGACAATTGGGGCTCTTCAGCTTGGAGAAAAGACGGCTGAGGGGTGATATGATAGAAGTCTACAAGATAATGAGTGGAGTAGAACCAGGGGACACAAGATGAAGCTAGAATATGGTAGATTTAAAACAAATAGGAGAAGGTTTTTCTTTACTCTGCGTGTGGCTGGACTCTGGAACTCTTTGCCGGAGAATGTAGTGACAGCAGCTGGCCTTACAGAGTTTAAGGGGGGTTTGGACAGATTCCTGAAGGAAAAGTCCATTGAACATTATTAATTTTTTTTTTTTTTTGGAGGGGGGGGGGGGGGGGTTGCCGGGTTCTTGAAGCCTGGATTGGCCGCTGTCGGAGACAGGATGCTGGGCTTGATGGACCCTTGGTCTTTTCCCAGTATGGCAGTGCTTATGTGCAAATTAAAGTAAATTACGATGAGGGGCATAATCGAACGTCGCCGGCGATCTATTTTGGCGGCAACGCAACAGTTGGCCGGAACCGTATTATCGAAAAAAATGGCTGGCCATCTTTTTTTTCGATAATACGGTTTAGCCTGGCCAAATGACAGAGTTCGCCGGGTTTGAGATCGCCGGTTTTGTTTTTCAGCAATAATGGAAAAAAATGCCGACCATCTCAAACCCGGCGAAATCCAAGGCATTTAGTCGTGGGAGGAGCCAGCATTTGTAGTGCACTGGTCCCCCTGATATGCCAGGACACCAACCGGGCACCCTAGGGGGCACTTCTAAAAATTAAAAAAAAAATACAAATAGCTCCCTTCCCTTGAGTGCTGAGCCCCCCAAATCCCCCCCAACCCACTCCCCACAACTCTACACCATTACCATAGCCCTAAAGGGTGAAGGGGGGCACCTAGATGTGGGTAGAGTGGGTTTTGGGGGGGGGGGGTTGGAGGGCTCAACACTTAGCATCACAAGTGTAACAGGTAGGGGGGGGATGGACCTACATCTGCCTGCCTGGAGTGCACTGCACCCATTAAAAACAGCTCCAGGGATCTGCATACTGCTGTCAGGGAGCTGGGTATGACATTTCAGGCTGGCATAGAGGCTGACAAAAAAGTGTTTTATTTTTATTTGTATAGTGTGGGAGGGGGTTGGTGACCACTGGGGGAGTATGGGGAGGTCATCCCCCATTCCCTCTGGTGGTCATCTGGTCAATTGGGGCACCTTTTTGAGGCTTGGTAGTGAAAATTAAAGGACCAAGTAAACCCGGCGAAATACTGCTTAATGCCGTTTTTTTTCATTATCCGCGAAAGCCGGCCATCTGCTAGCCATGCCCATGCCCGCCCATGTCCCGCCTTCGCTACGCCGCCGACACCCCCCCTTGAACTTTCGCCGGCGAGGCGACGGGAAAGCGGCAATGCTGTCAAAAAAGCCGCTTTCCATTATACTGATTTCACCGCTTTTGAGAAATCGCCAGCCATCTCCTGATTTATGTCGGGAAATGGCCGGCGATCACTTTCGAAAATAAACCTGAATACTACCATCACCATTTCTTCTTTTTTTTTTTTAAACAAAAACCTTTATTTAAATATACAATGACCATCTCTCACCCTTTTTCTTTTCTCTTCCTTTCTCTCCACTTCTATCCCTCTGCACTGATCTTTTCTTCACAACATTACTTTTCCTTTTTAGTCTAGGTCTCAAATATTTCTCAGTGAGTGTGAGGTTTTTTCCTATCCAAACACTGCATTCTAATTTTTTGTTTTAATATTTGGATTGCAAACCATTATGATCTGCTAGTTAGCAAGGGCGGTATAGCAAATATTAAATGAACTATAAACATAGGCACTTGTGCGCTTTTCAAAAAATAAGGCAAAAACTGGCACCTACTTGCCCTCCCAAACAAAGTAACCTGTTATAAAATTACCATCCATGAGAATGTATCACCTAACAATGCATTAGTTGTGTATACATGGTTAGATTATTACCTAACTAGCTTCAATATTATAGAAACGTTATGTATGATCTAACAAATGGCTCATACCATTCTCAATTTGTATAGCATTTATTTGTACATGAGCATACTTTTCAATAAAAGCTAGATTCTTGTAGCAGGTTATCGATCACCTCATTATTGTTGAAATAGCAAGACTTTCCTACAAAAAAAAAAACTACTTTGATCACACTCTCGACTGCTACATTAAAAAAACAAACAAACATGAGGATAAGAGAACGGGGGGGGGGGGGGGGGGGGAGGGGGAGGGGTAAAAGGGGGTAGGTGGAGAGGAGGGGGGGAATGGTCAGCTTTTGGAATAACAATGTATATTCTTACACCTTTGGTCATACTTAAACCAATTGAAATTACGAGTATTTAAGTGTGAGCTGCAGTTATGTTAAACGTAATCAATAAGAGCTCTTATTTAGATGTTTTGGCTCTAATGTATGATAAAAAGAGCTTGTTGGCTGTTTATCTTGCAAAATCATCAATAAAAAATTGTTGAAACACCTTTAGTGGTACAGCTATAAGCCATACTGCTGTTCTTTGGTTACTTAGGGGGTCTTTTACTAAAGGTTAGCACATGTTATCTGCAGCAGGGTGCATAGGAATAAAACGGGTCCTATGGCAGATAACTTGCACTAACCTTTAGTAAAAGACACCCTTCGTTTCTAAAAAGCACAGAAATGTAATTTCTTTCCAGTTACGTATTAGCTGTAATGATCACTGGTTATATGACACAATTCTATATATGGTAATCCCTATAATGGCTTTTGATAATAACAGCCTAATAGACCATATTATATGGTACAGAGCAGAAAAATATTATAGTGAAACCGTACTGATGCTATTAATCAAATATCCTATGTGTGATCGATTCCCTCATTTTTGCCATCAGAAAGCAGCCAGAGGTAAACTAACTGATTCAAAAGGTTGGTGAATAAAAATGTTTGCTATTCAAAGACAGAAGGAGCTATGTAGAAGATTGAAGAATGATGGATAGGGCAAAACAGGCTGTTATAATGAAGCCTGTAGGGCATGTCCTGATCTGAAACACAACATGAATTTAGTTGCCTTATTCCCGTATCTGTGACCCTAATTATCCTTTTCTAGATGAGCAAAGATGTTCTGGTGACATCTAGACCTTACAGAAAAAGAGAGAGATGCCATGCTGAGTATGCCTGAGTCATAATATCTAAGGTAAGGGTGGGCAACTCAGGTCTTCAAGGGTCACTAGCTGGGCAGGTTATCAAGATGTCTATTATAAATACCCAGATCCAGATACACCCTTGAGTCAAACTAATCCTGGTGATCACACAATGAGGGACCATTCCATGTGGTTTTCTTGGCATTATACAAGAGTGGTTTGCCATTGGCTTCTCCTGTGCAGTATGCGGCACCACTATGATGCAGCTGCCTAACATAGGGTTTATGATCTGGACTGAAATTGCTGCCAGAGCCTGCCCAGCATTGTTCATCTAGAAATGAGGGTCACAGAGAGGGGAATAAGACAATTAAATGCATGTTGCATTTCAGACCAGGTCATGCCCTACAGGCTTCATTATAACCCAAGTACTGCAAACTGCCACAAGAGGTCATGACAGCCATTTACAGAGGCCAGCCACAAGGGACAGGAGTGAGATGGATTTACTCCTCACCCCAATGCCTCCACTAGGACCATCAGGAATACAGGTAAGCCTGGGGGGGGGGGGGGGGGGGAGCCTACACAGACCTTAGGGAGTGGGTAGGGGTAGGGTGCTCATTTCAGAAATGAGGGCTTTGATCCTTGCAGGCTGGGGAAAAGGAGGAGGAAGAGGGGGGGCTTTTTTGGAGGCCAGGAGGAGGATTGGGGCTTCTTTAAAGTTAAAAGACAGTTATGGGTGGGCCAGTTAATATTCAGAGTTGGCACCCGAATAGCTAAGTGAGCAGAATTAGGACAGCTTTTGAGCTGTCCTAAATTCGAACACTTAGCTATGTGGGTGCTGGCACTGAATTTTGCTGGCACCCTCATAACTGCCAACTCCTCCCCCAAACCACTTCTGACCTGGGTGGTCAGAGGTGACATTCAGCAGCACTGCATGGTTTAGTGCCGCTGAATATCGGGTGGGGGGGGGGGCAGGTTGCCACAAGCGAATGTAATCGCTTTGAATACCTGCCAGATAAATCTCTTTGAATATCGGCCGGATTATCAATATATCACATGAATGCTCGTACACAGTGATGCTAAAAATGAATACAGTACTAACAATTTGGTGATCATCCAAGCATGGGGCTGTGAAAAATGAGATATGTGATATATAAAATAGTTCAGAAAAATATAGTTACTGTTATGAAAACTGTCTGCAAAATGCATTATTATTTTAGAGCTGTACAGAATAGCATATTTTACTATTCAGCCAAATCCGAATAATAAAAAATACTATTTATCTGAATACGAATACCAAATATGGGCATTCAGCTTTAACATAAAAATAATAAAAGAAGCAGAGATCAAGTGTTTAATTCAGTAGGATTTAGCATAGTACAGCCCCAGATTATTCATATTTCAATTTTAAAACACTATTCGGCTGAATACGAATAATGTATTTGGGGGACTATTCGGGGCCGAATCAAATCAAATATGAATATTGTGATAAAGTCACCTCCAGGATAGTTGGGTTAAGGCAGTTTCAGTCTGAAATACAAGTCCCAGAAGGCATTGCAGGCAAGGAGCCAGAGGGGGAGATGAAGAACCCGGACTGGACTCCTAGCTGTAGTCAGGGAAGACATGGGTGTAAGCTGGCAGGTTGTGTAGAGCGGCTGCCATTTGGTGGAAAGAGAGTTAGGAAACCCTGTGTGCAGGAGCTCATCATTGGTCTCATTAGTTTAATGCTCAATTCAGCTGGTTTGGGTGTGGGGAAGCTAATGGAAGGAGAATGATTGGTTGTGGTAGCTGAAGCCAGGGATTGATTAGGCAGGTGGGAAGGAGTCCCAGGAGTTCAGTTCAGTTCAGGAGAGAGCAGCAGTGGAGAGCAGCAGGAGAGAGTAGCAGTTGCAGGCTGAAAACCCTTGGGCAGGGAGGTCCCTAAAGTATTTGCAGGCTGAAAATCCTTTGGCAGGGAGGTCCCTAAAGGACTGAAGCAGGCTGAAATTCCTTGGGTGAGAGGAAGTCCCAAAAGTATTGAATTCACTGTGAAGCTGATGCAGGGGAAAACCCTTGGGTAGAAGGAGTCCCTAAAATATTGAACTCTCCTGAAGGTAAAGAGGATAGAAGGTAGAAACTGCTGCTGGGTGTCTGAACTGTGATGATGAACTGAAAGAACTGTTTGTCTTTGGGAATTGAATTACTGTTTATTGTGCACTGGATAAAGAGCCCAGACTGCAGCCTATAAGCCTGTATTGAATCCTGGTATGTGCTATGCTGCTGTTGGAACTGTGTACTAGAAATCTGCATGGAATAAAAGTCCTTAAGATTGAAGTTACTGGTGGACATCTGTTTCTTCACTGTACCAGGAGCCTGTGGCTGGAGGAGATTGTTCTATCCTTGGCTGCACAAGAGAAGCGCCTGGTTACAATATTCAGTACAGCCCTATTATTTACACCAGATTTTAATAGAATTTATTTTCTTTCAAAGGAGTACAAAGAAGTGCAGATATTGCAGAAATAGTTAAACTTTAGAGCAATACTTGTTGATCTGAGTTTTGAGGTGAATAAATCTGGCCTCAGCAAAGCCTGAGATATGTTACAACTTAAACATTACTGTAATCACCCCTCTGTGTTCTGTTGGGTAGGTGCGTAACCCTGAACCCTGATGGTTGTAGTCGAGCCAGGTAAGGATCACGCACCACAGAACCCAGGGAATGATTCAGGTTCACTAACCTCGCTGTTCGCTCTCTAAGAGTGAACAGGGAAAAAAAATAAAATTGGATTCAGTTTGTGTTAGGAAGACACAAATTCAATACTGTAATTACAGTAAAATTAACATTTATTTCATAAGCAACTGATGAATACTTAATAGATATACTTTTTTTCTCTTTTAAAATTTCTATTTCCTTACGAATTTTATCAACAGTGAATAATTTTCCGTTTGATTTCTTTCTATTGCAGACACAGTTGCGAAATTCTACTAATTATGCATTTATCAGATAAGTATTATTCCCCTCCCAAAAGCCTAAACAACAAATATATTCTTATTCTAACTATGAACTTCAACCTATTACAACAAGGAAATGATTCTTTGTGTGCACTCTTTGTGTTTTGCAAGAGCCTCGGATCAGCGGCCACAACAGGTAAGTATTGGTCTTAATTTCTGTACGATATAGTCACCACTCAGCTGTTGTCACCACCACCGGTTGGTTTTGCTTGAAATCTGTCTTGCGTTGGGGCCCAAGATGTTTCCAGGATCTCCCTTGTCACTGTCGCTTCTTTACCCAACACCTCGCACTTAAGCAAATAAACAGGAAGAAAAACCCTGTCTCCCTAAAAATGTTCCCCCCAAACTAAGCGTCATTAATGTATTGATTTTAAAACACTGGGCAACAATTAACTAACAAAATGAAAACAACTATACCCTCACTAACAAACCCTAGTCTTACTTGTATTTTCCCTAAACTAATGAGCTCTTACCATATATACACCACTTCACTCACCAATTCCATTAACACCTACTTATTCTCAATCAAACCAGATTTCATTCAAGAATCCCAAAAATCCTCACAAATCACCTTTCACCAGCTTCCACCCTTCATACATTACCCTCTCTGTCACCAATCTCAACCAATCAGCCACCATCAACCTTTACAGTACTACAGAACTCACTCCTTAATCACTGCCTCTGCCACATAACCAAAAACACCTCCTTTCACCTCCACAGTCACCAACGCTCTGCCAACTGCCTCTCTGACCGTCACCTAGGAAACGGACCCTCGGCTTGGGGTTCCAAACCCATCCAGCCAATCCTATGTCCTTCTCAGCATTCTGAACTTTCCTGCTGACAAGCGGAATGCTGAGCAGCACTGCTAATTCTCCATTTTAATTAAAGATTTCCCATAGAAATCAATGGGAAAATCAATAATTAAAATAAAATCCCTCCAAATTTTCACCGAAATACCCCAAATTTTCCCCGCTAATCAAACTTCCAGACCCCTATCCAGCTATGTTTTTAGAATTTAAAAATATCCACTTTTAACCTCCGCCCCACAACAACCTTCCAAAAATCCCTGTAAAAATTCCCCCCCAAATTAAAACCCCTCTCAAAAATTCAAATACCACCCTCTGAACATACTACGTAGAATTCAAAAATTTAACCCTTTATTAACCTCTTCAAAACAACTCCCTTTCAAAACTCCTATTAAAAATATTAAAATTTAAAAACTAATCCACCTGAAAAATCCTCCCAAATCTTCCGACCCCAAATATGCAAAAATAATTTCAAAACCTTAAACCACTGAATTTTTAAAAATGAAAAACGCAACTTTTACAATGTAAAAAAAAAAAACTAATCAAAATTTTGGGTTAAAAACCCCCTTACCTGATCGCTGATTTTCTTCTCACTTGAAGACAAACGACAGATTCGATCCCAGACGACCATAACCAAAAACAAAACCAAAAATAAAAAACTTCTGAAGCTCGGCCCAAAATTTAGGCACCAGCTTCGCCCTAACCGGAACAACGCGCGCCCCCGATTCGTGCATGAGGCTCGCCTCCTCATGCAACAGGTATATTTCCCTTTTCTTGTTGTATTGTTGTTTGATTCTGAGGGAACTGGTCTTCTTGTTATGCTGTGCTTTTGGGCACAGCCTTGAGCCCTGTGTGAGTGGTTTTGGTTTAAATCTATATGGATTACTTGCCTGTTAACTTTGCTTCCAAGCAAAGCCCTGTTCTATTTTTCTGTGTGTGGTTCTGGTTTGAACCTGAATAGATTCCTTTTTTGTTATCTAGGCTCTCCAGCTTAAGCCGGTTCTGTTTCCTTGTGTGGTTTCCCTTGTTACCTTTTACTGTGCAGAGAGCCGGTTGTTGCCAGCCCAGCTGCTTTCATTGATTACTTTGCTTCCACAGCCTAGCTGCTTTCCTTGATTACCTTGCACCTGTGCAGCTGGGTGTGCTCCATCTCTGCCTGCCTTTCCTTTCCCTACCTGGCTGTGTGTGTGCTGGCTATTAAGGTCTCTGCTTTCAATTATGGGAGAAAAGCCCAAGCCTGCAATGTTCCTCTGGTCCCGCCCTTCTGCAAACAGGAAATGAGGGCGGGACCAGAGGAACAGCGAACCACAGCCTGTCTGAAGCGGCATCTGTACTTGCTGCACTTGAGTGTTGCCAGCCGAGCAGGAGGTAAAACTTTTTAAACAGCAGCTGCCACATACGAAGGACTGGGGCACCCGCACACGTCCTCCTTGCACTCGGAGGTCACAGAGACAGAGGGAGGGAGGCGCTGGGTGGCGGAAATCGGAGGAGAGAGGTGGCGTGGAACTCGAACGGCAGTGGGGCCGTCGCGGCCCATGGAACTTGGATGACGGGAGTGGAAGGAGGGAGGAAGGGAGGTTGGGGATCATGGAACTCGGGGGGGGGGGGGGCGTTTGGTTACTCACCTCCGGTAGCTGCTGCTGAGTTCCCTTCCTCCTAACTTCCCATTGGTCCGCCCTGTGACGTCATCCCCAGGGCGGACCAATAGGAACTGTGTTCCGAACCCAGGCAGCCAGACGGAAGTGCAGAGGTCCAAATTATTATATAGGATCTGGCCCAAAATGTGAACAGAATAGAGACATGCAGCTCTCCATGTTTTAACCCAAAAGGGACTAAATACTATATATTGGCGCCGAACCCCCCACCCCAATCTGCACTATTCTAGAAACCGCACTTAAATTTAGGGACAATTTATAGAACAGTGCTTTACATCCGGAAACCGCAACTATATTTTGGCACAGCCATTTACAATGCAATTGTGGAGCAAATGTTCATGCCTAAATTAGGCACGGACCGCCTTATTCTATAATTATATGTGTAACTGAAAGGACTGCCCCTGATCCGCCCGACTCATTTCCATACCCCCTTTTCTGAGGCACGGATCCCACTCCTAAATTTACACATGTACATTTTTATTTATTTATTTGTTACATTTGTATCCCACCTTTTCCCACTTATTAGTAGGCTCAAAGTGGCTTACATAGTTCCGGAGAGGTGGTTACAGATTCCGGTGTGAACAAATACAGTATAGGGGTACTATTACAGTGACAAGTACAGTAAAGAACAGTAAAGAAGTATCGGTAAATAGGTTGAGGTGATTCAGACAAAATGTTAGGGTGTGATCATGCATTGGGGTTGAAAACTGTCCGTTTCCTGATTAAAATGCCATATTTCATTATTCGGTGATTATGTCAGATACTGTGGGGTATGCCCAGTGGCGATTGTAGGTCGGCTGCCACCCGGGGTGGATTGCCACTGCGCACCCCCCCCCCATCAAGTGCAGTGGCGTCCATCCCCCCAGGGTGCAGCATGACACCCCCCTCCGGTGCAAAGAACCCCCCCCCCCGGCACATCAAGCCCCCCTCCCTCCTGGGTGCATTCTTAGCTGCTGGGAGCAGCCACGTGGCTGGTGGCTCCACTGGCTCCCTGCTCCCTCTGCCCTGGAACAGGAAGTAACCTGTTCCGGGGCAGAGGAAGCAGGGAACCAGCAGAGCTGACATGCATGCGGCTGCTCCCAGCACCCTCCAGCAGCATGCACCCGGGGCGGACCGCCCCCACCGCCCCACCCTTGGTACGCCACTGGGTATGCCTTCTTGAACAGGTAAGTTTTAGGTTTTTTCGGAATTCTAGATGATTAATTTAATTAATTCTGCTATGTGCCAATAATTGCTTGTTAAAAAAGCCAGTTATCAGTACTAATTAGTTCATTATTCAATTAAATTGCACTAATTTTAGCAGTTTTTACAGAGTTCAGGGGATGCTGTGTATCAGGTTTCTGATCTCTGTCTTTAGAATCTGTCATCTCAGTTTTACAGTGTTTTGTTTTGTTTTTTGGAGTCTTTCTAATTTGTTTTTCTACAACTTATCTGATTTTTCCTTTCTTTGGAAATTGAATAAACACAGCCTGGTAAAAATAGCAGCACTTTAATATTCATTATGATAGTTTCACACCTGCTCCAAGGTGTATGATGCAGAGAGAGCTAAAAAGACCTCAGCTGGTACAAGTTGCTTAGCACTGCAGAAGTCATTTTTTAAACATTCCAAAAAAAATAAAATAAAAGTTTGTTTTGAAAAATACATGATGTTATTAAAAGAAATTCAAGCACACTTTCTGATATTCACCTAGAACATGCAGTTTCTACAACCACATTTTATAATCTTCCCTTCCATGATTTATAGCTTCATATATCTTTTAATTCTGTACATCTGTAAAGGTTACAGTTTATTCATCATTCAGAGTCAATTCTATCTGATACATGTTTAAGTTTTAACAAGCAAGATAACATACACATATCAATAAAGCACTGAGGGTAATATATACACTTTGTTGAACATTCTTATACAGCATGTAAAAGTCTATGCTGCATGGCCTCCATGACTAGCAAATAAACAATCTGTTAAAGGTGGGACCTGCCCAGCAAGAGACTCATATCATGGGGTTATTTTACCCACAGTGACTGAAAAGATGCAAGGTGATATAGAATGACCTCCTCAAAAGCTAACGACTCAATGTGTTCAGGTTTAGAAGGCAAACTGCTCCTTAGAAACAGATATTCTCAACCCAGTCTTCGGGACTCACCCAGCCAGTAAGGTTTTCAGGATATTGAGGACGAATATGCATGAGGTAGATTTGTATGCACTACCTCCATTTTAAGCAAATCTATCTTACTCACTGAAAACCTGACTGGCTAGGTGTGGCTAAAGGACTGGGTTCAGAACCACTGTGAAGACAGTAATTTTATATGGTGGCCTGTACTATCTGTGGTAAAGTGGAATAGCAAAGAGGTGCTGAGTGTCTTACAACAACAGAAGAGATAAACAGCTCCACTGTCTGTGAAAAAACTATTGCTGAAGTCATCTTGGATGATCAGTTTTGCTATCTGGGCTAAGCCTTTCTTGTCCCTGGTTAGCTGTTTTATGCCACTACCCCTGATGCAGCCTAATTGGCGAAACGTGGTCATGTCGGGTCTGTATGAATAAAGAACCTGTTTGGACTTTCAGTGTCTGCTTTCTGTTTATCTCTATATGTGGTAAAGTGCATGTCCACTTCTGTGGTATTGTAATCTTTTAGGTGAAGATGTGGCCACGTAGTTAAATGTAAAAAAATCCAATGAAGAAAACGATCACTGGCAAATAGTTTCCACTCAAAACCAAAAAATTGTGATCAATCCCAGCTTACTAATTTGTTCAGGGAATCTGTATAAACAATTCTTAATTGGTCATTGTACTTAACTATTCATATCCCATGATAGGAGGAAAAAGAGCCTCAGTTGTTGCTGAAACCAAATCACTGTTCATGAGAACTGCATAATTCAACGTTCTTAGCTCAGCTGTGTTCAATCATTGGCTCACAAAAAAGCTCTGTATCGGATATATGCCTTATTTTTTTCTTTCCGTTTTGTATTGTTTATCAAAAGGTTATGAATCCAAAATTTAGAACTCTTTATTTCTCGAAATCCTGAACAAATCTAGTAGGTCTGGTCAAACATCTACATATTGCACAATCGTTGATAATGTTTCGCAAATCGAGCATCAGAGAGACTGAGATAGACTTATCTTGTTAACGGACTATCCCACATACTTAAACGATCAGTTATAAAATACTGACTGGCACAAAGGTAGGTGCTTTGACTTGGTGGTATGTACTTCATCCCACCAAGTGTGCATGTCCGCGATGAAGATTAGGCAGAACCAGGAAGCAGCAAAGAAGTATGTGCAAACATTATAAAGTATTATAATTCACACGTGCACTTAAAAAATACTGGTGCAGATATTTACACCGGCTCCATGGTTACTGTAAATGTCCATGCCTGTAATGTAGGCGCATGTTATGCCACTTATTCTTGTATTTTATAAAGACAAGTAGGTACCTATTTGTCTTTATAAATTCTCAAAATAGGCACCTGAAAAGGTGCTTTGACTATAAAAGTTCCTCCTTAAGGCTTGCTTTGCATTATGTACCCCAGGGTATATTTTTAGAACAATTAATGCCTTATTTTGCCATTGCTGTACAGCATCAAATAGTTGGAATGCATCTGCTCTATGTAAAATCTAGGCCAAATGCAGCAGAACAACTTTTTGGTTGGAAAGGCCAAACCAATCTTCAAGTCTCTTCCCCAAGCACTCTAGTTGTGCAAAATATTGGTTGGTCCATGGCCTCAGTGGCCCACCCATTCCACTCTCTATGAACTAGGCAAGTGATATGCTTACTTCCCCGGCAGCATTCATACAAAATATGAAAAGTCTTTAATTAACAGTGCCTTCAGTGATATTTAGAATATTATGAGGCTCATTTTCAAAGCACATAGACTTACAAAGTTACATAGGTTACTTAATGAGAAATAACAGCCATACAATGTTTTCACTAATTTCTCCTAATGAAATAAAATAATTTTATAAATATCCCTATTTAGTGGACCTGAAGAGGTAGTAAGTAAGATACAGTGCTATATTTTCTACCATGTTAGGTCCACTTTTCTGTCAAGAGAAACTAATTTTAACTGATATCATGAAAGACTTGCCCAAAACATAATGAACAGGAAGGAAGCTCTTATGGATAAATCAGATCAGATGGTAATTTACCTTTGAAAGTTCCCCAGCCTCCAAGTAGAAGCAAATAACAAACACATTCCATGTAATCCAGAAGACAAGCCAGACAGCATACTGTGGGGTTGGAAAGAAAAATAATGCATGATTAACTCTGCAATCAGCCATCTTTAGTACAGCATAAACTGTGAACTAATAAACTGAAAAAGGCATGAATTCAAAAGGAAAAATGAGTCCACCATTAACAAAAACTCCATGGGCTGATTAAAAAAAAAACTATATTAGGTTGAAAATTACTGGAATGATTCTGCTAGAACAGTAATCAACATGTCTTTTTGTTAACCAGAAAGTTTCTTCCTGCACCTTTTGGACTCTCAGCTCTTTAGCCCTGCCCTCCACTGACCCCAACCCTCCTCCCTCCACCCCCGGAACATATCCAGGGTCTCCATTCTAGTTTCATAGTGAGCAGGCAGCAGCTAAGCCCCTCTGCTGCCACCTGGGACTGTACCAGGATCCAAAGTGGCTACCATGACTCCTAGGAGATCATCTTGCAGTACTATTTCAGTACTGAAAGATTACTGCTAGAGGTCATGACAGTCATTGGTTCTCTGTGCAGTCTCAGGCAGAATCAGAGGGATTTAGCTGTCACCTGGCCACCTAAAAACCAGCATCTAGACCTATGGGTATGTCCCAGGGAGGAATGGGGGGGAGTCTTGGGGTCTGTGATTAATCTCAGATGGTAGGGCTTCTTCTCAAAGGGCTGGGATTTCAGATTAGGGATTGGAAGGCCTTAATACTGTTTGAGGGGGGGGGGGGGGGGTCTGAGTGCCTTGACATTAGGTGGAGGGGAGATCAGATGGACAAATTATGCCACCAGACCTCCTTTGATAGGTCCTATGTGCTGCTGCCATGCTGGTTGAACAACTGAACTTACCTCTCCTCTCGCGATGGCGATACGTTCAGCTATGCTTATAGTTTATTTACATTTGCTATACCACACAAGCTGATTTGCAGAACTTGGTGGTTTATAAAGCTAAAAAAAATGAAGTAAAATTCAGAAAGGAATTACAATACATTGATAGAAAAGGCAATATCACTCAGCAGTAACAGACACTCAGAAAAAGGGCCAGGGGGTGGAAGAGGGGGGAGGGAAGAACAGCATAGAATATGGGGTAGAAAAAAAGGGAATGAACGGGAAACTTGTCAGTGTAGTATGATACCCAAGCTTTCAGGGCTTTTTTAAAATTCTTAAAAGATAGTCAAGTCTTTAGGGACAGTGGAAGTGAGTTCCATTTAGCAGAAGCTACAAAGAAAAATGTCCAATGGTGAGTATTTTTAAGTTGCATCAGTTTTGGATAGGGAAGGACAAGCTGATGATCGTTTATCAAGCGGAAAATTCATGGCAGTGAATATGGAATTGTGAGAGCAGAAAGGTAATCCAGAAGACCAACTCTGTGCCTTTAAAACAAGTGTAAGAAGTTTAAACATGATCGATTCTATTGGGAGCCAATTAAATTTTTGAAACAGGAGAGAAACATGGTCAAACTTTTGAGGGTGACAAATAAGTTAAATGGTCGTGTTTTATATGGACTGCAGCCTCTTTATGTTTGTGCGGGAACATCCAAGATATTCAATATTACAGTAATAAAGCATTGTTATCAATAAAGACAGAACAAGAGAATGAAAAGTATCTAAGTCAAAAAAATCTACGGATTGAGCGCAATTGCTGGAGAATGTAAAAACTGGATTTGCATAGACTAGAAATCTGGGTGGAAAATGTAAAGACCAGAATCCAGTATAATTCCTGAATAACAAAATGATTCAACAGGACAAATCGACGTCCCAAATATATTCAAAGGGGCAGTAGATGTTGTATGGTCACCAGGAAATCAACATGCTACCATTTTTTCTTTATTCAGGAATATGGGTAGTTAACCAGTTATATAGCTGCATTAGCCCCAATACTGGCTTATATGGATCAGCAGGATATAGTAAAAAGATATTGTCAGTATAAAAATGGAGACACATACCGGTAGATTGAATCAACATAGCGAAGGGACTTAGACATATGTTGAAAAGGAGACAAGACTGATTCTTGCAGAATTCCGCAAGTTAGAGGGTGCTGTGATGTTGTAGAGAAGGAGGTAACAACCTTGTAAGAATGGCTATTAAAAAATGAAGCAAACCATGCTAAGACAGTTCCACCAATTCCCAAAGATGACAACTGTGCCAGCAACAGCTTATGATTAACCAGATTGAATGCTGCTGAAAGACTGAGAGATATTGCGAGGTCAGCTTTGTGTTTCTTGTGACCTGAGTAGATCTCATTCAAGTGAGAACTGTCTCTGTACTGTAATGAGGCCTAAAACCGGATTGCTTAGGATAGAGGGTGAAAATTTTATCACTAAAGCTGAATAACTGATCAAATACAACATTTTCTAAAACTTTGGAAAGGAAGTACAAATTAGATACGGGACAATAGTGAGCAGGCACTTGCGGATTTGGCGAAGGTTTCTTTAAGAGAGGGCACGCACACTATTGCAGTTTTCTAAGATTTAGGCTCTGTTCCTGTGGAAAGACTATTATTGATCACTTGAAGAATTCCAGGTAATAAGTTTAGTTCGGGGTTAGTTAACCAAGTAGATGGAAACCTATCAAGAGGGCAGAAGGTAGGATGCATGGATTTTATCACTTTGGACAGTGAGAAAAAAGATTGTTCTTGGAAAGAGGTCCACGAGGTTTGACCAAGAAATGCCATGGAGGCAGAAGTATCTAGTGGCAGAATATCAGGAAGTGCGGAAGTAGCAGTTGGAACAGAGGGAGGATATGGGGTAGATGATAAAAAACTAATCAGGTTTTGAACTTTGGTTGAGAAATATAGGGAGAGTTTATCGGCTGATGGAATTAAACCAGGACAACTAGCATCCAATTTTTCCTTTGTATATTCGCTAGTGTAATCCCCTAGTATACACTCCCCAACTATAATTTTTAGCACCTATCATACATGAAACATTCTGAATCAACATAACGTTGTATTATTTTACTAGTAAAATAATACAACGTTATGTTGATTCAGAATGTTTGGACGTTTTTTTGTTCAAAAATGGACAAAAAACAAGGACATCCAAAATACAGGACGTCCTTGGTATGTTCGAAACAAAAGATGGACGTACATCTTTTTTAGAAAATGACCTTCTCCCTGCCTCTGAATTTGGACGTCTTTGTAAAACGTCCAAATTCCGACTTAGACGTTTCTTTCGAAAATGCCCCTCTTTGTGACATAGACATGCTAGGACAAGGGATGCATACCAGTCGTTTTCAGAATACCTCTAATGAATATGCATGAGATTTACACACATGCACTGCCTTCAATATATGCAAATACATATCATGCATATTCATATCCTTAGAACATGCATAAGTAGTTTATGGTATTGTGCTAGCCCATATGTCACAAGGCCCACCTGTAAGAAGTGCCATCCGCCTTTATACAGTAGTCAAATGATTATTATTTTCATCAAGTTTCAATATCAGAAGCTTGTGCAGAAAACAAGATACAGTTTAAACAATATTATGTGAAATACATGTTATTACCAGGGAAAAATACTTTCTTACGGGCATTGAGAAGCACGGTAAACAATGTGCATTGTTGTGAATTTGGCACAGAAGATATTACACATATTGCTCATGATTTCTATAATTTAACTGTCAACTGCACTATTTGTTAGGAGATATTTTCCAGTTTAAAAGGTAATGTTATAACAGTCTGCTTAACTAGTGAATCCAGTATGAGTATAAATCATAATAATTTTCTAAGAGAAATTATGCACATAATTTCCATTTGAAAATTATCTCACAGAAAATGCCTGCAGACATTTATACCTGTTTTCTAGTATACACAGATGTGCTCAAAAATGTATGCGCACACGTTCGAAAATCAAGACGTATGCACGCAGGTCTAAACCCCCCTTAACTGTACCCCCAGAACATCACTGCTTATGGCAGGTAAAAAGTATGAGCAATGGCAGAATGAAATGATTTTTACCTGTGTATAGACCTGTAAATTTTAAAAGAAGCTATTTTCAGGGCAGCTCTTTAAAAGGGCACCTGGTAGGAGCCTATTCCATAAAGGAGGATAAGTGCCTAAGGTCCTTTATAGAATACTTGTATAACCAGGTGCAAAAGATGGGAATGAGCAGTTACACCAGCCATAGAACTAGTATAAGTGTTAGAACCCAAGTTTCTGCACTTTAAGGACATTGTCTCTGTCTTAACCATATCGGAAGCTACTGGGAATGTCCCCGACAGTTAATGTAGAGGCAAATCATTACCACACTTTAGTATTTAGAACTCCAGTACACTTTAGAAAATAGGCCCTATAGAAGATATTTTTGGTCTACAAACAAGAAGAACTTGTTGATACCTCTAATGAATACACAAGAGATTTACACACATGCACTGCCTTCAATATATCCAAATAACACGCAAAGCCATCAAAATCTGGGACTTTTCAAGTAACTGCAGCAAAACAGCAGCAGCGATTCCCAGATGCTGCCTGCCACTTTCTGCCTCCAGGATAGGCAGACAGCATGTGTGAATCGCTGCTGCAGACCCATTGAAGCAGGGGCAGCAGTAGATTGAGATGGCAGTCACCAAAAGAAAAGTAAAAGAACTTCCCTGGCCCACCCATGACTAAGCAGTACAAAGCAGTACATTACCTTTGTGCTGTTTCAATCTCTGGTGGCGGCGGGCCCTGAGATTAATGGCAGGCTGCATGTGGCACGTGGCGTGACATCCTTAAGAAGCATCTACTCCCAACTCCCCCCATGGCACCCCTGTGAGTTCGCCACAGCGTACAGTTTGGGAAATGCTGTGATAGACAACTCTGATGTTGTGGATAACATGAGAAGGGATCTGGTGAAGCTTGAAGAATTGTCTAGAATTTGGCAGCTAAAATTTAATGCTAAAAAATGCAGGGTCATGCATTTGTGGTGCAAAAATCTGAGGGAGAGGTATAGTATTGGAGGTGAAGAACTTTTGTGCATGAAAGAGGAGTGGGAGTTGGTGGACATCATATCTGATGATCTTAAGGAGGCCAAACAGGTAGAAAAGGCGATGGCAAAAGCTGGAATAATGCTTGGGCACATAAGGAAAGGAATGGCCACAGGTGATGGTGCATCTGTATGTCTCTGGTGAGACCCCATTTAGATTGTGTCTAATTCTGGAAACCATTCCTTTAAAAAGACAGAGATAGGATGGAGTTAGTCCAGATTGTAACTATTGAATGGTCAGTAATCTTTGTCATAAAGTGTTTGGGGACAGACTTATAGATCTAAAAAAACATGCTTTGAAAGAAAGGTGAGAGAGGGGAGATATGATAGAAATATTTTAAAACCTCAATAGCATAAATGCACAAGAGGTGAATCTCTTTAATTGAAAGAAAACTCTGGAATGGAAGGGGGGTATTGTTCTGTCCTCTGACAGCCTCGAACTAGTTTATAATGTGATCCTAAAATGTGTGTAATGTTTTTACTGTTATTCTCATTCCTAAGGACTATCATCGCTGCAGTTCTCACTCTGCAAAGATACGTGAGCAAGGCATTGTGTGTAATGTAGTTCACAGGTAATGCAGCCACATTTGTCTGTCTATATAAGAACGGTTGCCACTGGTTGTGAGGCTGCCCAGACCTTCTCTCTCTCTCTCAGCCAAGCTTGGCTCCTTTGTCTACCTCCTCTAGGACCTCCCTTGCCACTCGGTTGCAGGCTCTGTCTCCATTGGCCCTCCTCCTCCTCCTCCCTGGGTCTGTGTGAGCTTTCTTAACCTGTCTGTCCCTCTGGCCATGAGGCATTCACCATCTTGCTTCAGACCAGCACTTGTCCTGTGTCCAACTCCCTGGAACAAACTTGGTTTTTTACCTTGAAAATATCTCCTTTCTAATGAGATATCGCATATTCCAGTTACCCAGCTCTGAGATACTTCTATCTGCTCAACTATTTCTCACCTCCAACCACTGGAACAGCTCTCAGAATTATGGAGTCTCTGTGCCCTGGGGCAGCACTTCTGAACATCTGACTGTGAGTAAATTACCTGTGATTTATTCAATAAAAGAGACTTCATAAAAATAATAGAGACTTCAGGTGTGACTGGTGTGCCAAGGTTATACTTTCAAGATATCATAGACTTTACAGTAACAAGTTTATGACAGGCAACAGGTATAGGATGAAGGTGAAAGGGGATGAAGGGGAGTAACCTAAAGAACATTTTTCTTTATAGAAAGGGTGGTCAATTCATGGAATAGCCTCCGGGTGGAGGTGGTGGAGATGAAGAAAGCATGAGAAAAGTACAGATATTCTGTAAGAGAGAGGAATGGATAGCAGATGGTAAGGATGAACAATCTAGATAGGCCATATGGACTTTATCATCATTTTCTCTGTTTCCCTGTTTTCACTTACCCAATTTCTCACCTAGTTTACAATTTTCTAGGCTATTCCCAAACTGGCCAGCTTGCTTATCCATTGTCTATGTGTAAAAATGTCAAAAGTCATACCGAAGTCCGGATAGTCTTTGTCTACCACATTTCCCTGACGCACCACTTCAGTGTTGCTCATTTACAAAGCTGCATTAACTTTTTGACACAAGTTAATGAACTAACAAGTCCCATTAAAACATTAACACAGCTTGGAAAATGAAGGTCTTGGCTGAGTCATAGTTTTGCTTTTTTTTTTTTTTTTTTACTGTGCACAACCAAGAGCTACACAACACAATAAGAAATATACAATATGTGGAAGAACCCAAACCAGCAGCACACACATCTATGCAGAAAAACCCTGCATCCTCTCCATATCAGGCCCGTATTGCAGTGTATACTTTTGCTCCTTTGGAAACTAAGCCCCCCTCCACCCCATAACATCTCTTTTATAATGCATTTTTGAGTGGCAGCCTGATATGTAAGTAGCAGTCCATTTCTTACCCTGTATCTTCTTTTGTGCATCAGGACAACATCTGTTCTTTTCCTGTCTCTCAGAAACTTCCACATTTTCATGGGTAAGTTGAATAGAGCCATGTGGATTCTGTGAGTATAAATTTGAGATCACTCTGTCCTTTGCACTAAGCATTTATCCATAGGCACTCAGTGGGACATAATTTGTAGTGCAAAGACCACGTGAAGTCCTATGTTGCATAGAGTGTCTAAGCAGGAATTGGGATGTCCAGGTCAGGATGATTGCCCTTCTAGATGACTCTGCTGAATATAGAGCCTTTTATGAAATATGCATAAGGCCCTTCCAACTACACTTCCATCTGCCAGCATGTACAGGAGATGACATAGTAGATGACGGCAGATAAAGACCTGTATGGTCCATCCAGTCTGCCCAACAAAATAAACTCATTGTGTATGCTACTTTATATGTATACTTGACCTTGATTTGTCCTTGCCATTTTCAGGGCACAGACTATGAAAGTTTGCCCAGCACTAGCTTTGCTTTCCAATTACTCGTGTTGCCACCCAATCTCCGCTACGCTTCTGTGGATCCATTCCTTCTGAACAGGATTCTTTTATGTTTATCCCATGCATTTTTTAATTCTATTACCGTTTTCATCTCTATCACCTCCCGCAGGAGGGCATTCCAAGTATCCACCACCCTCTCTGTGAAAAAATACTTCCTGACATTTTTCCTGTGTCTGACCCCCTTCAACCTCAATTCATGCCTTCTAGTTCTACCACCTTT
Organism: Microcaecilia unicolor; assembly: GCF_901765095.1. NCBI lineage: Eukaryota > Metazoa > Chordata > Amphibia > Gymnophiona > Siphonopidae > Microcaecilia > Microcaecilia unicolor. Next base: position 369,866,409 of record NC_044033.1, on the reverse strand, counting down.
CCCTCTTCAGAAAAGGTTTGTTTGTGGATTAATACCTTTCAAATATTTGAACATGTGTATCATACCACCCCTGTTTCTCCTTTCCTCCAGGGTATACATGTTCAGGTCAGTAAGTCTCTCCTCATACGTCTTGTAACGCAAATCCCATACCATTTTTGTAGCTTTTCTTTGCACCACTTTGAGCTTTTTTACATTCTTCGCAGAGAAGCATCAATTTCACAGCAAATGCATGTTCAAAAAGAGCATCATTTCTTGTTGCTTTACACATGCATCCATCAGTAACTATATGGATAAGTGTTAGTCTAGCACAGGGATCTCAACCCAGTCCTCGGGACATACCCATCAGTCAGGTTTTTAAGATATCCACAATGAATATTCATGAGATAGATCTGCATTCACCGCCTCCATTGTATTCAGATCTATCTTCTGCATATTCATTGTGGATATTCCGAAAACCTGACTGGCTAGGTGTGTCCTGAGGACTGGGTTGAGAACTTGGAATTTTTCAGTGCTTTTAGATACTACTGAGGTAAGCATAACTGTCCCCTCAATTGCAGTATTGACACATATAAATATCAGCATTATGAAAATCATTCATATTTAAACATTATGGTCAGCACTTACTTCAAATGTTGACTGTGGCATTTACATTTATACCCAGATATTCAGTTCCAGGCTGTACCTGGGAATGAGGTGCATGCCAGAAATTATCCAAGTACTGCAGATATAGAGCACCGGTGCCCAGATAACTATCCAAAGAAATTACTGCCCTAACTTATCCAGATAGTTGTCTGGATCCCAGGTCTTAATATTGACTGTACCTACATAACTTCCAGTTCTACCCCTAGCAGATTTTCAGTGTCATCTAGAAAATTGAAGATGCTGAACCTGGGGGGAATTTAAGGAGACCGAAGGGAAATGTTGGACATGGATGGGGGAGGTGAGAAAAGGTACATGAAGGTCAAATGTGGAGGGGGGTATTATATAGGTACATGAGGACATAGGGAGGTGGAAGGAAGATATTGAACATGGAGAGTAAATGGGGAGAAATTGGACATGGGGAAAGATGGGAAGAGAGTGCAAATGCTGGATATGGGGAGAGATCAGGACAGTGAAAATGAACATGTAGGAGAGAAGATTCTGAATATGGGAGGATATATGGAGATTGAAGTAAGATATTGAATATGGAGCGGGGGTATATGAAGATGGAGGGGAAATACCGGACTTGGGGGATAGGGAGATGTTGAACACAGGGTCAAAGAAAACAGGGTCACATAGATGCAGGGGAGATGTTGGACACTGGGGAACATATGGATATAAGGAGATAGATTAGATGGGAGATGTTGGACATAGAGGGGAACACAGATGGAGGGGAAGTGTTGGACATGGGGCAGAGGAAAATGGACAGGAGAGGCAGGACATTGGGAAGGATAAGGAAAGAGTGCAGATTTGGGAGGTGGGACTTGAGAGACAGAGGAGATTCTGGATGGAGGCATAAGGAGATGGAGGGCAGATGCAGGAAAAAGGAGAGAACAAGAGAGATATATGGATGTTGGGCATGGAGGGATAGGAAAAGAAGGTAAAACATTGGACAGAGGAAGAGCGAGCAAAAGAGGGAAGGCACTAGATGAAGGAGAGTGAGGGAGAGAATTGCTGGATATGGGGGTGGGGAAAGTTACTGAAAGGAGAGAGATGAGGAATGGTGGCTAGGGTGAGAGAAAGAAATAGAAAGCTGTAGGTAGATGCAGTAAATTAGGGAGATTGAGAAGTAGATAATAAAGAAGAGGAGTGAAATCTTAATGGATAGAGAGAGAAAATTAAATGGAAGCAAGCTGAGAGGTAGAGATCAATATTCAGGATGGCTTTAGGACAGAAAGTGAGGAAGCTATGAGAGGAGAGAAGTATCAGATGGACTGGAGACCCTAAAATAAGTGTTTAAGAGAAGAGAGAGGAAAGCAGAAACCAGAGTCTGACACCAACATGATTAGAAAAATAAAAATGTCCAGACAACAAAAGGTAGAAAAAATATTTTTAATTTAGTGATTTGAATATGTTGAATTTTGGAATTTACATCTGCTAACTTTATATTTTGCACAGTGCTGGGGTAGTTGCATCTCCTTTTTCTATGGTGTACTGCATGTAGATGCTTCTTGGGAGCTCAGTTTAATTTTTGTGTATATATTTCTATTTTTAATTTATGTCAATTATTAAGTATTCTCTGAGGGTCTACCTATGTCTTGCATGTGCAACTGAGACCAGGTATTCTGTTAGCAATAGGATTCTATGTAGGGATATTTAGAAATCCAACTACTACTACTACTACTATTTAGCATTTCTATAGCGCTACAAAGCATACGCAGCGCTGCACAAACATAGAAGAAAGACAGTCCCTGCTCAAAGAGCTTACCCAGTATGTTTATTGAAGCTCCAGAGTAGGGGTGGACAATCTGTAGCCCATGGGCCGAATGTGGCATGTGAGACCATGGGAAACGTACACAGAAAATTGGCAAGTTTAAATACTGTATTTTGCAAATATTTTCAGAACAGCCACTCTAGCTGTTTGTTTATTGTTTAAATGTTTACTTATTTACTTATTTATTTATTATAGAAGGTCTATGGAGCTCTGCATTTTTGACCTGCTAGGGCTAGTACTGATATTCATGCAGCCCTCCATGTATAAAGGTTGCCTATCTCTGTTCTAGAGTCTTCTTTGAAATTATGCTGCTGACCCCTAGTGACATTCTCGGAGTATTACAGCCAGGGGATTCAAATGGAAATAAGGGCTTTTTTTCTTTTATAGTAACATAACATAGTAGATGACGGCAGATAAAGACCTGTACGGTCCATCCAGTCTGCCCAAAAGAGGAGTTTATGATGGAATACTTTATATGTATACCTGATCTTGATTTGTCCTTGCCATTTTCAGGGCATAGACTGTAGAAGTCTGCCTGGCACTGCCCTTTGTTCTAAATTTCTGAAGTTGTTGAAGCCCCTGAAATGTTCCACTCCAGTCCATCCAAATCTATTCAGCCACAATTAGGGCAGAGACCTTAGAAGTCTTGCTTAGCAATGGCTTTGCTTCCCAATTAGCGCTGTTGCTACCTAATCTCCGCTAAGGAGTGGATCCAAGTTTCTTTGGATCCACTCCTTCCAATCAGGACTCCTTTGTGTTTATCCCACGCATTTTTTATTTCGTTATGGTTTTCATCTCGACCACTTCCGTGGGAGGGCATTCCAGGTACCTACCACCTTCTCAGTAAAGAAATACTTCTTGACATTATTCCTGAGTCCACCCCCTTTCAACCTCAATTTATGTCCTTTAGTTCTACCACCTTCCCTTCTCTAGAAAATGTTTGTCTGCGAATTTATACCTTTCAAATATGTAAATGTCTATATCATATCACCCCAGTTTCTCCTTTCCTCCAGGGTATACACGTTCAGGTCAGCAAGTCTCTTCTTGTATGTCTTGCCTCGTAAACCCCATACCATTATTGTTGATTTTCTCTGAACTGCTTCAAGTCTTTCTCCATCCTTAGCAAGATATGGCCTCTAAAACTGGACACAATACTCCAAGTGGGGCCTCACCAGCGACTTGTACGTGGGCATCAAAACCTCCATTCTTCTGCGGGTTATACCTCTCTCCTTACACCCTAGCATCCTTCTGGCCACAACTAGCACCTTGTCACATTGTTTTGTCACCTTGAAATCCTCAGACATCATCAAACCCAAGCAATTCTATAAGTGGGCACCACCACTTAGGCACCCAATGCCCAGATTCTGTTATATAATACCAGTGTGACCCAGTATTGGAGCACTATACATTTATGTACCTGCAGTTCCACTAGTCACACAACTGACATAACTGTGAATGTGTAAATGCAGAAGGGACATGCATAACTTATGTTCTGCCCACTCTCCTCTTGTGTGTACGAACCCTTACATATGCCACTTATGCAGGTTTTACAGAATAGTGCTTATGTGCCATGCTGGCATTTTTATGGGTAAGTGTGCACTCACACATGTAATTGCTAGTATTCTGCAGATAAATGTGGGCACATAGTTATAGAATTGCACTTAATGTGGGAAGGAGGAGTCAACTTTTGGATGCAGCTCACACCCCTTCAGTAGTAACCCCAGGTGAGTTATATTCAGGTACAGTAGTTATTTCCCTGTCCCCAGAATGGACATGAAGCAATGGAAGGTTAAGAGACTTGCCCAAGATCACAAGGATCTTCCTTGGATCTCAGCTCACTCTTTACACCCTTAGGCTACTCCTAATTACTTGGCATTATAGTCAGCAATAGAAATAACATGTGACCCACTGTGCGAAGGTTCCAAAAGTGGGGCATGTGACTTACTTATGCTACAAGATAGAGGGATATCAACTGCATAATCCTGCCAAATTTCAGCCTCAGGTATGGAGTAATTGTCTTTAAAAAATGAGAAATATCTAACAATAAAAAAGTAATTAACCCCAGAAATCACACACCCCACTTTAGGTCTCTGCAAAGTTGTAAAAAAAAAAAAAAGTTGCATAGTTCCATTCTACAGACCCAAAGAACACAAAACTTTCAAACATGAAAGTTGCCCCTCCAAAGTTATAGCTTTTATCTCTGTAACCCCACTTTTATAACCTTTTCGCACAACAGGTCACATATTTATAACTATACTAATATTGACAGTAACATCAAATAGAAGGACAAACTTATGGTACTTACTCCTGTTATGTAACGGGGCCTGTACTGAACAGCTCCAAACAAGCCAAGTATCACTATGATAATGTGTACAAAGTTTGCCAAGATTGGTGCCCACTGGTAACCAAGGAAGTCAAAGATTTGCCTCTCCAGTGCACAAGCCTAGGATAGAAATTAAATGCAAAAGAATTAGAGAACTTCACAAGAAAGAAATGTTTTCAAGAGAACAAATTGGAAAGCAATATAAACTAATGAATCATTGCAAGTTAGGGATATGGGGAGTGCAAAAGTTGTTTTGTTTGATTTCACATTGTTGAGCTATTTTCTTCATTTTGGACTTTTTTTTTGTTTCAAAGTCAACTTAATAAAAATTTGAACTTACTAATGTATGCAAATGGACTTAAGAAGCATCAAATCAAATTAACGCATGCAAAATTTTTAAGATGCGTTCATGAATCAAATATGTGCTAATCAATGAACTTTTGTAGAACAGTGAGTGTTAGAAGGTCTTAGGGGTATGTTTACTAAGGTGCGTTAGCGTTTATGTGCCTGTAAAGTTAAGGTGCATTAAACGCTAATGTTCCTATACATTTCTATGGGTACGTTAGCGTTTAACGTGCGTAAACCGTTTATGTGCATTAAAAACACTAACGTACGTATTGCACACCTTAGTAAACATAGAGGGGCATTTTCGATAGAACGTCTAAATCAAAATTTGGACGTTTTACACAAAACGTCCAAATTCTGAACAGGAAAGAAGGTCATTTTTTAAAAAAGATAGATGTTTATCTTTTGTGTTTGAAAAGATGTTTATCTTTTGTGAATTGATCATTTTTGTTTTTCAGCCATTTTCGAAAAAAAAACAAAAAAACATCCAAGTGCAAAACGTCCAAACTCAAGCCACTGTGACGTAGGAGAAGCCAGCATTTTTAGTAGACTGGTTCCCCTGACATCCCAGGACAGCAATAGGGCACCCTAGGGAGCACTGCAGTGGACTTCATAAATTGCTCCCAGGTACACATCTGACCATTGTTCTCTTACCTTGTGTGCTGACCCCCCCCCCCAAAAAAAAAAACCTACCACCCCCAACTGTACACCACTATCATAGCCCTTATGCGTGAAGGGGCACCTATATGTGGGTACAGTGGGTTTCTGGTGAGTTCTGAAGGGCTCACAGTTTCCTCCAAATGTGTAACAGGTAGGGGGAGGTAGGAGCCTGGGTCCACCTGTCTGAAGTGCACTGTACTTACTACTAAACTACCCCAGGGATCTGCATGCTCCTGTAATGGGCCTGAGTATGACATCTGATGCTGGCATAGAGGCTGGCAAGTAATGCTCTTAATCACAATTTTGGGGGGTGAGAGGGGGTTAGTGACCACAGGGGGAGTAAGGGGAGGTAATTCCTGATTCCCTCCAGTGGTCATCTGGTCATTTGGGGCACCTGTTTGTACCTTATTCGTAATAAAAACAGGTCTAGCTCAAAATGTCTACGTTCTAGTCCTGGATGTTTTTGTTTTGTTCCATTATGGCTGAAAGACGTCTAAGTCTTAGGAACGCCCAAGTCCCACCTTGAACACACCCCTGGCATGCCCCCTTGAGATCTAGACATCCTTCTGACGGACTTCAGAGAAGAACGTCTAAAAAGAGGTTTTGAAAATACTGATTTGGACGTTTCTTTGAGATAAACGTCCTAATGCAGACTTATGTCACTTTGGACGTTTTTCTCTTTTGAAAATGAGCTCAATAGGCTTTTAATCCATCAAATCTGACAATTTAAGAGTTACCTTTAATATGCGATGGACTTGATATTAAAAAACAAAACAAAAGAAAACCTGAGAACCTAAATTTATGCTAATAAATTAGGCTCCTAAATTTGTGCCCTATTTTCAGCCAAACTTAGGATTCCTTTTACCAAGCTGCGGCAAAAGGGGCCTGGTGCTTGTGTCAGTGCGCTGAGGTCCCCTTTTACCGCAGCTGGGAAATGACTGGGCGGCAAGTAAAGCACTTGCCGTGTGGCTATTTTGGGGGACAGCCCTTACCGCCACCCACTGAGGTGGCGGTAAGGGCTCCTGCATTAACCCGGCGGTAACTAGGCAGCATGCAGCACTGCCCGATTACCACCAAGTACACTCTGGCACTACAAAAATAAATACATTTTTGTAGCACCGGAAATGACTGCGCACTAGGGGTAGGAAGTACCGCAGGGCTGCCGTGTGTGGTAACCGATCACCTGCCATGCGGTCAATTCCAGGGGGAGTTATTACTGCCACCCATTTAGGAGGCATAAGGGCTCCCATTCTAACTGGCAGTAACTGGGCAGTGTGCTGCACAACCTGATTACCGCCAGCGCTAACCCCCCCCCCCCCCCCCCACACACACACACATAAATTCTGATGATCTAAAAATGGTGCATGGTAGTGCCAGATCGCAGTACGGCAAAGCCATAGTGGGCTTGCCGCGCTTTAGTAAAAGGGCCCCTTACGGCACCTAAATTTTCAACTGAAATTCATCTTAATTTAGGTGCTTAAAAGTTATGCTTATAAATTTAGGCCAGCCATTGGTTTGCCTAGATTTGTAATCCTAATTTATGAGCCTAGTGTTGAAAATCAGTGCTAAATCCACTGCAGCTGTCACCCACGTTTTATACTACTAAATATTATGAGCCCAATTAAAGAGCATAACTCTCAAAGTTAGAATATTGAGCCTGATATATGTACTCTGCAGAAAAATACATTAGAGAGCACCTAGTACATCACAATAGTCCACATTACTTTTTCCTGTCACTTCCTGTCCCCTTCCCTTTCCTCATCTCCATGGCCAGAAACTTGTGACCAGCCCAGGAACCAATGGCAGTGGTGGCGGAAGGAACAGTCTGTTTAGATGTGCTAGGCTGTCAGCTCATCTTCTAAGCCCCACCCCCTGTTAGCTTACACATGGGAGGCAACCAAACTTAGGGGCCCTTTTCCTAAGCCGCGTAGCGCCCAACGTGCGTCAATTTGGAGTTACCGCCCAACTACCCCGTGACCCTTGCAGTAATTTCATTTTTGACACACATCCACTACATGGTCCGGAAAATAATTTTTCTTTTTTGGCGCGTGGCAGAAACCGGACTGTAATCGTCATTCTACACATGTAAACGATTACCGCATGGTTAACACGCAAGACCTTACCGCTAAGTCAATGGCTGGCGGTAAGTTCTTAGAACCAAAATGGACGCGCGCCAATTTTTATTTTGCCGCACGTCCAGTTTTGTCAAAAACTTTTAAAAAGGCCTTTTTAAAGGCACACTGATTAAAACAGATCTGTGCTAGCCGAAAACATGCACCTACATGCACCTACATGCGCAGCCCGTTTTTCGGCGCACCTTAGTAAAAGGGCCCCTTATATTCTAAATGCAGTAACACACATCGGAGCAAGAATTGGTTACAAAGGAAAGAACTCTACTTAATCCTCACGTATATTAAAGCTAGATGCCTAATGTAGGCCAAGTATGCATTTTTGATTATGTTGCCCTAATATGCATGCATATTAGCATTACCATTAAAGAACCAGTGGCAATGCTAATGCTAATATGCGTAAAAGAAGAGCATATTAATTGCAGTTAGCGTGTGGGTGTTACATAATACTGGAGTGAATTTGCCAGGGAAATTAACAATAATATCCATTGGCACATAGACCTCTCTATGTATTCGTTTCTGATTATATATTAAAGTGTAATGATATTCATGATATCATCAAAAGAAAATCAGGTTTAGTTTTATAAATGCCTCAGTGAATAGGTGTCTAGAAGTGGAAGAGAGGAAAAGAGAAGGAATTGGGTAGTAGAATTTAAATGAGCGTAATGGAGAGATAAGATTATAATAAACAGTAAGATATCATGATGTATCCTTCGCTCTGTGTCCACTACTGTGTAGTGCGCTTTCTTCTAGTCAATAGACATTTTTTCCTAACATAAAACTATCAGGGCTGTCAACCCTTGGGTAGACTAGGCAATTGCCTAGGAGAGCTGCTTCTGGAGGGCAACAAAGAGCAGCTGCAGCTGAAGCAAAATGATAGGTTCTGATAGCCACACAAACTCAAAGAACAATCAGTTCATAATTTTATGTGTTGATACAGGATAATTTTAGGAGTGCTGGTTAGGTTTAATAATCTAAGAAGCCCTTTTAGTAAGCTAATATACACTTAACACAGGAAAACAGCCTAATGCAGGACCTGCTAAAGCAAGCTAGATTACTTTTGCCATCTGCACATTCTAGGCTCATGCTGGCCGATATTTAGTGGTGGTTGTCAGGGCCAGCAAGAGACAATGCCAGGCCTACAATGTTTGGGGCTCACCGCCACTCCCCACCCCAGTCCTCCACTTGCCTTGAGTCATTGAATGGCAGGCAGCAATGACTGAGAGAGAGAGAGAGAGAGAGAGACTGCTCTGTTGGCTATAGGTCCATCTCTGTGCCGCATCCTGCCTATGTGGAAACAGGAAGTTACTTCACAGGAGGCATCCTACAGCAGGAAGAAGGACCTGTGACTGGCAGAGCAGTCTCTCTTGATCACTGCTGCCTGCCATTCATTGACTCCAGACAAGTAGAGGATGGAGGATGGGGGGGGGTGGGGCTGGAAGGGAGAGAAAGATACTGGATCTCACCTGGGCTGCTGGCCCCAGGCCGCCCTTGGAACCTGGGCCTGAGGGAATCTTGCCTCCCTACCACCCTGGCAGTGGTCATCATTTTTTTTAAACGCTAAATGTTGCCAGCTAGATTAGCTCCCAGTATTCAGTGTTGGGCTATGTCTGGGCACTGGCACTAAATATCAAGGGCTAAATTTGGTGGGGATGGCCACTGAAGCCTCTGTGGGTCCTGGCAGATATTTATCTGGGGCCCACATAAGACAGTTATGTAGGCCCCAGATGATTGTCGACCAGGACCAACATAGCTATATTTTAAATCCTGATCCCCCTTCTAGCCTTCAGATTGCTGCTGCAACCTTTCATGGCAGTTTGCGGTACTTGGATACTACCACGAGGTGCCACGAGAGATCACAGCAGCCATTTACAGAGGCCAGCCACAAGGAATCCCCCACCCCCAATGCCCCCACTAAGACCACCAGGTATACAGGTAGGCCCAGGAGGGCCTACCTAGACCTCGTGGGGGTTGGGGATCTCAAGGGGACAGGAAGGAGGGGGATTGGGGCTTCTTTAATGTTAAAAAATAGTTATGTGGGTGCTGGCTGATAACCAGTTCTGGCACTCACATAGGCAGGTGGTTGGGATTAGGACAGCTTTTGAGCTGTCTTAAATTTTCCCACATAGCTATGCAGGTGCCAGCACTAAATATCACCAGCACCCGTATAACTGCCGGCTCTTCCCAACTCCTCCTCCTGCACCAGCCTCGACTTTCCCGATTTTTTTTTTTTACAAATGGTCAGAGGCGATATTCAGTGGCACTGCATAGTTTAGTAAAAAGTCAATTTCTGATGGATCCTCTTATACACACTTTTCAAGAAGGTGTAATTCACAGATGTTGTGTTCTGGTTTTTAGTTATTGTAATCCGCTTGGAACTGAGCAGGTTTTACGGAATATGAATTGAAGTGTAATGTAATGTAAATGATATTGAGAAATTAGAGAAGAGAAAGGTAGGATTTTTGAAATATAATTTATCTAAAAAGAAAATTAAGCACTAAGAACTGCAGAGAAAAGATGATGTAAAACCAGCAAATATAGGTGGGGATTACTGTGATACTAGACAGACTATATTAAAGAAATTAAAAGGCAATTTAGGAGCCCTTTTTCTAAGTCGCATAGGCGCCTACGTGCGCCCAATGTGCGCCAAATTGGAGTTACCGCGTAGCCCTTGCGGTAATTTTAATTTTGGTGTGTGTCTGAAATCTGTTTTTTATTTTCTGATGCGCGGCAGCTATGCGTGTTAAATGCCATTTGACGCGCATAGACCATTACCGCCCAGTTACCGTGTGAGACCTTATCACTAGGTCAATGGCTTGTGGTAAAGTCTCAGACCCAAAATGGACGAACGACAATTTTCATTTTGCTGCACCTCCATTTTTGGCAAAAATTTTAAAAAGGCATTTTTTGTAGGTGCACTGAAAAATAATTCTGCGCGCACCCAAAACACGCGTCTACAGTACTGCAGGCCATTTTTCAGCGCACCTTAGTAAAAGGACCCCTTAATAATGAAGAAGTCTAGCTTCCATTGTGAAAGATCTCTTTATATTTTTTGTAAGTGTTTGTGATCATGGTGTTATATTCATTAATTTGGGAATATTTCTGACAGGCGGGTTTAATTTTACCTTGTGTACAAGACAAATTGTTGTTTATGGAACATGATGATCCAAGGAGATGATGTTGAACAAGCTATTTTAAAATATTAATGCCAGAATGAATTGACAAAAGCATTCCTCTTTAAAAAAAAAAAAAGGAAAGATAAATGTTTGACATGTCAATCATGCTACAGGAGTAGGAATTTTCCCTGTAAAATGGCAGCGGTGGGGTCCTTTTACAAAGGCACGTTGAAAATGGCTTGTGGTAGTGTAGGCGCGTGTTTTGGGTGTGCGCTGATCCATTTTTCAGCGCACTTGTAAAAAAGGCCTTTTTAAATTTTTTGCCGAAAATGGACATGCGGCAAAATCAAAATTGCTGCGCGTCCATCTTGGGTCTGAGACCTTACCGCCAGCCATTGACCTAGCAGTAAAGACTCACGCAGTAACTGGGCGGTAATGACCTACGCTCGCCAAATGCCACTTGGTGCGTGTCCGTTCCGCACGTCCGAAAATAAAAAATATTTTTCAGACATGCATATCAGATGTGCACCAAAAATAAAATTACCACAAGATCCACACGGTAGCCGTGCGGTAACTCCATTTTGGCATGCGTTGGGCACGCATAGACACTTACGTGGCTTAGTAAAAGGGCCCCACGGTGAGGAGATAATCTTATGCTGACTCTTTGATGCTTATTGACACACCAGTGATAAGTATAACTTTGTTCAAAGTATATTTTCTATTTGCATAATGATGTAGGCATGGAACTGCTCTTTCATTTTTTGCTTTAAGGGCCCGATATTTAAAGGATTAATGCTCCTAACTTTGAGAGTTATGCTCCTAAATTAGCCTCTTTGAAAATTTCCTACTTATTTATATTTAGCTCACACTTTTTTAGCTCACTTATATTTAGCTCAAGGTGAGTTACATTCAGTACACTAAAGGGCTCTTTTACTAAACTACATTGAGTGCTAGCACATGTTTAATCAGGGCTTTTTTGAGGGGGTACTGACTATGGCACCTTTTCCATTCTCTGCTAAAATTGACCCATGAACTCCAAGCTTTAACGAAAGAGCTCAGGCTCTACACAACAATTCTGCCTTGTCATAGATTCGGTGACTGGCTGCAGGAGGCCTGGCTATTGTGGGTGGGTTCCTCAGTGATCACCCCCACCCTTGAAGGGTGGCCTGGAATTTGAGTACCGGCACCTTTTTTGCTAGAAAAGATGCGCTGTGTTTAATGCAGGGAAAATGGCCTATTGCATTAGTTTTGCCATTTGCACATATTAACCAAACAGTTATTTATTTATTATTTTTTTTCCCAAGCGATTTTATTAATTTTCCATATAGCATGGTTAACAATACAAAAGTTATACAGAAATGATTTATTTTTGGGCAGGGGGGGGGGGGGGCATGTCAGGGGCAGAGAATGGACCTGGAAGTGCTATTCAGCTTGAGTGATGACATTAGAGCATGCTAACTGAGGGGCTCGTTTACTAAGGTGCGCTGAAAAATGGCCTGTGCTGGTGTAGATGCGTTTATTGGATGCACGCAGGTCCATTTTTCAGCACGCCTACAAAAGAGGCCTTTTTTTGCCAAAAATGGACGTGTGGCAAAATTAAAATCAGCACGCGTCCATTTTGGGCCTGAGACCTTACCGCCACCCATTGACTTAGCAGTAAGATCTCATGCGTTAACCGGGCAGTAATTATCGGTACACTGCCGATTACCACCCAGTTAGCGCCATGTGGTAGAAAATAGAAATTATTTTCTGCCGCGCGTTTTGGATACGCGTAGAAATTAGAATTACTGACCAGGACATGCGGTAGCCGGGCGGTAGTTCTAATTTCATGCATGTTGTACGCTCTTAGGTGCCTATGCCAGGGGCGTATCTGCTATGGGGCCACAGGGGCCTGGACCCATAGATTTGCCCCTGGACCCCCCTACCGACGAACCTCTCAACCCCTCCCTCCTCCCGCCGTTTCTGTGAGTCTGATGTCCTGCACGTTGTAGTGCGTGCAGGACGTCAGAAACCAAACCCAAACGAAGGAAGGAAGGAGACTTCGGCTGGCGGGGGTTGGGGTCCCCCACCAGCAAAGGAAGGTGAGGCGTGACGGCGGGAGGGGGGGGTTCAAAGTAGTTGGAGCCAGGTGGTGGTGTTATCGTCGGGTGGGCGGGTGGTGGTGTCGTCATCATCTTCGGCGAGAGGGGGGGTTTAAAGTAGTTGGAGGTGGTGTTGGCGGGCGGGGGTGGTGGTGGTGGTGTCGTCGTCGTCATCTTCAGCAGGGGGGGGGGGCTCAGCGGCACCGGGGGGGGGGGGGCTAAAATATGCCCCCCACCTCGGCTCTGGCTCCCCTACTGTTGAAGTTCAGATATGCCCCTGGCCTACGCGTCTTAGTGAAAAGGCTCCTGAATAATGCTATCTTAATGCAGGAGTCCTTGGCACCTCCTAAAGGTGGTAAGGGCTCCCGTGTTAATTTTTCCAGTGACTGCACACTAATGCTCGCTACTAATAGGAGTGGTGGTGGTGGACTTTGGTCCTGGGGAACTGAGGAACTGAGTTTGATTCCCACTTCAGGCACAGGCAGCTCCTTGTGACTCTGGGCAAGTCACTTAACCCTCCATTGCCCCATGTAAGCCGCATTGAGCCTGCCATGAGTGGGAAAGCGCGGGGTACAAATGTAACAAAAAAAATGATACAGATGTTACGATCTTTGTTGTTACTTTCACAATTATACCACTAAAGTAGTGTACCTAGATAACTGACATCGCTCTACGGAGCCTCCCCGTTTCACTGTCGTGCTGCCTGTCTAAACCGCTGTGCTGCTCAGTGCGCTGCCCTCTATTGTTAAAGCGCTTTTCCCTCCATTCACCAGCGCTGCATTGAACAGCACAGCCGTATAGATAGGCAGCTCCTGAAGAAGCACGATGGCGAAGAGAAGCTCTGTAGAGCAATGTCTAACAGTTAAGTTGCTGTTTTATACCAATAATTTTGGTTGACTGCTAGATGATGGTGTGCTAGCTGCAATAATTTATAACATTTCACAATTAAATTAAATTAAAAAATATACAAAAACTAAATCATTTAACGGAGAGTAGGGGAGGTTTTTATGACTAATGATGGCAATATTCAGTTTACCCTAAGTATAACTAAGGGGAGACGACTGTGCTTCTGAAGTCTTTTTCTCCTCCTCAATGAGAATTATCTAGGTACACTACATTTGTGGCATAATTGTGAAAGTAACAACAAAGCGTATAACATGAACTATAAGCTAATTTCCTAGAGGGGCTATGGATAACTTGACACTACCTCTACTTCAGGAAGCAGGTGAAAGCTTGAAGTCCTCATCTGTTTTATGATCTCTGGTCCCGGTACCTGGCCTGGGGAGCTTAGCCAATGGCCCTGACTGAGGGTCAAGCCAGGGGTTACAGGGAGAGGGTGAGGGAGAAATGCAGGACCTGTGGTGGGCAGGGTGGGAGAGGAGAAGAAATGGGGGAGATATGGGACTTGGGGCTAAATTTACCAAAGGTCCCCTTTATGTAGTAGCCTGGGCAGCTGCCCCCTTTGCCCATCAGTAAAAGTGACCCTGGATTTCTGATTTTCACCAACATTGTGGTGCCAGGAAACACAAGAATTAAAGGCAAAGAAGTGGAAAATGTTTTAAAAAGTATTGAGAGCTGACAATAGAAATGGCAGGACTCTCGAACAAGCCATGTTGAGTTATCCCTATTGTTGTAAGAACCTTAGGTAGCATTACACCAAGGCCACACAAATTTGTACAGAATCTTGAAATGTCAGTGGACTTACAGGAAATAGTTTTGCTTAGTTTAAGCTACATTTTACCAAAAATACCAAAAAGGTATCATCTTATTTCCTTTCTATGTTTTGCGTTATTTATATTTATTACCTTTAAAAGTGGAATAACACAGCTGCCAAACCACTTTACTAAAGTTACATAGCTTATTCCTAAGGGGCCCTTTTACTAAGCAGTGCTATAGCCTGAGCCTTTTTCAGCGAGGGATTTCCTGTGCGCTGAGGCTACTTTTAATGTGGCTGTAAAATGGCTACATTTTCTTTTTTTCTATTAATGCCCATGTGCTAATTTCCCAATTAGCGTGTCGCTATTAGCTCGTGAGCCCTTACCACCACCTATTTACCAGGCATGCCTACGTTCCACCTCCAAACATGCCCCCCACACAAAATAATGCATATTTTTTTAGCGTGGTATTGGCGTGTGCCGATCCCAGAACTACCACGGGGCATCTGAGCACGTCCCATGGTAGTGCCTTTTTAGCACTTTATAAAAGGGTCCCTAAGCTTTTGGATGAAGCTGAAATTCTCCAGAGATACCAGACAAATCTTTGTGTTATGTGCCCATCTACAGTAATTATTAATCATGGAGTTAAATACACGTTCTATTATCCAGAAAAAAAAACAAAATTGGTTGGCTACTATTTTTTTTAATTGGGATTTATTAACCACCTTTATGAAGAGATTCACCCAAGGCGGTGTACAGTACGTACAGTTTAACATCAAACTAACAAATTTGTTAACAGCATAGCAATAGTAAAATGTACAGGCATAAAATTAAACACAATGAAAGAGGGAAACTTGAAAACCACAAATTGAAACCTAATAATAAGACTATCATGCAGCGGGATGAAAAACATACACATTTAACAGCACTGAAATTCAAATAACAGAGATATAAGCACAATAGCTGCTACTCAATTACCTCCCCTTGTTCCTTCTCACCCTGTACTTCCCTCGCCCTTAATTGTCTTGTCTGTCTGTATTATTTTTAGATTGTAAGCTCTATTGAGCAGGGACTGTCTCTCTATGTCAGGTGTTCAGCGCTGCGTGCGTCTGGTAGCGCTATACAAATGTTAATAATAATAATAATAGTGATGGAATATCTAATAAGCACACAGTTAGACCATTCAAATTATATATATGTTCCAATATACAGAAGAATTCCTATTACCCATTTTTTTAAACTTTTCTTTTATCCAGTATTGCCATTATATGGAATAAACATGGTGCTGTAATGTAATGAGATATCCCTTTATTTAACTGTAACATGTCTGCATGCTCAGGAGTGCACATACTTGCACTCATATGACAATTAAATATAAAAGTATGTGATAAGTAAAAATCATGACAAATATTTCATAATTTATGCACATGATACGGAATGGTAATTCTGGTTTTCATTAGACCCTCTCCCTCTAAGCTATAATGGTATTCGTGATCTCCAAGTTAATAAAATCACTAGTTTACTTTTACACAATTATAGGGCAATTAAAGCTGCTTTTTCAGGCATAGCCATAATGGCTCACAGACTTAAATTGGCACACTGGCATTTCTAAAGTGGGCTAAGCAGAAGTCATAGTTCACTTAATAATGAAAGGAAGAATGTCAATTTCATAAGAATCTAAAATGTGCTATATCAGGTCCATCAGGATCAGCATTCTGTCTCCAACAGTGGTCAATGGAGTTCACAAGCTCCCAGCAAGATCCCGTGGAGCAGATACATTCCTTACTGTTCACACCGGGAGAAAACTGACAGCTTTTCCCAGACTACAGGACTAAGAATTTTCTTTTGGACTCTTCCTCCGAAACGTGTCTAAATTCATTTTAAACTCGAATATTCTAACTGCCCTTACTACTGTAATCTTACAGCAGTTTATGCTGAGTAAAAAAAAAAATTCTCTCTCTGTTTTAAATGTACTACTTATTAGGTTCATACTTTGTCCACTCGTCTTTGTACCACTTCAGAAAGTAAACAGCTGCTCTCTATTTTCCCTTTCCACCCCCTCATGATTTTATAGAACTCTATCATATCTTATCTCTGCCATTTCTTTGCCAGGTTTAAGGGGCCCTTTTACTAAGCTGCAGCAAAAAGTAGTTTAACGCACTCTTGCGTGGGTTTTTCCCCTCACATTACAGCCATTTTTTTTGCCTTGTGCTAATGCACGGCCATTGAGAAAAATTACCACATTGTAGCAGTAGCGTAGCCAGAGTTTAATTTTTAGATGGGCCTGGAGGTGGACTGGGTGGGCACAGGCCTTGCATTTCCTCTCTACCCACTAACACCCCCCCCACCTGCCTGCTGCCGCCGCCACCGCATTTCCTCTACACCCGCTACCCCCCCCCCCCCACGACAGCCCCCTGCACATGGTCAGTTCTGGTCATTTTTACTGACCTGAAGGACATCAGACTCGGAAACTAAATGAAGGAAGAAGACTTCGGCTGGCGGCGGTTGGGTCCCCCGCCATCAAAGGTAGGTGACGGCAACGGTGGGCGGGGGGTCGAGAGGGTCAGCGGCGGGGGGGGGGGTCAAAGTTGTTGATGGTGGTGCTGGCAGGGGCGGGGGGTGTCGGCAATGGCGGGGGGGGGGTGCTGGCAATGGCGGCAGAGGGGGTCGGCAGTGCCGGGGGGGGGGGCTAAAATGTGCCCTCTCACCTCGGGCTCTGGAACCCCCTCCCGCCGAAGTCTGGCTACGCCCCTGCCATATACAGAACACAGACCTACAAAATCTGCCTAGTTCTTCACAGCCAGAGTCACCGTCTAAGAATCACTCACACATCCACACACATGCAGCCATTTAAGGTTTTCTTTATACCATCCATTTTCTAATTAGAGATCCTCTATGTTCATCCCATGCCTTTTTGAATTCCGTCACCGTTCTTGTCTCTACCACCTCCCTTGGAAGGGCATTCCAGGCATCGACCACTCTCCCTGTGAAAAAGAGTTTCTTGACATTACTCCTAAGTCTATCACCCCAGTGCACTCACCCCAGTGCACTCAGTAAATACGTATGTTCTAAAAAGCTATGATTTACGCACGTTCTTGCTAACTTCTAGATGTGCCCAAACAAAAGTAACAGACAACCAGATACTAAGTGAAAAAATTCCTAAAAAAGAGAGAGGAAAAGGTCTCAGAAGTCTGTGGTATGCAATACTTCATACAGTACCCTACAGACAATATTTCTATCATCGGCCAAAAAACCTCCCCACCATCCTAAACATCAAAACTATATTTTATTTATTTTATATTTCACTTTTTAATTTTACTTCTACAAGTCCATATTTCATAAAAAGCATACTTATTTTCTCTTGACTCACCCAATGGGAACCCTTTTCACTTCAGGGGTTTATATGTGCTAATATATTTGCCACCACTTCTTTCTTGTTTACCGGTTGGGTTGAGTACAATAGTATTAGGGGTCCTTTTACTAAGGTGCGCTGAAAAATGGCTTGTGGTAGTGTAGGCACGGGCATTGGGCGCGCACCAA
This sequence comes from Microcaecilia unicolor, assembly GCF_901765095.1. Classification (NCBI taxonomy): domain Eukaryota; kingdom Metazoa; phylum Chordata; class Amphibia; order Gymnophiona; family Siphonopidae; genus Microcaecilia; species Microcaecilia unicolor. The sequence continues at coordinate 369,848,147 of NC_044033.1, read as the reverse complement.
TCCATGTTTCAGTGCACCTGTAAAAAGCCCTCTTTTAAAGTTTTGCCGAAAATGCATGTGCGGAAAAATCAAAATTGTTGCATGTCCATTTTGGGTCTGAGACCTTACCGCCAGCCATTGATCTAGCCATAAGATTTCACATGGTAACCATGCGGTAATGACCTATGCGCGCCAAATGCCACTTGGCGCGCGTAGTTGACGCGTGCCAGAAAATAAAAAATATTTTTCGGGCGCACGTAGCAAACGCGTGCCAAAAATGAAATTACCACAAGGGCCACATGGTAGTCAAGTGGTAACTCCATTTTGGCGAGCGTTGGGCGTGCGTAGACACTTACACGGCTTAGTAAAAGGGCCCCTTAGTCTTTGATGGACTAGCTTTTGTCTTTAACTTCTAGATATGGGCATTTACACCAGCTATAAGGATAGACATCTTAAATGTAAGCGTGCATTCTCCCGCTTGCCCTAATATTCAATAATGAAATGAAGGTGCCTAGAGATTTGTTAAAAGAGGTACCATAAACAGCACTTTTAGTAGGTGCCCTGTTATACTATTACAAAACAAAAAAACAAAATGGCACACAACTGCTTACAAAACAGTAGATAAAAAACAACAAAGTAGTGGAATCAAATGCATTTATTGGAACAATACCCGACGTGGCCACGTTTCGCCCTCAGGCTGCGTCAGGGGTACAAACTATCAAAAGTGTACATAAATATAGTTCCACTTATCTGCTATTTCCAACTGAAACGCTAATGCATATCAGTTCAGTTGGAAATAGCAGATAAGTGGAACTAGATTTTTGGAATAACTGTTCTCATCCCACTACTAGTGTATATGATATATTTATGTACACTTTTGATAGTTTGTACCCCTGACGCAGCCTGAGGGCGAAACGTGGCCACGTCGGGTATTGTTCCAATAAATGCATTTGATTCCACTGTTATACTACTACTACTTAGCATTTCTATAGTGCTACTAGACGTACGCAGTGCTGTACACTTGAACATGAAGAGACAGTCCCTGCTCGACAGAGCTTACAATCTAATTAGGACAGAAAAAACAGGACAAATAAGAGATAAGGGAATTACTAAGGTGAGGATGATAAAATAAGGGTACTGAACAAGTGAGTAAGGGTTAGGAGTTAAAAGCAGCATCAAAAAGGTGATTTTTTAGCATATCATGTATCTTCAGACAATGCTGTCCTCTGCCTTTATTTTCTTATTTTGCAGAGGCCAGACAAAGGGAGAGTAGCTCTCAAATGCTAGTCAGAAATGCATTAAGTAGAAAAAAAAATGCAGCTCATATTTTTGAGGTTGCCGGCAAAAACATTGATTACCTTTATGAAGAAAGTATTTTTCCTTCCGTGATTGGCACTTTAAGGGCTGGCATCAACTGGAAATGGAATAATTAACATTTCAGATATAGATGGAGCTGTCTTGCTTTTATGATCAATGGACACTGTTCGTGGAATGCAGAGAACACAATGTTTTTGCTGATTAACAAGCATTGCTGCATGTAGTGTTTTGTCTCACTACCCAAATATAACCAATGCTAACTCACTTGCTCTCATTCAACTCTGTTGAACACATAATTCCTTTTTTATGGATTATTGTTTACATCGGCATATGATTGTATATTTGAAATTATTCTTGGGGTGGTCAATTTTAACTGCCAGACTTTTGACCATTCTAATTTTTGGAGATCTCTTCTCATGGATTCTACTCCCGCCAGGGTATCCACTCCATTGGCTATCTTCGTGTAATTCACAAAAAGACAAACCTTTCTTCTAACCCTTCAGCAATGTCTCTCACAAATTTATTAAACATAACTGGCCTCAGCACTGATCCCTGAGGCACTCTACTGCTCACCTTCCTTTCCTCTGAGTGGATTCCATTTACCACCACATGTCAGTCAACCAGTTTCCAATCCAGTTCACCACTTTGGGTTTCCATTTTTCTTGAGGCATTAAAATATCTTACCTATTAAGGAAGAGAAAAGGCTGGATCCATATATACCCCTCCTTGATCCTCCAGCTAGCTATGGGTTCAGTGGATGCCTGTTTCATTCATCTTGCTCTCACTGCGTGAAGGAGAGTAGGGCAGAGAAGTATTGGTTCTTAACCTCTCTCCTCCCAGATTATGAAATACCCTTCTTTCTAGAGCAGTGTGTTCTGCCTAGATCCCGATAGCAGTGGATTCTGCAAGCAAACCAGAAGTGATGGCATCCAACTAAACAGGAAAATTTCCTCTATTTTATTCCCCATCCTCATCATCACCACCACCATACCTAATCTGGACATTGCAGTGAAGGTCTTGGGCTGGGGACCATGCACCAGGACATCTTCAAGATCTTTGCAATAATGGACCCTGAATATAAGCACTTATTAGAGGGTGTATACACGTATGTGCCCTGAGATCCTATTCCTTAACGGAACCTGGGTGCCCAAAGTCCATTATAGAGGAGTGGCCTAGTGGTTAGGGTGGTGGACTTTGGTCCTGGGGAACTGAGGAACTGAGTTCGATTTCCATTTCAGGCACAGGCAGCTCCTTGTGACTCTGGGCAAGTCACTTAACCCTCCATTGCCCCATGTAAGCTGCATTGAGCCTGCCATGAGTGGGAAAGTGCAGGGTACAAATGTAACAAAAATAAATTACTAGTGTAACTATTAGTGGCATATCAAACATTCATATGCCAGTAGTGTGGGCACGTATTTTTGGCGCGATGGGCCATTTTTTTACCACAGCTGAGAAAAAAGGCTTTTTTCAATAGGGGCAGTAAATGGCTGTGTGCTAGAATTAAAGGTAGCATGCAGCTATTTACTGCTTGAGCCCTTCCTGTCACCTATTGACCTTTGCAGTAAGGGCTCATGCGCTATACACACAGTACTTATGCAGCGCGCGCCAATGTGGCCACACTGCCGATTACCACCGGGAATGCCCCCAAATATTTTCTACCATGGGAAACAGTGCATGCCAATTTTAACATTACCGCTGTGTGGGTGTGCTAACTGGGCGGTAGTGCCGATTTGGCGCATGCTTCATGGGCGGTAGCCCTACCGCTCCCTTATAAAAGGGCCCCTGAGAGTGTTACATATGTAAGTGGGAGTCCAGACCATGCTCCCCCTCTCTATATGCCCCCCTTATATTGATGCACCTTCACAAGGGCAATTCTATAACACTACACATACCTAGATGGCACCTATTAGTAATAATAATAATGAACTTGTCTTATATCCCACTAATACCTCACAGTTCAAAGCAGGTTACACAGTCAAAGAGACCAGAATCAATTATCTGGGAAGAAATCCTGTTCAGAAGGAATGGATCCACAGAAGCTTAGATGAGATTGGATGGCAAAACCAATAATTGGGAAGCAAAGTTAGTGCTGGGCAGACTTCTACAGTCTGTGCCCTGAAAATGGCAAGGAGAAATCAAAGTCAGCACATACGAGTTTACCTTGTTGGGCAGACTAGATGGACGTTACAGGTCTTTATCTGCCATCATCTACTATGTTACTATCAGGCTTATTTTTGAAAGAGAAGGGCGCCCATTTTCCGACACAAATCGGGAGATGGGCGTCTTTCTCTCAGGGTCGCCCAAATCAGCATAATCGAAAGCCGATTTTGCACGTCCTCAACTGCTTTCCATCGCGGGGACGACCAAAGTTCCCGGGGGCGTGTCGGCAGCATAGCGAAGGCGGGACTGGGGCATGCTTAAGAGATGGGCGTCCTCGGCCGATAATGGAAAAAAGAAGGGCGTCCCTGACGAGCATTTGGCCGACTTTACTTGGTCCATTTTTTCTTACGACCAAGCCTCAAAAAGTTGCCCGAACTGACTAGATGACCACTGGAGGGAATCGGGGATGACCTCCCCTTACTCCCCCAGTGGTCACCAACCCCCTCTCACTCTATGCCAGTTTAAAATGTCATACCCAGCTCAATGACAGCAGTATGCAGGTCCGTGGAACAGTTTTAGTGGGTGCAGTGCACTTCAGCCAGGCGGACCCAGGCCCATCCCCCCCTACCTGTTACACTTGTGTTGGTAAATGTGAGCCCTTCAAAACCCACCTGAAACCCACTGTACCCGCATGTAGGTGCCCCCCATCACCCCTTAGGGCTATGGTAGTGGTGTACAGTTGTGGGGAGTGGGGTTGGGGGGGCTCAGCACCCAAGGTAAGGGAGCTGTGCACCTAGGAGCAATATCTGAAGTCCACTGCAGTGCCCCCTAGGGTGCCTGGTTGGTGTCCTGGCATGTGAGGGGGACCAGTGCACTACGAATGCTGGCTCCTCCCATGACCGAAAACCGAGGACAGCCATCTCTAAGGACGACCATCTCTAAGGTCGACCTACATGTTGAGATTTGGGCGTCACTGACCATATTATCGAAACAAAAGATGGACGCCCATCTTGTTTCGATAATACGGGTTTCCCTGCCCCTTCACGGAGCTGTCCTGCGAGGACGGCCCCAGGAAAACTTGGGCTCCCTGTTTGATTATGCCCCTCCACGTATTTAGATACGATCAGCAATGTAAGTGCAATATGTATTTCTGAAACAAAAAAGTTTTCATCCTTTTCCTAAAAACAAAATAAGATTGAGAACAGTAAAAAAAATGACAGCGATATCCTTCCAAAACCTAGCTGTCACACAGGGTCCGATATTCAGACCGCAGGAGTTAGTCGGGCTGACTCCCGCGGTTGGCACTTAGCCCAGATATTCAATGCTGGGCTGTTTCCGGTGACCAACTTTAAATCCACAGATGGGTCCATGGTAAAAAATTCAGCACAAGAAATAAGTAAAAAATTTCAGAAAGTTCATTTAGTCAAGCACATAGAAAGAAAGGCCCTTTAGTGAAAAGAAACACTTTAGCAGATTCACTAGCCAAGGAAGCGTGCCATATAGGCCCTATATGGCCCTGGTATGAGCCGACCCGGATGGTAGCCATGGCCACACGGTCCACTGATTATGATCAAGTGGTACCACCAGATTATTTCCATACACTGCAGGAAAATGACTTGGAGCTTTCCAATCTGAAGCAACTAGTGCAACACACCCCAGATAACACTTACCAGCATACACCCTTTCTCACACTCACTATACAGAAAGACATGCTGTGTGTGAAGAAGGAGGAAGGATTGGTTATAGCTATCCCCAGAGCTCAAGAGAAAGATTAGATGCAGTGGGGGTTCATGGAGCAGGTCCCATGGGGCACCCTAAAACTGAAGAGATGCTGGCAACCCTGAATATGTTGTTCTGGTGGCCAGAAATGAAACATGACATACAGGATCATGTGGCCTCCTGTGTGATTTGTGCTTCATTTGGGAGACAACCTAAAAAGAAAAGGGGACAGCTGATGAGAGCGCCACCACGGGGCCCATTTGAGAGGCTACAGATAGATCATGTGGGCCCTCTCCCTTTAACAGCTAGGAAAAACAGATTTTTACTTATGGTAGTGGATTCCTTTTCCCATTGGGTAGAAGCATTTCCTTTATCAGATCAAACCGCCAGAACCACAGCTAAGATCTTAACTATGCAATTTTTTACACATTGGGGAATTCCTAAGACTATTGAATCTGATAATGGTCCTGCTTTTGTTTCTCAGCTAGTCAAAGAATTGTTTGATTTTCTAGGCATAGAACAGCAATTGCACATTTCATAACATCCCCAAGCAGTGGGCCAGGTAGAACGTATGAATCAAACAATCAAAGCGCATCTCAGCTCTATGCTGAATCTGACAGGGAAAATTTGGGATCAGGCCCTCCCTTTGGTCCTTATGCATATCAGAGCCAATGTCTTTAAGTCCACAGGTTTTACCCCCTATGAAGCCTTAATGGGAAGGCCAATGCCTCGATGGGAAAACCTGCTACATCCTTTTCTCCTGGAGGATCAGACTGTAGTTCTTGCAAATGAGTGGATGAAATCCCTGCAAGAACACCTAAAAGAAATCTAGACCACTGTACTGGTAAACACAGAAAAGTCTAGGGATTATCTACAAGAGGTGCAGACCAAAGATTCTGATTTATGACTACTCAAAGTGGGGAGTAAAGTCATGCTCCTAAACCCTAGACCAAACCTCCCCTTTGGCACAGCAAAGTGGGATGGACCATACTTGGTTACAGATACCTTAGGCCCAAGCCTATATCAGATCCTAAGGCCAGACAACCAGCGATGTTGGAAACACATCACTCAGTTGAAACCATATGGATAATGAGTGGTTACCAGTTTTTGTGTTCAGATTCCACCTGAATACAGCACAGATAGCTGATTCCTTAATACAGCACAGAAGGCTGCCCTCTGAACAAAAAGATGCTTGAAGAGTGGTAACTATAGTAGTCACTCATGTTGTATAGTTTTGGAGCCTATCTGTCTGGCTTTCATTATTCTCAGAGAGCCCTGGTCCCAGATGCCCAGAGAGGACAAAGGTATGTTAAGTAGGGGTACTTGAGAAACAAAGGGCTAGCAGGCTGCTGGGCAACATTTGGTCCATCTGCCATCCTCAGGGATTCCTGAGGGAGGGGGGAGTTATCATAAGCTGGTTTCATATTAATCTAAGTATGTCCAGCAATCTTGACAACCAGCACTAAATATCTGGGTCTTTTTTGGCTGGTTTCAATTTAACTGGCCAAGTCAATATTTTGCACTGACTGATTAAGTTGAAACCAGCCAAAGATAGGCCTACTATTTCGGTGGCTGACTTTGGCAGCCAAACTTAGCTGGTGATGCGCTGAATATTAGCAGTGTAATGATATAACCAGTTATCCATTAAGTGCTAACCATCAATATTCAGAGAGAGATAACCAGCGATCTCCCACTGAATACTGCCAGATAGCCAGCTAAGGGCTCCTTTTACTAACGCAGTTTACTGCTTGCTATAACAGAAGTGCCGTCAGACAACCGCAGCAGCCCAGCGGTACTTCCCACGCCTACTGTGCCGTCATTTCCAGCACTAGAAAAATGTATTTATTTTTGTAGCGCCGGACTGTACCTGGCGATAATCGGGCAGTGCCACGTGCTAGCTGGTTACCGCTGGGTTAGTGTGGGAGCCCTTATGCCATCTCAATGGGTGGCAGTAAGGGCACCCCCTGAAATGGCCACACAGCAAGTGCTTTGTTTGCCACCTGGCCATTTCCTACAGGAAAGTGAGACCTTCCCTTTTACCAGCTGTGGTAAATGAGGGCCTCAGCACACGTGTAAAACACACGCCGATGCCAGAGTTGGCCCCCTTTTGCCGCAGCTTGGTAAAAGGGGCCCTAAATATCATTTAACTGACCAGAAGCCATTCCTGGCCAGTTAAACAGTTTGAAATATCGGGCACACAGTTTTCTTATTCATTGCAATCCCCTGGATTCTATATATGGCTGCCATTTTTTCTCTTTGTATGTAGGAACATACACAGTAATGCATGCCTTTTCCCTGAAGAAGATTTTTCGAAACCTGGCCAAGTCGGCGGAGGTTGGAACTGGGAGGAAAAGTGCTGCTGTAACATATTGAAAAGCTTTAGTGGATAAATTATAATGAAGTATGGAGTTCAGAAGCATATTGGAGTTACAGTTATGAGAAGTTATGAGAAGTTATAATGAAAATGTGAAAAGAAACAAAAACGTTTTTTTGTAGAAAAATTAAATATCACGGGTTGATCGATGAGGAAGTAAGCAACACCATGAAAACTACTGAGGCTTAGTCCCCGGATGGTGGAAGTACTTGAAAATCTGAAGATCCCCGTTTGATATGTTGATTATGAATTAGTACATTGTGGGAATACCTTATGAAATTGTGATATGAAAGAGTGTTTGGGATAGTTTGGGAGTGCATACACACACAGCAGCATTCAAACACATACTGTATGCACAGACTCATACAAACTTATATACACACACACCACCACACATATGAATCTACATGCAGAAAAGTTGGAAAGAATTCCATGAGCCATTCTCTGCATGCTTTTTCCACTTATTATATCAGACAGAAGGCATGAAAAATTATTGATATTTCCCATCTGTTTGTTTAATAAATGTTCTTTGTTACAAAAGGCTGGCATGCAGAGAGCAAAATGGGACTTTTTAAGAAAGCCATTCACCACATGCTACCTGGGAACTCTGTTTTGATGAGGATTTCCTGAATGAGTTAACAATTCTGTTTCTAGAAAATAGGTATGTGCAACATCTGGAGAACAGTAGCTCAATTAAATTACGATAATATCTGCTATTTGTACTATGTTATAAAAACACGCGCACACACACACACAATGATACAATGAAAACCATTATGTTTCCATGTCAGCTACCTGCCAACAGTATCTTAAAAGGGTTCAGATAATAAGATTAATGAATAGCATAAAACTGCAAGGCCACTTTGCTATACTGAGTCAGTTATTCCATAAACCAGGAAAGGACAAATCAAGTCCTTCAAACAGGAGTAGTAATGGTACGGTAGTTGGCTTCCAACAGCAAGGGGTATGCAGAGACCTCTGTGGGAAAGTTTTATGGTTTTTCTTCCTTAAGGTAGTGGTTCCCAAACCTGTTCTTGGAGGCACCCCAGCCAGTCAGGTTTTCAGGATATCCACAATGAATATTCATGAAAGAGATTTAAATGCAGAGGAGGCAGTGCATGCAGATCTCTCTAATTAACATTCATTGTGGATATCCTGAAAACCCAACTGGCTGGGGTGCCTCCATGACCAGTCTTGGAAACTAATGCTTTAAGTATAAAGAGAGATATAGGTTAGGGAAGTCAGCTCCCTAGAATGTTACCTCTAAATTCTTTATATGGCACCTGGACTTGAGTATCTAAATTTGGATGTGCTTCCGAGATGCATGGAACTTAATTGACTAACAAGCTGTTAACCACAGAAAATTGAATGCCAGTGACCAATTACTGACATTAATTGGCACAAATTAGTATTTGCATACACATCTAGCTGTGTGCTACTCTTTAACGCTGGGTGCCTAAATCCCATAGTGCAACCCAAAAGGGGTTGTGGCCATGGGAGGGGCATAAGCAAGTCAGAGGTGTTCCAATAAGTTGTACACAGTGTTGTCTCCACGCCCAACAGGTGTAAGTCTGGCACCCAGAGTTGGGTGCAGGAATAGGCGCTGAGTGCTACGCTATAAAGGTTGCTTGCCTTTATATAGAATAGCGCTTAGTACTGATCTTTTCCAGTGCCCATTTTTCAGTGTCATTTATAGAATCCCACCCTTAGTATGGAATATTGTGAGAGTTCCATAGCACAATGATGAATTGAGAACATGTCTGGAGAGGTTGAAAGATCTAAGACTGGCTTATGTTTCGGACAGATTTTATAAGTGTATTAATTATACTGCAAAACCAACACACAAATACTTCAAATTTCCACTTCTGGCATTCACATCTGCAAAGCATAATTGTCAGCTAACTTCTCATTTAAACTTGGACAATAGAGGAGTGATTGAGGGAGTAATTGTGCATACTTCTACCATTTACAACTACCTCAAAAATGGAAAAAAAAAAGAATAATAAAACTGAGTTTTGGAACTTGGCTCCTTAATAGGCTCCCCTTCGATAATGCAAAATTTGGAACTTACAAATGTAAGTGATCACACTTACTTGTGCATAAATCAAATCTGCTGTTTATTTCTAAAAAAAAAAGTTTTTTAATTAAATGGCTCGTCCTGCTCTATGTGCCATTATACACAGTAACATAGTAGATGATGGCAGAAAAAGACCTGCACGGTCCATCCAGTCTGCCCAACAAGATAAACTCATATGTGCTACTTTTTGTGTATACCTTACCTTGATTTGTATCTGTCGTTTTCAGGGCACAGACCGTATAAGTCTGTCCAGCACTATCCCCGCCTCCCACCACCGGCTCTGCCACCCAGTCTCAGCTAAGCTTCTGAGGATCCATTCCCTCGGAACAGGATTCCTTTATGTTTATCCCATGCATGTTTGAATTCCGTTACTGTTTTCCTCTCCACCACCTCCCGTGGGAGGGCATTCCAAGCATCCACCACTCTCTCCATGAAAAAATACTTCCTGATATTTTTCTTGAGTCTGCCCCCCTTCAATCTCATATCATGCCCTCTAGTTCTACCGCCTTCCCATCTCCGGAGAAGGTTCTTTTGCGGATTAATACCTTTCAGATATTTGAACGTCTGTATCATATCACCCATGTTTCTCCTTTCCTCCAGGGTATACACGTTCAGGTCCAGGACAAAGCCGTAGCGGAGAAATTAAATGAATTCTTTGCTTCGGTCTTCACCGAGGAGGATTTGGGGGGGACACCGGTGCCGGAAAGAATATTTGAAGCGGGGGAGTCGGAGAAACTAAACAAATTCTCTGTAACCTTGGAGGATGTAATGGGTCAGTTCAGCAAGCTGAAGAGTAGTAAATCACCGGGACCTGATGGTATTCATCCCAGAGTATTAATAGAACTAAAAAATGAACTTGCGGAGCTACTGTTAGAAATATGCAATCTGTCCCTAAAATCGAGTGTAGTACCGGAAGACTGGAGGGTAGCCAATGTTACTCCGATTTTTAAGAAGGGTTCCAGAGGAGATCCGGGAAATTATAGACCGGTGAGTCTGACGTCGGTGCCGGGCAAGATGGTGGAGGCTATTATTAAGAATAAAATTGCAGAGCATATACAAAAACATGGACTGATGAGACAAAGTCAGCACGGATTTAGTGAAGGGAAGTCTTGCCTCACCAATCTAATGCATTTTTTTGAGGGGGTAAGCAAACATGTGGACAATGGGGAGCCGGTTGATATTGTATATCTGGATTTTCAGAAGGCGTTTGACAAAGTGCCGCACGAAAGACTCCTGAAGAAATTGCAGAGTCATGGAATCGGAGGTAGGGTATTATTATGGATTAAGAACTGGTTGAAAGATAGGAAGCAGAGAGTAGGATTGCGTGGCCAGTATTCTCAGTGGAGGAGGGTAGTTAGTGGGGTCCCGCAGGGGTCTGTGCTGGGTCCGTTGCTTTTTAATGTATTTATAAATGACCTAGAGATGGGAATAACTAGTGAGGTAATTAAATTCGCCGATGACACAAAATTATTCAGGGTCGTCAAGTCGCAGGAGGAATGTGAACAATTACAGGAGGACCTTGCGAGACTGGGAGAATGGGCGTGCAAGTGGCAGATGAAGTTCAATGTTGACAAGTGCAAAGTGATGCATGTGGGTAAGAGGAACCCGAATTATAGCTACGTCTTGCAAGGTTCCGCGTTAGGAGTTACGGATCAAGAAAGGGATGTGGGTGTCGTCGTCGATGATACGCTGAAACCTTCTGCTCAGTGTGCTGCTGCGGCTAGGAAAGCGAATAGAATGTTGGGTGTTATTAGGAAGGGTATGGAGTCCAGGTGTGCGGATGTTATAATGCCGTTGTATCGCTCCATGGTGCGACCGCACCTGGAGTATTGTGTTCAGTACTGGTCTCCGTATCTCAAAAAAGATATAGTAGAATTGGAAAAGGTACAGCGAAGGGCGACGAAAATGATAGTGGGGATGGGACGACTTTCCTATGAAGAGAGGCTGAGAAGGCTAGGGCTTTTCAGCTTGGAGAAGAGACGGCTGAGGGGAGATATGATAGAAGTGTATAAAATAATGAGTGGAATGGATCGGGTGGATGTGAAGCGACTGTTCACGCTATCCAAAAATACTAGGACTAGAGGGCATGAGTTGAAGCTACAGTGTGGTAAATTTAAAACGAATCGGAGAAAATTTTTCTTCACCCAACGTGTAATTAGACTCTGGAATTCGTTGCCGGAGAACGTGGTACGGGCGGTTAGCTTGACGGAGTTTAAAAAGGGGTTAGATAGATTCCTAAAGGACAAGTCCATAGACCGCTATTAAATGGACTTGGAAAAATTCCGCATTTTTAGGTATAACTTGTCTGGAATGTTTTTACGTTTGGGGAGCATGCCAGGGCCCTTGACCTGGATTGGCCACTGTCGGTGACAGGATGCTGGGCTAGATGGACCTTTGGTCTTTCCCAGTATGGCACTACTTATGTACTTATGTACTTAAGTCTCTTCTCATACGTCTTGTAACGCAAATCCCATACCATTCTCGTAGCTTTTCTTTGCACCGCTTCAATTCTTTTTACGTCCTTAGCAAGATACGGCCTCCAGAACTGAACACAATGCTTTAGGTGGGGCCTCACCAATGATTTATACAGGGGCATGTATTTTTCCTGCAGCCTTACATGAGAACATAAGAACCTCTTTTACAAAGCTGCACTACCGATCCCCAGTGCAGCAAATGAGAGGAAGCCCATTCAATTACTATGGGCTTCCTCTCATTTGCTGCATGGGAATCGGTAGTGCAGCTTTGTAAAAGAAGCCCTAAGAACATAAGCATAGCCGTACTGAATCAGACCAATAGTCCATCTAGCCCAGTATCCTGCTTCCAACAGTGGTCAATCCAGGTCACAAGTTCCTGGCAGAAACCCAATTAGTAGCAAGATTCCATGCTACCAGTCCCAGGGCAAAAAGTGGATTCCTCCATGTCCATCTCAATAACAGACTATGGACCTTTCCTCCAGGAACTTGTCCAAACCTTTTCTAAACCCAGGTATACTAACTGCTGTTACCATATCCTCTGGCAGCGAGCTCCAGAACTTAACTATTCTTTGAGTGAAACATACTTCCTTCTATTTGTTTTAAATGTATTTCCATGTAATTTCATTGAGTGTCCCCTAGTCTTTGTAGTTTTTGAAAACGTGAAAAATCGTTCTACTCCACTCAGGATTTTACAGACCTCAATCATATCCCCCTCAGCCATCTCTTTTCCAAGCTGAAGAGCCCTAACCTCTTTTCCCTTTCCTCATATGGGAGGAGTTCCATCCCTTTTATTCTAGTTCCACTATATATATCTTTTTGAGATACAGTGAACAGAATTGAAGGCAATACTCAAGGTGAGATCACACCATGGAGTGATACAGAGGCATTATAATATTCTTGGTGTTATTTTGCATCCCTTTCCTAATAATTCCTAGCATCCTGTTTACTTTTTTGGCTGTCACCACACACTGGGCAGAAGATTTCAGCGTATTGTATACAATGACATCTAGATCTTTTTCTTGAGTGCATCAGGTAACTATGATATGTATATGTATGTAGCGGGCTGCCAAAATACACTTTCCTATGCATTTGTTGCGAAAATATTCTGAGGCCCTGTGCCAGAAAAGGCATCTCCTTATATAGCAGGATGCCCCTTAGTGGTAGTACAGTGAGAATACCGCTAGGATCTATGGCGGACATATTAATCCCTGGAGGCAGATAGGATGAGAGCAGAGGAGGACCACACCCATACTAGCCCATTACAACATCAGGGATTACCTCCAGGTAAGTCCTGGTGGTGGTGGGGGGAGGGGAGCCTGAGGTGTAGAGGGTTTCCTTTGACACATGTGAGCAGGGCTTGGGTTTGGAGAGGGAAGGGGCTAAACAATGTGATGAGATCCAGGGCGATGAAACATAAGATTTAGGGTATCTGGGAGAGGATCAGATCAGGAACGTTGGAAGGGGGGATCAAATTTGGAGAGATGGGGAGGGTACAGTGCCAAGGCAGATCTTTACTGCATTTATTTATGTGTAGACCTGCACCACATTACCTGCTGTGACAACATGGCCACCCATGCCTGCCTTGTGCAGTAAATGCAGGACAGATGCTGGGCATGCCTCCTGTATTTACTGCACAGGCTTTGCACTTACCATTAGTTTCTGCAACTAATGCATGGTAATGCAAAACTTGACTGCAGTTTAGTAAAAGATCCCTTTAGAGGGGAATAGAGACTTCTTGTTAAAAACTACACCAGATGGACATCTGTATGCTGAGGACATTCAGCATGAACAACCATTTTACAAACTGGAATGTCCAACATAAGAACAGCAAAAAACAGGGACAAGGATGTCTGTCTGCCAGCATTCTTAGAAGAATGACTACACAAACCTTCCTGCAGAACAGATGAGTAGCCTAGTGGTTAGTATAGTGGATGTTAAACCAAGGGACCCAGGCTACTTTAACTCTTATTTTGTAATTGTGAGCCCTCCAGGGACAGAAAAATACCTACTGTACCTGAATGTACACCACTACAATAGCCTTCAGGCTTGCAGTGGTTTATATATTAGGTACAGTAGGCATTTTTTTGTTCCTGGAGGGACCACAACAAAATAAATAAAGAACTAAAGTGGAACTTGAACCTGGGTCCCTTAATTTAACATCCACTGATCTAACTACTACTCTACTCCTCAGACTTGTTCCCTGCTTTGCTAAGAATACCCATAATTCCTGAAGCTGTCATAGATCCTGGTATCCCCTTTCAGTTTTACTTTCAGGAGCGGGGGGGGGGGGGGGGGGGGGGGGGAGCACAACCACTGGGGGATTAAGGAGGAGTCATGGGTGTCATACCTTAACCCTCCAGTGCTTCATAGATCCAATAAATAGAACAAACTTATTCAATGTGCAGGGACATATAAACTACAGTAGTAATTGTCCTGGTAGCTGCTTACTTAAACAAGGTGCAGTAATATAGTAACATGGTAACATAGTAGATGACAGCAGAAAAAGACCTGCACGGTCCATCCAGTCTGCCCAACAAGATAAACTCATATGTGCTACTTTTTGTGTATACCCTACTTTGATTTGTACAGACTGTATAAGTCTGCCCAGCACTATCCCCGCCTCCCACCCACCAGCCCCGCCTCCCACCACTGGCTCTGGCAGTGTTTCAGCATTCCCTTGATCATAACCTGCAGACCAGTCAGAAGACATCAGTGATACTGCAACCTGGCCTGATTTTATTAGACTAACAATCCACTTTCTGGTAGTGCAGTAGTTGAACCTTTTTAGCTGTGCTAGATTAATGACTCACAAGCACACTCACATTAATGGCAGTCATTTTCAAAAATGTAGTTTTACTAAAAGAAAAGTGGATTAATTGTACAGCAATAAAGTTTTTGCGATACAAAAAATATTAACAAATAGTTGCATTCACTGTCGTTGCAGTAATTTTACTTTTCACTCACAAATAACTTTTTTTTACTGCAGCAGGATTAGGTTGAGAGGTAGCAAACCTAGTTAACATTTCCAAATTTATTTATTTATTTATTGCATTTGTACCCCACATTATCCCACCTTTTTGCAGGCTCAATGTGGCTTACAGAGTGAGGTTATGATAAAGTCAGTACATGATTTAAATACAGTTGATCATAAGCTGAAGTAAGAGAGGAGATAGATGGGCTGATGTTGGGTAGGTTGTATGAGAAATGTTTTAGGTGTGTTTGGGTGATTTGGGGGATGAATTGTATCATTGAGGGTGGTTATTGTAAGCTTTGTTAAAGAGGTATGTTTTCAGAGCTTTGCGGAAGCTGGTTAGATTGTTCATGATTTTCAGGGTTTTGGGTAGCGCATTCCAAAACTGTGTGCTTTTGTATGCAAAGGTCGTAGCATAAGCTTGTTTGTACTTCACTCCTTTGCAGCTGGGGAAATTCAGGTTTAGGAATTTGCGAGCCGATCTTTTGGCATTTCTGGGCGGTAGGTCCACTAGGGTTAGCATATAGAGTGGGGCATCTGCGTGAATGATTTTGTGCACGGTTGTGCAAATCTTGAATTCAATTCGTTCCTTGAACGGAAGCCAATGCAGTTTCTCTCTTAGGGGCTTCGCGCTTTCATATTTAGGCTTTCCAAAGATGAGCCTGGCTGCCGTGTTTTGGGTTGTCTGGAGTTTTTTAATGGTCTGTACTTTACAGCCTGCGTACAAGGCGTTGCAGTAGTCCAAGTGGCTTATAACTAGTGACTGCACTAGGGTGCGAAAGATATTTCTTGGGAAATAAGGTTTAATTCTTTTGAGTTTCCACATCGATTAGAACATTTTTTTTTTTGTGTTCTTCACATGAGTATCGAGTGTGAGGTTTCGATCAATGGTGACTCCAAGAATTTTCAGGTTTTCTGATATAGGCAGTGTGCAGTACGGTGTGGTTATAGTGGAGTAATTGTTTGCATTGTATTGGGAAGTGAGAACTAGGCATTGTGTTTTATCAGCATTGAGCTTTAGCCGGAATGAGTCCGCCCATGAGTGCTTGATCTGGAAGCTCTGGTTGATCTCGTTGGTTATTTCGTTTAAGTCCTTCTTAAACGGGATGTAGATTGTGACATCATCAGCATATATGTAAGGGTTAAGGTTTTGATTGGCCAAGAGTTTGGCTAGTGGTATCATCATTAGGTTGAAGATTGTAGGTGAAAGGGGGGATCCTTGAGGGACTCCACATTCTGGTGTCCAGGGCGGTGATCTGGCAGTATTCATTATAACTTGGTAGGATCTAGTGGTGAGGAATCCTTTGAACCATTTGAGAACTGGGCCTCCGATTCCAAAGTATTCTAGAATGTGTAATAGTATTTCATGATCCACAGATCACAGATAACAGATTATATATATATAATCAAACATTTCCAAATACTTTCATGAATTTTTCAAAAATTTCTAAAATATTTTCAAAGATTTTCATATTATTAATATAAGGATCATCAGAGTTCACAGCATCAACGTTGCTATCCAAACATTCAAAAGCAATGATGTACAAATCTTCATCGATCCATCATTTTAGCTCATTATTTTGACTTTTTAGTTAGTTTTTTTTTTAAATATAATTATCTCTAAAAGAGTCCAAAACATTTTTTTAGTGCAATTGACACCACTTAACTTGTAGCTGTTTTTTCGACACTGTGGAGGTTCTCACAGTGTTGAAAAACAGCTGCAAGTTAAGTGGTGTCAATTCCACTAAAAAAGGTTTTGAACAGTTTTGGACCGTTTTTAAAGAAAATTTAACTAAAAACTAACTGAAAAGTCAAAATAATAAGCAAAAATGATGGATCGATAAATATTTGCACATTGTTGCTTTTGTTTGTTTGGATAGTGACATTGATGCTGTGAACTCTGATGATCCCTATATTAATAATATGAGAACGGTGGAAAAGTGTTATATATATATATATATATATATATATATATATATATATATATATATGTTTTATCAGTGAAAGCATTTGGAAATGTTATTGATCTTGCTACTGCATCTTGTTTAAGTAAGCAGCTGCCGGGACAATTACCACTGTAATTAACCCTCCAGTGGTCAGCTGCTCAATCAGAGCACCTCTTTGTACCCCGGATGTGACCTGAAACAGGCCTAACTTAGGTCATCCTTCTTTTTAGACTTGGATGTTTCTTCCTGTTCGGTAATCGCTGTCGGATGACCTGATTTTGGGCCCTCCCTAGTCCCGCCCAAAACATGCCCCCAGTACGCCCTATTGCTATTTGGATGTAGGGTTGGATGTCCCTTTTCTGCCTTTGCAAAATGGGCATTTCAAGCGCATGGGTATCCATTTGGACATTTTTGAGATGTCCATATGCTTCAAAAATAAGCTCCAAAGCCTATTTAATTCATTCTGTTTCTCTATGCTGTTGGTGAATATAGTCCTACTATTTTCATTGCTTATTCTGTATTATTCCTTTCTGTGTAATAGGTGACACTAGTTATAATGGTTTTACTGTTGTTATTTTTATTTTCGTTTTTTTTTTCAAGTGACTTGTGAAGGTGAAAGTTCTTCGTAATGGGCTGACCTAAAGGTGGCAATTTCTAACATCTCACAGGAACAATGTCTCCAGTTGTGTTACTTTTGCACATACCATGACAGTAATGAATCTCTCTCCTGCCTACGAGGAGTTTGATCTTAGCCTCTGAAATTTACTGCTAATGATTGATGTAGTACTTGCATCATACAGCTTTTTTCTGCAGTTCATAAGATGTAGTATGCATAGGTAGCCTATCGGGTGTGCTTGGAAATTCCTTTTAATCTAGCTTGTGGACTCCAATATAATGGGGAATATTTCTGTATCTTTCTGTCACATTTTCTTCTTGGCCTCTGACTGCATTTCTTGGTACTTGAGGATCTTCTCTCTCTCCACATAATTCATAGAGTAATCACTTGAGATTGTCATATCCAGTGCACTTATTATGTTTTTCTGCTTCAACACTATATCTGGTTTTCTTGCATCCAGCTTTTTATCAGTTGAAATGGGGATGTCCCGAGTTATCATAACCTCTTCATTTTCCATAATTCTCTTTGGGTCATGATCCCAGTGCTTTTCTGAAGCAGCAATGTTGTCATGTTTACTAAGTATCCAGTGGATGAAATGTGCCATCTTATTGTGCTTTTCTGTATAGAAATGTCCTGCCATCTGTACTTCGCAGATGTCTGTTGTACCATTTTTTTTCTGTGCTTGCTGTGAACCATCTCATCCATAATCCACTGTCATGGGCTGCAACTATCAGCCGCTCATCCTTACATTTCAATTCACCTCACCTTAACCCTCATGTATCCAGTTTTATCAATGAATTGTTTCTTGACTATTTCCCACTGTTCTTATACATTTACCATATGTTTTTTCTTACGTGCCAATCTAATTTTTAAGGAGTTTTTTTTTCTTTTCTTTTACAAATTATGTTGCTTCCTTCCCTATGGGACTCATTTTTGAAAGAGAAACATGTCCAAAAAGTGTCATAAAGCAGCACTTGGATGAATTTCTTCTCAAAACATCCAAATTGGTATTTTCAAAACCTATTTTGCAGACATTTTTCTATGCAATTGGTCTTCAATGCATCCATATCACAAGAAGGGGGTGTGATGGTGTGTTGGGGGATATATTAGAGCAGGCTTAAGGCGTTCCTAACATATGGACATTTTAAGGCCATAATGGAACAAAACAAGACAAAAATGTCTGGGGCTACAATTTCAACATTTTGGTCTAGACCTGTTTTTAGAACAAATAAGGCAGAAACAGGTGCTCTAAATGACCAGTGGAGGGAATCAGAGATGATCCCCCTTACTCCCCCAGTGGTCACTGACTGCCTCCCACCCTTTAAAGGTGTGAATAAACACAGTACATACCTGCTTTTATGACAGCTTCAGATGTTATAGCCAGCTCTGTTAGAGCAGCAAGCAGATCCCTGGAGTAGTGTAGTGGTCAGTGCAGTGCACTGTAGAGAGAACTCAGGCCCATATCCCACTCTACCCGTTACACTTGTGGTGGAAAGTGTGAGCCCTCCCACACTCACCAAAAACCTACTGTACCCACAGTGATCCCTTCACCCATAAGGGCTATTGTAGTGGTATACAGTTGGGGGCAGTGGGTTTTGGAGGGCTCAGCAGACAAGATAAGGGAGTAATAGTGAGATGTGTACCTAGGAACTTTTATATGAAGTCCACAGCAGTGACCCTAGGGTGCCTCATTGCTCTCTGTGTGGCCAGTCTACTAAGAATGCTGGTTACTCGTTCAAAAAGTACAAAAACTAGGGGATACTTGAGGAAGTTACATGGAAATACTTTTAAAACAAACAGGAGGAAATATTCTTTCACTCAATGAACAGTTAAGCTCTGGAACTCTTTGCCAGAAGAGGTGGTAACAGCAATTAGTGTATCTGGGCTTGCCCTGGGATTTGTAGTATGGAGTGTTGCCACAATTTGGGTTTCTGCCAGGTACTTGTGACTTGGCTTGGGCATTGTTTGGAAAACAGGATACTGGGCTAGATGGACCATTGGTCCAACCCAGTATGGCTATTCTTATCCCAATGGCTTGATTTCTGCATTTTTCACTTGGAATTTTTTTTTTTGAAAAATAGACCAAAAAGGTAAATGTACAGAGCATAAAAACTCCTTGCATGTGGCTATTTTTGAAAAAAAAAAAAAAAAGTAGACGTTTTGCTGTTTTGAAAATGGCTATATTTCCTATTCACATTTCGGACATTTAACACAAAACATCCAAAGTCTGACTTAGACGTCATATTGAAAATGTCTCTCCACTTGTACTAATGGTTTCGCTCTCTGACATCTGTATGAGAGTACTGGTATTCTGTGAGGGGACATTAAAAAGTCATACATTCCAATTTCTCCCTAGCTGCAACTCCATCTGGTATCCAGTCCCAGGACCTGTTGCAATTATTATAGCAGTGAGCTAGGGGTCCAAAGGAGCTATGCTATGTGAAATCTCCAGTGCTGTTCAAAGTACTAGGTTGAAGTACTTATGTAAAAATAAATGTATATTTGAATACTTAAGCAAAAGTACAATGAAGAGCACATAAAAAATTTACATAAGTGAAAGTAAAAAATGTTATTGCCTAATATAATACTTTTGGAGTAAAACGTAGAAGTACCACAACTACAATGAATGCAACTATTGTTAACATTTGAATCCCAACTACTACTACTACTTAACATTTCTAGAGCGCTACTAGGGTTACGTAGCGCTGTACAAATTAACAAAGAAGGATGGTCCCTGCTCAAAGAAGTTTACAATCTAAAGGACGAAATGTCAAATTGGGGCAGTCTAGATTTCCTGAGTAGAGGTGTAGTGGTTAGGTGCCGAAGGCGACATTGAAGAGGTGGGCTTTGAGCAATGATTTGAAGATGGGCAAGGAGGAGGCAGCTATACTGCTTTACAATTCAATCCATTTTGCTTTTAGTAAAACTACATTTCTGAAAATGACTGTCACTCATGCAAGTGCGCTTGTGGGTCATTAATCCAGCACAGATAAAAAGATGTTCAACAACTGTGCCAGCAGAAAGTTGAGTGTTCAGTCTGATAAAGGTTCCTTCAGATCAGGCCAGGTTGCAATTTTGTTGATGCCTTGTGACTGAGTCTGCAGGTTTTGATGAAGAGAATATTTTATCATCATTATTGTCATTATGATCTGCATTAGAAGTAGTGCTATCTAATTCATTTCTTCCATCTTCATTTTTATCTTTATTATCATTGTCATGCTGTCTAATTACAAAGAAGGCTCACAAAGTTGAAATCATTGTCTGTTGTTGTTCTAACAATTTTTCATCTGATGGCTCTGCTTTAATATCTTCAAGAACTGATGCAAAGAAAGTCAAATGTGTGGGAGCCCTTCAGTCATAAGGCTAGAAAAGCAGACTTCCTTTCCAAAGACTCTATCAATCTAGTGGACAATCACCCCAAATGTAACATTTTTCTTTGGGATGACCACCAGTCTGCTGTGGTAGAGATATATGTCTATTCACCAAGAATTGCAACCAGCTTCAGCTTCATCTCCACTTTAAAATGACTCATCACTGCTCTGTTTGGATGGAGACTAGTAACCAGTTCAACAAACACAGGCAACTCCACATTTCTTATAGGCTATATTTACTGAACAGCAAAATTTAAGATGAGATGGTCCACTATTTATGTGACAAGGTTTGCAATAGCAAAATCCTGTTCCTAGTTTTTCTGTTTCATTTGATATACGGAGGAATTATCATTTACATCTCACTTCCGCTTTTATTTACTTTTTTTACCTTTAACTGCATCAGATATAACTGAGTAAAAGTAGTAAAAATCGGCAAAATTATTACTTCAGTAAAAGTAACAAACATTTTCTGTACTTCTTTACAAGTAAAAGTGAGAAAAGTTTTTTACTTAGGCACAGTAACTAGTTACATTTACTTAGTTACTATACAACACTGGAAATGTTTTAGGGCCCTATTTACTAAGCCATGCTTGTAGGCGCGCTGACATTTTTAGCATGTGTCTTATTTTTAGCGCACGCTAACACTAGAGACACCTATAGGAATATATAGGTGTCTCTAGCATTAGCGTGCTAAAGTTTAGTGCATGCTAAAAACGCTAGCGTGCCTTAGTAAACAGGGCCCTTACTGCTCACTTTTCTCAGGTATCGAATGATAGTTCTATTTCAGCTCAAGAGACTGGCAGTTTACTTTTCAGAGAAAATTAGCAAGTTGCAATTATTCCTTTCTTCGTTAGTACCACCAGCTTACCCTCACACATTCACTGCTATCATCTACTAGATCTCCGAGGGGCTCTTTTTTTGCATTCACTCTTCCCTATTCCTCTATAATTGGAACAATGTTATAGTCTGTTCATTTGACAACTGCTCCCTATAACCCTCTGACCTATAAATTCATAAACAATTTGAGGGTTATCTTCTCCCTTATTTGCATCAGATGATGGTTGACAGTTTACAAAGCAGTAACGTACCCATGCCCTGGAAACATGCTATTATCTGCCCACATATGAAAAATAGATCATTAGACTTTTCCTTAGCTTCTAATTACCATCCCATAGCAAACTTTTGTTTTAAATATCACGGAGGATTTAGTTATCTTACAACTAAATGACTACCTTTACTCGGTATGGAGGAAATGTTTACTGATACCATATGATTCGTCTACTGTAGTCCTGTCCTACAGTGAGAATTGATTTAATGACACTTTATTTTTGCCGTTTCAGCTCTGTTTGCTCCGGCATGGATGACCCTTTTCCCCATTACTGTTGCTATTAACATTAGAGGCCCTGCTTATGGTGATCGAAGCTGGTCCTAGTATAAAGGGTGTCACTTTAGGTGAGGATCAGTTCAAATTATCTGCATGTGCAGACAATATTCTGCTTTGTTCTATTTATCCTGAAACATCTATACCAGCATTAATGTGATGTATTGAATTGTTTTCCCTATTGTCTGGGCATAAAATTAACTGGTACAAAACAGATTGGCTCCTATTGTACCTCAATTGCGCGAGGTTAGACCTTTTTCAGTTTCCCTTTATTAAATCCCAGAAGGGCCTAAAACATTTAAAGGTGTATGATGGAGAAAACCAGGAGAGAGGGACCGCTAACTAGAAGAAAGAAAGAAAGAAAGAAAGAAATTAAGAAAGAAAGAAAGAAAGAAAGAAAGAAAGAAAGAAAGAAAGAAAGAAAGAAAGAAAGAAAGAAAGAAAGAAACTGCCATGACTGTGGCCATTTCCCACACCCCAGCTCACCTTTTGCCATTGAGGGGCATTTCTCCCTGGGGCTCTGGATTGCCTCTCTGGTGCAGTGGGCCACCCATGCCACTACCTCCAGGGCACCCTTCCTTCATGGGTGTTGCGGGCTCTCTTAGGCGTGCACGTGCTGAAAGCCAGGATTAAGGGGCCAGTGGTGGGAAACCAACTAGGATGCTCGATGATGACATCATGAGCTGGGGCCCTTATAAGAGATCATGGGACTCTTCTGCACTGGCTTTGCAGCAGGTCTCCTAGCTTGGTGTGAGTTGCTATGTTGGTTCCTGACCCTGACTGCTGTTCCTACTCTTGCCCTTGTTCCAGTCTATGTCTCCAGTCAGCCTGCTCTTGTTCCTACTCCTTCTCTAGATTGACTTCCTGGCCTTGGCCCCGGCTTGGCTTCTTTGCTTCTCTTGAACCTCCACCTGCCATGATTCCACCTTGCCTGACCATGACTTGTTTGCAGCCAGCTTTGACCCTGGAACAGTTTAAAGACTTTCCTGGCTTCTCCCCTGGCAGTGGTATTTTGACTTTCTTGGGTCTCTTCTGTACCATTGTTGGCATTTGGTCTTACTCACCTGCGGTTAGCCTCCCTTACTATACTCCCTGTTGCCTAAGCTGTAAACCGATGACTTGGAAGCCTCGGCCAACTGCAACCCAATTAATCCCTAGACCTCATTCAGTGAAGCTTGCACTGCCTCTGGGCTACTCCTAGTTATCCTTACGTTCCTCAGTTCCTGCCTTGAGCATCTCTAGACTGACCCAGCCTCAATCCTAGCCTGGGTGTGACTCACCTGTCGCCAGTTGGGGCCTACCTAACCTCTGGGTTAGTTAGGCAGTGTAAACTCGGCTGCAACCTAAGCGCTCACCCCTCCCTCACCTTGTGATAGAAACACAGAATTAAAACCTCAGCATGAAGAGTTGGGTGGGGGAAAAGCTTCTAGCCAATCAGAGATGGTGTAAACAAGGCAAAGAAGAGTAAACAGCCCTATAACAAGAGAAGACAGGAGCTGAGTTCAGTCTCTACTGGGAGACTGAAGAATGAGGAGCTTCTGACCGAACTTCACAAGACAAGCACATGGTATAGAACTGTTTTGATACTTTCTATTTTAAGTTTCTATATTGAGACTGAACTTGGAATTACAGCCCATCTAAATGGAACTCTTTTTGTTAATTTAAATGCCAGCAGGAAGATGTGTCACTCAAAGAAGTTAGAATGAGAACAGGAGACAGTACGAGGCTATCTAGCTCATTATATGGGTTGAAGCCAGTAGGTGTAGCTTGCTGGCAGGCGGCGGTCACAAGTACACCCAAAACAATAGCAAACACTATTGAAAGCAATAGTAAAAGAATGTTAGAAATAAGGGACTGCCTATGAGTGGTCCATTTGTAAAAGATCAAAAGCTGTTCCAGTTGGCTAGGCAGTGCCTTAAAAGGTGGAGGACAAAATATATTTTTTTAACTTATTGGACAGCTTTTTAATTTATTTGAAAGTGTCCCATATGTAGATATAAATATCATGAAATCAAAACTAAATACCACTAAAACAGCTGCATAAATTATTGTAGCTGGTGCAAACAGCACTAATGCAGGCTGTATTATGTGCTCATTTTTCTATACTGTTCTATACAATACAGTAATACATGACCAAATTTCTGTGAGGATATCCTGTTTACTGATGGGTTCATCTTAACCGTTGTTTTAATCTGCCTTGGTAAGCCTGGTGTTATAAAGATTGGAAGTAAAATTAAACTCTCCTTTCACTGGGGCACATGGAATCACCTCATCTCTTTTGTACAAATGGATTATTCTGTTTTGAGCATGTTTCAGGGACAAGTGGTTTATATAAGTCAAAATAATAAAAATAAATATTTTCTTTCATGCAGATCTCTCATTTGTTTAAACATAATTAAATGAGCTATAAGCCCCTAATGCAGTCCATTTAAAAAAAAAATATGTTTTCTCCTTGTGATGACTTATACTGTGCCAAAACTGGAAATACAGTGAGACAGAATAATAGAATAATTGTGTTCGCATTTGGGTAATAACTGAGAAAATGCTGTTGAAAACTGACTTAAAGAAGAAATAAATATATATCACAGAACTGGAAAACTGATTACGATTTATAACAAATTACTAATCTACCTAGGACAAGTTATTCCATTATTATACATCCTCTGTGTACATCCATATGCTGCACAAGCTGGCATGTTTGGAAGATATAAGAGGGATGAAATAAAAATGCTACCAACAATAAAGAACAACCATGTGGATGCAACAGCTCAAAGGTTTGTTTGCTTTGTTTTGAGTGTATGCAGAATGAGTGCTGCACAGGAAAGGGGAAACAGACTAACCTCAGTGGCTTCAACTTTTTGATGTCATGCCATCTCCTGTTCTCAATCAAACCTCCTTGATGTCACTGGATAAAAATTTAGATTGCAGTAGAATTGAAGCTGGTGGCAGGCAGGCTAGTAAGCCTGGCCTTTTCTTTTTCTTTTGTTTGTTTGGAATATTTTTGAAAGGAATAACCCCAGAGGATTGTTACCTCTGCTTATAGACTATGACATGAACCGCATAAAGTTTTACTGGTTTGAGAAGGATTGGAACTTTCAGCTTCCGCAAAGGGGGCTATTCCGGGGAGGGCAAAACTGAGGGATTTGTCAAGGAGTTTTGGAAAACTTCCTGATTGTCTTTAACCACTTTGTTATGTGAGTTAAAAATGCAAAGAGCATTATCCGCTAACCAGAAGGAGCACAACAATCAGCAAACTGACCCTAAACGGTTCCATGGACAGTCACTGCCTCATAGGGTGACATTTGATAGCATGTTGAAAATTAAATCCATATGTTGGAACAAGAGCCCCTAGCCCTTTCATGGTGGGGTTGATATAGTAAAGATGATTCTAGCCCTTCAAATCAACTTACATAGTAATATAGTAAATGACGGCAGATAAAGGACCTGTTTGTTCCATCCAGTCTGCACAATAAGATAAACTCATTGTATAAGGTATGATGTGATACTACATATGTATACTTGATCTTGATTTATCCTTGCCATTTCAGGGCACAGACTGTAGAAGTCGACCCAACACTGGCTTTGCTTCCCAATTACTGTTGCTGCTATTTAATTGCCGCTGTTTGTTGGTTCCATGCCTTCTATACAGAATTCCTTTGTGTTTATCACACACATTTTTGGATTCTGTTATCATTTTCATCACGACCACCTCCCATGGGAGGACACTCCAGGTATCTACCACTTTCTTTATGAAAAAATACTTCCTGATTTTATTCCTCAGTCAGTTCTCCTTCAACCTCAATTCATGTCCTCTAGTTCGACCAGCTTCCCGTCTCTGGAAAAGGTTTGTTTGTAAATGAATACCTTTCAAATATATGAATGTCTGTATCATATCATCCCTTTCTCTCCTTTCCTCCAGGGTATTCCTTGAGCATTCTTCAATTTGATTTTTCCCCAAGTGTTTTCACATACCATAAATTCTTTATTAATTCAGTTTATGTGGGGCTCAAATTTGCCTCAAATTGTGCTAAAGAAGCACAAGTTATTTGAAGACAAGGGGGGGGGGTCTACATTTTTTGTATTTTCATATATGTCATAAGGCTAATATATTACAGAAGGCAGTATGGTGGCTACTGCCGGATCTCGGGAATGGAGCTCTGGCCTGGCTACAGTTTGAGCATTCCTTGGCAGCACCACTCTCACTTCTTACACTAACAAGATTAGAGAAATTACAAAAATGTATTCAATCAATTCTCTGTAATATTGTATGATGTAATTGAATTCACTTTGTTTTGTGTACTTTAGCTTTGATTAACTGTATTGTTAGGCACATTGAACTCAAGTTGCTGGATAATGTGGGGTATATATGTCATAAATAAACAGTAATGAGTACCTCCTTAATGGCCTTTCATAATTTAGATGCACAAATGGAGATGAAGTTGCCAAGCATCACATTGACTCCCATTCCCTCTTTGGCATAATCCTAAATGTAGAATACTGTACAGGGTGTTCCAGTTTAGAATCTGCAATATGCTCTTTTTAAACACAAGAACAGACGTCTTAAAATACCTTTAAAAAGTCCATCTGCTAAAAACATCCAAATTCTGATTTATGAAAGTCAGAATTTGGACGTTTCACACTGCAGTTCATCCAAATAGCAAGCGGGTGTGTAGTAGGTGTATTCTGGGCAGGACTGGTGACGTCCCAAAAGTAGGATATCCAACAGGAAACGTCCATGTCTAAAAAAGGTTGGTTTTTATCTAGACCTGTTTTAGTCACGTCCAAATTACAAAACATTGCTCTAATAGAGCAGCTGACCACCAGAGGGATTAAGGCATGACTCCTCCTTAATTCCCCAGTGGTTGCTGTCCCTTTCCCTCTCCCCTGAAAGTAAAACTAGAAAGAAAAACTAGGCTCTTTGTCAGATCCAGGTATTATGACTATTCTGAACAAAGCAGTAAGCAGGTCAGAAGAGTAGCCTAGTGATTAGTGCTGAGCCTTCCAGAAACAGAAAAATACCTACTGTACCTAAATACTGTAATACCCCACCCTAGAGAGGACAAGCTTTACATTACCAGATTTGTGCTAGGCAGACTTACACAGTCTGTGCCAGAACCGGTGGTGGGAGGCGGGGCTGGTGGTTGGGAGGTGGGGATAGTGCTGGGCAGACTTATACAGTCTGTGCCCTGAAAAGGACAGGTACAAATCAAGGTAAGGTATACACAAAAAGTAGCACATATGAGTTTATCTTGTTGGGCAGACTGGATGGACCGTGTAGGTCTTTTTCTGCCGTCATCTACTATGTTACTATCCACCTTATAATTGAAAGAGAAAAACGCCTAGATTTCAACCCAAATTGGGAGATAGACGTTTATCTCACAAAAACGAATAAATCGGTATAATGGAAAGCCGATTTTGGACGTTTTCAACTGCACTCCATCGCGGAAGCGTACAAAGTTGACTGGGGCGTGTCAGAGGCGTGGCGAAGGTGGAACTGGGGCGTGGTTATCGGCCGAGGAGAGATGGGCGCCTTTCGCCAATAATGGAAAAAAAGTATGCGTTTGTAGCTAGAATTTAGGGCACTTTTCCTGGACCCTGTTTTTTCATGAATAAGGCCCCCAAAAGTGCCCTAAATGACCAGATTACCCCCAGAGGGAATCGGGGATGACCTCCCCTGACTCCCCCAGTGGTCACTAACCCCCTCCCACCACAAAAAATGATGTTTCACAACTTTTTATTTTCACCCTCAAATGTCATACCCACCTCCCTGGCAGCAATATGCAGGTCCCTGGAGCAGTTGTTAGGGGGTGCAGTGGACTTCAGGCAGGTGGACCCAGGCCCATCCCCCCCTACCTGTTACAATTGTGCTGCTTAATGCTTAGTCGTCTAACCCCCCCAAACCCACTGTACTCACATGTAGGTGCCCCCCTTCACCCCTTAGGGCTATAGTAATGGTGTAGACTTGTGGGCAGTGGGTTTTGAGGGGGATTTGGGGGGCTCAACACACAAGGGAAGGGTGCTATGCACCTGGGAGCTCTTTTACCTTTTTTTTGTTTTTGTAAAAGTGCCCCCTAGGGTGCCCGGTTGGTGTCCTGGCATGTGAGGGGGACCAGTGCACTACGAATCCTGGCCCCTCCCACGAACAAATGCCTTGGATTTATTCGTTTTTGAGCTGGACACTTTCATTTTCCATTATCGCTGAAAAACAAAAACGCCCAGCTCACAAATTGTCGAATAAAACATGGACGTCTATTGTTTTCGAAAATACGGTTCGGTCCGCCCCTTCACAGACTCGTTCTCAGAGATAAACGCCCATGGAGATAGACGTTTTCGTTCAATTATGCCCCTCCACGTTACTATGTTCTTTTACCTCGAGCTTGTCACAGACTTAGGGAAGCATTAAGTTTCACTAACCTTGTACAATCTATATTCAGTGCAGGAAATTAAGCTAGATTTCAGGATTTGTTTTGTTCAGTCAGACAATTCAGTTTCAAAGTGTGAATTCTTTTAATCAAGGATATCAATTCAAAGTCAGATAACAAAGGTTTCCACATAAAATAATGTTTCCAACAATTTTCAAACTTGTTTTACATGTGTTTTTTCCAGCGAAACACCTGCTTGAAAGAGACATTGGTCTTTCTTGAATGATGGGGCCCTTCTCCAACATCCAGCACTGATCTTCACATATCTATAGCTACATTGGGGTCCTTTTACAAAGGCGCACTGAGAAATGGCTTGCGGTAGTGTAGGCGCGGGTTTTGGGCATGCACCAATCCATTTTTTAGCGCGCCTGTAAAAAAGGCCTCTTTTTATTGCCGAAAATGGACGTGCGGCACAATCAAAATTGCCGCGCGTCCATTTTGGGTCTAAGACCTTACCACCAGCCACTGATCTAGCGGTAAAGAATCTGGGCGGTAATGACCTACATGCGTCAAATGCCACCTGGTGCACGTCTGTTACGCAAGCCAGAAAATAAAAACTCTTTTTCAGACGTGCGTAGCGGACGCGCACCAAAATTGAAATTACCACAAGGGCCACACAGTAACCGGGCAGTAACTCCAATTTGTCATGTGTTCAGTTTGCGTAGGGCCTACGCGGCTTAGTAAAAGGGCCCCCTATACTTTAAAAACACAATAAAGGAAAACCTAAACTCCCTATTATTTTTATTAGCACATTCCTTCACTGTGACATTATGTGCTATGAAGGGACATCAATAACTATAATAAAGATAAATTAGGTACCCCTGTCTTGAGACTTAATCTCATCGCAATTCCTTGTTCTACTGAAGAGCACCACTTAGCTTATTTTGTTTCTCATTCAGAATCAGATTTAGCACACACTTATAGCCTCATAGGTTAGGGCTTTTAATCAGAATCCACCCATTCTTTTACCAGAACCTGAATAAAATCAACTCAGTATTACTCATTCATAACCAGAGCCTCAAATATTTTTTTTAATTATCAGACAATGGCTTAGCCATTCCCTACACCCTCTCGGTGTGCACAATTGAAGGGAAAACTAAAGAATTTAACACTTTGCACTTTTTCTGTAAAAATATCACTCACAACAGTCACTCAATTTAAAACAAATGCTGCTCATTCAGTCTGGGTCAGTCTACAACAGTTTGCTATGTTTAAACTCTTCCACCCACAGAGAGCTCACAAATACACTCCTGTCCTCTCTGAAACCTTCAGCTTTTCTGACCAACAGCGTGAGAAGCCAACTTAAGCCACCATATATAGAATTTGGGGGTTAGCCTCTAATTTATACAAAGTTTTACAATACACAGGCCCTCATTTTACAAGCCCTATCCTCATTTAATAAGTTCATAAACAGGCACTTAAATGTATATCTTGCATAAACGTCTAAGTCCATTTTAAAAAGCCGGGATAAGCATGTATCAAACCCAAGTGATAGCAGATGGCAAGGGGGCATGGTTTGGGTTGGACAAAGATGTGGCAAGTTCTTTCATTTCAGAAGGGGACTAAGCGTCTATGTCCTATAAGATTGATATCAGGATTTACACTTGCTACCAAGCATATTTAGGATATGCTAAACAGCTCCTATTGAGCAGCACTCAACTCGAGGGATTGGGGGGGGGGGGGGGTTGCTCCCTTAATCCCCTAGTAGTTCTCCCCACTCAAGAGAAACCAGTCACTGTGATAGTATTGGGATAGTACGCGGTTATATTTCTCAGGGCACAGAGATAAACAGTTGTGTGCTGGATATTCCCAGTTATGTTGCCATTATACTGCATAACTGGATATGTGCTGGCTTTGAACCGTTTGATATTATCTAAGCTTATTTTCTTTCTACAATGGATGTTTATGCTGCATGCACTCAAGGCTCTACATGGGCAGATTCTATTCTAAAATACTGGTGAAACTTTCTTGCACTGACCTGAATGACAATTTCTGCTTCTATGACCAATCTAAAATGGGGCTGACCAGTAACAACCCTCATATATGGTTATAAAATTTGTCAGGATGATTCACAGATAAAAATTATGGAATTCCAATGGATTTTTTTTTTGTTACATTTGTACCCTGTGCTTTTCCACTCATGGTAGACTCAATGCGGCTTACATATTGTATACTTATTTGTACCTGGGGCAATGGAGGATTAAGTGACTTGCCCAGAGCTGCCTGTGCCTGAAGTGGGAATCAAACTCAGTTCCTCAGGACCAAAGTCCACCACCCTAACCACTAGGCCACTCCTCCACTCTGCTTTGGACTGAGACTAATAAAAGCGTAGCATCGGCTTCTATATTCTGTATTATTTTTCATGCATAGACCAACGTGGAGCCCTGTTAAGCTTCATAGGGTTAAGGCAATGGTTTCTAATTTATGTTGTCTCTGTGAATCTCATCTGGGTACACTTCACATGCTTTTTGCATGTCCTAATGTTTTTTCCTTTTGGGGTTTGGTAATTGGTCACAAAAATAAGATGTTAAAACTTAGTATACCCATTTCTATTAAATTTGTGGTCTTTAAATTGTTAGCTGTTTTGGATGTTTGTAACCCACAATAAGAAATTACCTTATATACTTGAATATAAACCTATTTGAGTATAAACTGAAATAACAGTCCTCCCCCCCACCAAAAAAAAGGGAAAACTGTTAACTTGAATAGAAACCGGGGGGGGGGGGGTTACATTCAAGTGTACGGTAATTACCCCCACCCACTCGATGATGGGCATTTCTTCCTCCACACACCCCTTCCCACAGTTACCTGTATTTTTCTTCCTCCCCCGCCCCCCCCCCCCCCCCCATGGTTACTGTCTTTAAATTGTAGCTCCTTCCTCCTTCAGCTAATGCTGATGTATGCTGGCTAAAAAGTGCTGGTTGTTTACCCCAGGGCAGCTGGGGTGTCCATCAGGACTCTGGATTTGTAGAAGGACTAGCTAGCAGTTTGCTGTTTGTCTGCTGTCAGCTGCAGGTAGCTGAGAGCTGCCGGGAAAGTCTGGGGTAGCCAGAGGCAGAGTCACAGGTCCTGCAATGAACCTGGAAGTGCTCATGGTAGGAACATTCTGGGGCGGTAGGGAGCCTGGCCACTGAAGAAGAGAAACTTCAGGCTGTTCTTGGGCCTGACAGCAGTGGCACCTGTTTGATCCAGCTTACACTGACAAAAGCTATGCACTGGACCAATGTAGGGCTTTCAGCATCTGCACATGCTCATGGCCCTGCCTCAGCTCAGCACATAGCTTTTGTCAGTGTCAGTCATAAGAAGAAGGAGCTGTAGGTTAAAGCTGGTAAATGTGGGGGGAGGGGGATAGAGGAAGAAAAATGCTGGTAACAGTGGGGTGTAGGGAGACCTGAATATAAACCACAATCTCGATTTTTGGGCCTTTTTTTTTTGTCCCCAAAATCTCTGTTTATTTTCTCTGATGACAGGAAAACATTGAAATTACCCAATATTCATTACTGGTGGAGTTTGGTCTGCTAGACTGCAACACACAAGGGTATCATTGCAGAACAGAAAGGCGATATTAATTCTTACAAATCAATCTGGGAATATGACTGTGGGGAGGGGGGGTGGGTGGAAGATATCAACATGGGTTACTGTTAAGTTGGGTTAGTTTACCATAAGTTGGGTAAGTTTAGCATAGGGTCTCATTGCATAAAATGGAACCCTATGCTAATATAACCAGACTTATGGTAAAATAACCCGACTTAACAGTAGCCCATGTTGATAACTTCCCCCCTTCATACAATGAGACTCTGTGCTAAAATAACCTGACGTGCTAAAATAACCCAACTTAGTAACAGCCTACATAATAAGCACTCCCCATAGTGTATCAACCTGCATGAATGTTTGTAGAACTTGATTTAAGTGATTTCTACTTCTAATGTTTTTATGGCTATGCCTGGCTTAGCTGCTGTACGATGTCTTAATAAGGGATTTAAACTATAAAAATACATCTACTATTCTTTACACATGTAAAGGTGTTTCTAAGCAGCAGGTTGCTAGAGGACAAAGCTTTTCGCTTTCATTGACATTTTTAGTGTATTCAAAAACAACAGTAGGCAGCGGCGTACCGAGGGCCGGACAGTGAGGGCGGTTCACCCTGGGTGCACGCTTCAGGGGGGTGCATGGAGCAGCCGGATGGTTGTCGGCTCCGCCGGTTCCCTGCCCCCTCTGATGTTACTTCCTGATCCGGGGCAGAGGGGGCAGGGAACCGGCGGCGCCAACAGCCGCGCGCCTGCTCCCAGCATCCCAGGAGGTAAGTGCAATGCACCCGGGGGGGGGGGGGGTATTTTGAGGTGATACACTGGGGGGGAACGCTGCACACGGGGGGAGGGGTTGATATTACTGCACCCGTTTTACGTGTATTGTAGGGTGTTATATTCTGATTTTGGCTATTCTTGTTTGACAATGAGGACCAAGGGATTGGACTACCAAGGAACTTTACGGGGTCTCTGGGGAGGCTGGGCTCCAGGGAACCATGTAAGACCCCATTTCTTTGTGCTTTATGAATCAGTTGTTATTTCAATATAATGTCACAGGGAGTGAAGATAGTGTCCTGGAATGTGGGAGGGATTTCTTCCCCAGTAAATCATTCTAAGATACTGTCTACTTTGGACCGCTTGAAGGTAGATGTGGCATGTTTACAAGAAACAAAACTCTCGGATGTGGAACATTTTAAGCTAAAGCGCTTTTGGGTTGAGGAAATACTTAGCTCATCTTCGGGGGGGGGGGGGGGGGGGGTCATCGTGGTGGAGTGGCACTTTTATTCTGCAAGTCCCTAAAATACTTTGCCACGATGCTTCAGAGAGATACTGAGGGCCATTTCATATTAATTAAGTTGATCCTGCAGGGCAGGGATCTTACTCCATTAGTGCTGTATTGCCTGAACTTATATGATGCATAATTATTTGCTTGTTTCTCACGCCTCTGTGCCCCTTATATAGGCCTTTTTTTATTTATAACCATTTAAATTTTTACAAGCAATAAAACAACTTGCTGGAAATATAGAGAAAGTAATATGTAGGAAATATTTCAGTCAGGTAATTCTATTCTCTTTCTTAGACCACTAAATAGGGAGAGTGAAACAAGATAAGGAGATCAATTAAACAGTAAACAGAAAAAAAGACTGTGGTATTAACCTGATTATCCCCAGATATTACTCGTCTAATTCATTATTCCACATTGATCATCTGGTTGGCTTCTTCAAGGCCAATAGGGTGTATAGTCAAATCATTTCATTGAAAACATACTTATTATCCAATATTAGTTAGAAATAATACATCTGATTACATTCTTTCTCTTTTAAAAACCAGAAGCCATTCAACAATACATATACTTAAGTCTCTAATTCAAATCCCACTGATTAAAGTAATCCCAATTTTCACAGGCTTCACTCCTTTTAAAGTAATAATTTGAGGAAATATTTCTGAGGAAAACTCTAGAGTCATACCCGGAACTCTGGGAAAAACAATAATCTCGATATTAATCATCTATAATAATATTCATTTTATTATTCAAAATTTCTGGTCTATTATCATTTTCAAAATCATAACCACTTCTTGCTCATGTAGAATCATTTGTTATATCAATTTTTTACTCTCAAAGGGTTCAGTTGAATTGTCCATGTAACTCTCTAATAAAATTATATCTGAAGCAAAATTATTTACTGCCACCGTTAGGTCCCGAAGCACCTTCCAGATGGTATTCAATGTAACCTCCACGGGAGTCAAAAACTCCAAGTTGATTTCTCATAGGTGTTTAGGAGTGGTTCTGCCAATTCGGGTTCTGCTGTAAACATCCTCCGTTTTAGCATGTACCTCTAACTCAGTATAGGTCTTTTAATAGTAGCTGATGATTCAACTTGGTAGCTGACCTGCTTATGGACAAGTTGCTCCTCCATGAATCCCAGTGGGAGAGAGGGGAAGGGAGATGTCTGTGTTCTGTCGGACTCTAGACCTGGTAGATCCTTTGCGCTTATTGAACCCTGATGCGAGGGATTATATGCGTCTATTTAGAGTGCATGGGTCCTTTTCCCATATTGACTATATATTGTTTGTGACAACTTGCTTTGCTTGGGTGTTGGATTCAAGGATTGGGGCCATAGCGGTTTCTGATCATGGGCCAGTCATGCTTACTTTGGATGCAGCTCCCTATTTTCAGCAGGCTAGATCATGGCGCTTTTCCTCCTATCTGGTGCATGATTTGGAGTTTAAGACTTTTTTTGCAGTCCCAATGGGAGGATTATTGTACCAACAATGAACAACCTAAGGATACTCTCATTTTGTTCTGGGATTCTGCAAAAGTGGTCCTTTGGGGCATTATAATTTCCTACGTTAGTGCCCGTAATAAAATTTTACTTGTAGTATTATTACCTTAGAAGGGACCCTACATATGGCAAGCAGGGAATATGCAAGAGCCCCTATGACAGCTAATAAGGAACATTACTTGGCTACCATGAGGCCCTTAATTCCTTAATTCACATTAAAACACAGAAGGGGATGGTGATCTATAAATACCACTACGATAGATTTGATAATGAGCAAGGCAAACTGTTAGCTTCTTTACATAAAACTTGGCAGAGACAAAAGCCAGTGTTCGCTATTGGGAGGGGGATGAGACTAGGACTTCTTGGACTGAGAAGGTAGTTCAATCTTTGTTAACCATTCTGAGGACCTCTATGGGACAGTGATTGAATTCTCATCAGAACAGGTAGAGAATTATTTTAGTTAATGGGGTATGAACCACCCTGTACAGGTTAAAGAGCTTTAGATTGCAATTTTATTGTTAAAGAACAGGACGTCCTTGGGTTCTCTAATGAATGTTATAAAGTTCTGGGAGTGGGGTTGGTGGCACCTCTCCTGGAATATTATTATGTGGTGATTGAAGCAGGAGCATTGCCCTAATTTAAATGTGTATGTTTTTACAAGTTCCTTAGTGAAGTGTACATTTATTGATATCTGATTTTTTTTCCCGATTTATTTTATACCCTGAAAATTTTCCAACAGGGATGGTATGGATTTCTCAGGGTTGGCAATATATAGAAAAACATCATCATCATATGCTGATAACTTGTAACTATTACCCTTACGATATATATCCTCTATCTCTGTACTAGTGCGTATGGCCATAAGGAGAGGCTCAAGAGCAAGAATAACAATAACGAAGTGAGCAGGCATCCTTACCTCATTCCTTTATAGAGATGGAGTGGTTACGATAATTCATTGTTAATATATACCTAGCACCAGGGTTAGGTATTGAACTTCTCGCCAAAACCAAACCATTTCAACACACAAAACATATAGGACCATTCAGCTCTATCAAAGGTCTTCTCTGCATCCAAAGACATGGAGTAGGTCAGTACGTCTAGAAGTTTATTTGCATAAGATGAAGGCATAGCGGAGTATTAGAGGAGTGTCTCCCACCCATAAAACCCATCTAGTCCATATGGATAATTTTATTCATTATAGGTGAGCAGTGCAAAGAAATTATTTTTGCAAAAAAATTTCTATCTACATTAAGGACAAGGGTCTACAGTTTGCAACCTCAGTAGGATCCTTCCCAGGCTTGAGTAATACAATCATAAACAATAGCAGACAGTGTGAATGTATCACAACAAAACATAATGAATTTCTTATTCTAGACATGTTTCCAGCATACATGGCTTCTTATGAATATAGTGTTCATATAGTGCAAGACCGACAGGGAAGTCTTTCATGTAGCCAGAGAAGCAGTACATCATAGGCAATGACAGGGAAACTTCCTTATATTACCATGCCAATGTGCCTCTGG
The DNA here is from genome assembly GCF_901765095.1 of Microcaecilia unicolor. Lineage (NCBI taxonomy): Eukaryota > Metazoa > Chordata > Amphibia > Gymnophiona > Siphonopidae > Microcaecilia > Microcaecilia unicolor. Next base: position 369,811,567 of record NC_044033.1, on the reverse strand, counting down.
TCTTCTCTGTAGAGACCCCTTCTATCAGAAGGTAATGCAGTCTCCATGCTTGGCTAATCTTTGGTGTCTCTGCTGAGACTGTCAACAATGATGCCAATTAGTGGCAAATTGGGAGAGTGGTTTTTAATGATGTTGATGCCCATCCATTGGGAAGTCATTGAACTGACAATTCTACCTCATTTCCCACAGGTCACTGAATGGCTTTCAGATGGTAATGACTTGCAGGCACCACCAACCTGCTTTGAACAGGTGACTGAAGTGAAAAGCTCTGTAAGCCTGTGCCATTCCTATAGATTTCCCACTATTAAATAATTAACACAGGCTCAATTTCTCTCAGGGCCCATTAAATAAATGATAAGTCAAGAAACACATTACTTAATAGTAGGTTTATTGCTGCAGGGAAGGGCAGGGTTTGCTGCTGAAAATGCAAATGTGTTAAATACTGCAGTTACAGTTCACTGCCAAGTTATCTGTGCCACACACTATATACACAGCAACTTTTGACAGTGCTGTGCTCCTTTTAGTTCAGCCCAGAAAATAGCAAAATATAATAATAAAATACAAGTCCACCACATTAATTTAAGCATCAGTCCCAACACCTGAAATGTATATTCAGCACCACTATGTCTTTAAAAGGCAGTACTAAATACATATATTAGTGCTGACTGCCATTATCCATTTAATTTAGATCCACTATTGGACCAGTCTAAATTAAACAGATAACTTATCCATTTAGTAGCTGAATAAGGCTGCTAAACCTCCCAGTGATTACTGACCTGACAGTTCCCATCATGTTGTAATTAAGGCTGCATTTCAATTAAAATTTTAATCACAATTAATTGCACGATTAAAGGTGTGTTATTTATTTATTTATTTCCCCACTGCAGCTTCTTGTGACTCTGGGCAAGTCACTTAACCCTCTATTGCCCAAAGTCACAAGAAGCTGCAGTGGGGAAAAAAAAATAACATACCTTTAATTGCGCAATTAACTGTGTGATTACAAATTTTAATCAAAATGCATCCCTAAAAAAAGTTAAATAAGAAGTAATGAAAAGATAAGAAAAACAAAATACAAATTTAAAAATTTCAAATTAAAGAATCTAAAATAGCATGCAGAATAGCTATAAACAGCCTTACAGTTTTCAGAGCCTATTTCAGAAAAGCAAGCCTAGTTGTAATATTTGGGGGCTGGGAAAGTTTATAAGGCTGATTCTGAGGGACATTCTCGATAGAACGTCTAAATCAGAATTTGGACGTGATTTGGACGTTTTACAAAAACGTCCAAATTCTGATCAGGAAAGAATGCTATGGACATCTTGTGATTTGGAAGTCCTTTTTTTTGGTCCATTTTCAAACAAAAGATGTCCAAATCTTTTACAAGAAGTCCAAAACAGAGAAGTGGCTTAATGCTTTGTGCAGTGGGCTTTTATCCTGGCAACATGGGTTCAATTCCGATTGCTGCTCCTTGTGACTTTGGGCAAGTCAAATGCATAAGGGGCACTTTTGGATATGACATCTAAGTCTGAATTAGGACATTTTTTTGTAAAACATCCAAAATCAGAACAGAAAAGGTCATTTTCTACAAAAGAAAGTCTATCTTTTCCTTTTGAAAATGCTGTTTGGAAAAATGTTTTGTGATTTGGGGGGTGTAAGGGGAGGTGATCCCCGATTCCCTCCAGTGGTCACCTGATCATTTGGGGCCCCTCTTGTGCAGAGTAGAGGAGTAGGCTAGTGGTTAGTACAGCAGACCTTGATCCTGCCAAAGTGGGTTCAATTCCTACTACAGTTATCTAATATAATAATTTGCTATGTGAACATTCTAAAGTGTCTCACTGGGATCATAACCACCTGCTGACGTCACTGGCCTGAAGTCAGCAGGGGGTTACGATCCCAGTGAGAGACACGTGTTGAAGAACAGCGGGAGCGGGAAGAGACGTCCCTAAGTGCATGTCGCCCCCCCCTCCAAAATTGCCAACCCCCCTCTGCTACCCTCCCCTCCCCCCCCCTTACCGGGGTCCCTGCGGCAGCAGTGAAGAGCCTCACGAGTCTGCTGCCTTTCCTTCTCTTCGCTCTCAGCTCTGACTCTGGTCCTGCCCTTGCAGAAACAGGAAATGAAGGCGGAACCAGAGTCAGAGCTGAGAGTGAAGAGAAGGGAAGGCAGCAGACTCGTGAAGCTCTTCACTGCTGCCGCCGGGACCCCGGTAAGAGGGGGGAGGGGAGGGTAGCAGAGGGGGGTTGGTGATTTTGGGGGGGGGGCGATGTGCATGTAGGGGGATGGGCAGGGCCAGTGTTGGGGAGGGGAGGGCCGCGGGTGGAGGCATAGCAAGGACGTGTCTGTGAGACAGAGAAGAGGGGGGACTGGGAGGGACAGAGGGAAGGAGAGAGAGGGAGGGAGAGAGAGAGAGGGAGAGAGGGAGGGAGGGAGGGCCTGGAAATCGGAACGGAAGAAAGGGGGCCGTGGGACTTGGAGGGGACAGAGGGAGAGAGCGAGGGAGAGAGAGAGGGATAACCTTGCTAGCGCCAGTTTCATTTCATAACAAAATGAGCCTTTTTTACTAGTCCTTTATAAACACAGGTGTAGCTCAAAACATCTAAGTTTTAGTCTTGGACGTTTTTGTTTTGTTCCATTATGGCTGAAAGATGTCTAATGGTCTTAGGAACGCCCGAGTCCCACCTTGAACACACCCGTGGCATGCTCCCTTGAGATTTAGACATCCTTCTGACGGACTTCAGAGAAAGACGTCTAAAAATAGGTTTTGAAAATACTGATTTGGACGTCTTTGTGAGATAAACATCCAAATGCAGACTTTTTGGACATTTTTCTCTTGAAAATGAGCCTGTCACTTAGGACCCCTTTTACAAAGCAGTGGTACCCTTACTGCCGCTCTGCCGTGCATCAATCTGGCACTACCGCTGGCCTACCACAGGAGCCTAGTGGTAGTGCCTGCCCCCAACACACACCATTTCCAGTACTGAAAAAAAAATACTATTTTTTTTAGTGCCAGGAGCTTACCCAGCAGTAATCGGGCAGCCCCATTCACTGCCCAGTTATTGCCAAGTTTGCGTGGGAGCCCTTACCGCCTCCTAAATAGGTGTCAGTAAGGGCTTCCCCAGGAAATGGCCTCACAGGAAGTAGTTAACTTGCCAGATGGCCATTTCCTTGAAAACAAAGCAAAACACCTTTTATCTGCTGGTAAAAGGGGACCTCGGTACGCAGCAAACTTCTTTAGCCTTTCCTCATATGAGAGGAGTTCCATCCCCTTTATCATTTTGGTCACTCTTCCTTGAACCTTTTCTAATTCCACTATGTCTTTTTTGAGATACAGCTATCAGAATCAAATGCAATAATAAAGGCGAGGTTGCACTATGGCGCGATACAGAGGCATTATAGGAGCGCTGTTTAAAGAATAGCACTTAGTGTTCATTATTTTTCAGTATCCAGTTTTGAGTGCCACTTACAGAATTGAGACCTGTTAATTTAATACAAATTTGACAAAGGTTATTTTCTCCGCAATTATTTCCAACATATCATGAGTTAAGAATTCATTAGTAGCATATAACAGAACTGCTGTATATCACACATTTAAGCACAGGTGCTGCTGTTTATTCTAATTCATGATTTATTATTCTTTGTTGGATATGTTGTTGTTGTTGTTTTAACCAAAACACAAGCAGTTGTGAAAATAAACATGCATGCATTCTCGCAACGCCCAACCCTTCCCCTAGAAACACCTCTCAAACGTGGGTACGTCTGCTTGTTGTTGAACTGTAACCATATTTTAACTTGAATATAGGGATGACATTCTTTAGACAGCAATTATAGAGAGAAAAATGTTTTTAACGTGCAGAAACTACTTTGAAAATCATCCTCCACTTGTACCTTGTATCCATACTTAGAACAAAGGATATCCAATAGGATTCATTTTAACTAAATCCAAAGACTACTGGCATTGCCAGTAGTCAGTTTGTCAGTTTGTGGCCATTTCATGGGGAGACAAGCAAAAAACAGAGGTAATCAGGATCTGTAAACAGTCCAGAAATGTAGAAGCAACAGATCACCAGTAGTGGATAAGAATGTCACTTTATTAAAAATCACATAAAATCACATAAAAGCCACATTTCACCCAACCAATGGGCTGCATCAGAGGTCAACTAAAATATAATATACATTCATAAACATATAAATCATAAAAATCATTTTACATAAAATATATTGAAAAAATGTAATATGCCAAATACAAATTAAAACTCAAAGGAGAAAATAAAAGAGATTACACATACAAATTTGTGTGGGCACCAGTGAATGGAAGATGTGCGCAAACAGCTTATAAAAACTTTTAAAACTAGAAATCAGAAAGTACATGCAAATCAAGAAAACACTCACAGGAGTTTAGCCTACATATTTTAGTGATCCCAATACTAAAACTATATAAAAGTGAATTTAAAAACACTGAATGCTCTAAAGAACAAAATAGAAGTTATAACATATACCAAAACATATGAATACAGATATTCAATTTCATCCACATATGTATACACAGAGATGTAGTCTTTTTCTTCATTGACGTCGCTGCCACGGAAATAAAAGATCAAACTGCGCAGGGCAGGAGGGTGGGCTACATCACAAGCGGAAGTCCACGATTGGGCTGGGGAGGCTTAGCCTCCCCAAGCCTCTTATACGGGGCGCCTATGATGGAGCTTGACATACTGGCTCAGGAAGTCTATTCCAGGCATATAGTGCAGCAAGATAAAAGGAACGGAGTCTGGAGTTAGTGGTGGAGGAGAAGGGTGCAGATAAGAGAGATTTATCCAGTGAACGGAGTTCCCGGGGAAGAATGTAGGGAGAGATGAGAGTGGAGAGGTACTGAGGAGCTGCAGAATGAATGCATTTATAAGTCAATAAGAGGAGTTTGAACTGTATGCGGAAACAGATAGGGAGTCAGTGAAGTGACTTGAGGAGAGGGCTAATATGAGCATAACGACACTGGCGGAATATTAGTCGTGCAGCAGAAATTTGAACAGATTGAAGAGAAGAGAGATGGCTAAGTGGTAGACCTGTGAGAAGCAAGTTGCAATAGTCTAAGCGAGAGGTGAAAAGAGTGTGGATGAGGGTTCTGTTAGTGTGCTCAGAAAGGAAAGGGTGAATTTTGCTGATAGTATAGAGAAAGAAACGACAGGTTTTAGCAGTCTGCTGAATATGTGCAGAGAAGGAGAGGGAGGAGTCGAAGATGACCCCAAGGTTACGAGCTGATGAGACAGGAAGGATGAGAGTGTTATCCACAGAAATAGAGAAAGGGGGAGGAGGAGAGGTTGGTTTAGGGAGAAAGATAAGAAGCTCAATCTTGGTCATGTTTAGTTTCAGATGGCGCTGAGACATCCAGGCAGCAATGTCAGACAGGGAGGCTGATCCTTTGGCCTGGATTTCGGCTGAGATTTCTGGTGTGGAGAGGTAGATCTGGGAGTCATCAGCATAAAGATGATACTGAAAACCAAGGGATGAGATCAGAGTACCAAGGGAAGAAGTATAGATGGAGAAAAGAAGAGGTCCCAGGACAGATCCCTGAGGTACACCAACTGACAGTGGGATAGAAGTAGAGGAGGATCTACTAGAATATACACTAAAAGGTACACTGGGAGCAGTGGCGTTCCGTGCTTGGCTGACACCCGGGGCGGATCGCCGCTGCGCGCACCCCCCCTGGTGCAGTGCAACACGGCACCCCCCTGGCGTGGACCCTAACCCCCACCCCCCCTGGCGCAGCGCCTCTCACTCCCCCCCGACAGTCCCCACCTGCCTACCAGCTGAGCTCCGGCCGGCACCTCCAATCTGCAGCGCTGCTGACTTTAAATGAAGAAAACCGTCTCGTCGTTGGCCCTTCACTACTGAGTCCCGCCCTCTGATATAACTTCCTATTTCCTCGAGGGCAGGACTCAGTAGTGAAGGGCCAACGACAAGACAGCAGTTTTCTTCATTTAAAGTCAGCAGCGCTGCAGATTGGAGGTGCCGGGGGAGGGGGGTGGACGGATCATCCCCCCCACCCATTGACACCCGGGGCGGACCGCCCCCACCGCCCCGCCCTAGCTACGCCACTGACTGGGAGAGATAAGAAGAAAACTAGGAAAGAACAGAGCTCTGAAATCCAAGTGAGCACAGCGTGTCAAGGAGTAGGCTGTGATCAAAAGTGTCAAAAGCAGCAGATAGATCGAGAAGGATGGCCAGGAACAGATCATTGGAGACTTTAGCAAGCGCTGTTTCAGTTGAATGAAGGGGGCGAAAATATGTGACTCAATAGTTCATTAACATTTGGAATTTATGCAAGCAACAGAGAAGACACACCACCAATGTGAGTGATTACAGGCCAATTAAAAGTGTCATAAAGCAAAGCTCTTCTCCTCAAAGGAACAGTAAAGCAAATGCCTACAAGAAATACAGATTAACCAATAAATGCTAGAAGATAAAATGTTTACTCATATGGTTCAAAATATGATGACTCATCCACAGGCAGCAAACACTTTCTGTTCAGGATGCAGGAATTGAGTACCTGATTCACTTACTTTTAAGTAGCCAGGTCAGGATGGGTTCCAAGGAAAGCGGCCTTATAATCCCTACTAGAAATGACCACAGTTACAGAACATCACAGCCTCAGTGACCCAATGAATAAGGTACTAACCTCCCAAGCCAGAAACTGTGGGCTCAAGTCCCATCCAGGGTGTTCTTTATAGGTCATCTCATATGTTATAACAGCTTGAAAGGTGTCCTGCGGTAAGTTCCTAATCTGCATGCACAAACCACACACTAAAATATGTTTTGAAATTTTCCACTGAGGGGGCATATCTGGGAGTGGAGAGTGGACATATTTGTGCTAATCATTTAGTGCAGTTACATTACTGTGCGCTGATTAGTGCAGGATTAGTGCATAATCCCTTACCACTTACAAAATAGGTGTTGATAAATACTCATGCACTAATTTTTTTAATGGCCATTGATTGAAAAAAATGGAAAGTCGGCCATTTTACTGCTGTGGTAAAAATGGCCTTAGCATGCGGGAAAGACCCACATAAGGATTCACTAAGGCCACTTTTCCTGCAGCTTAGTAAAAGGACCCCTTAAAATGAGTAAGAAAGATGTCAGGCTTCCCAGGAAGTGGTTGTGATAGAAAGGTACTACATATACAACTTTAGATGACTCATTATTTTATTTGAATGTATATTTTTCTATGTACCATTGCTCAAGGCCTGCTCTTCCTAAGTTTGATAGATGCAGAATAACTGCAAATAAACATGCTTAATTACCATCCAATACATCAGAATACTCAGATCCTTGCTCTGAACAATTCTAAATAATTCACTAGATGTGTCATTAAGTTGTCATTAGTGTAACTGGGTGGCTGAGAAGCATTCAAGATTCTTGCAGCACAGTGCTGAAAGCAATGGCACTGGGAGTGGTGGAAAAGCTTAATGGCATCACAGCTGTGCCTATCAGAGTTGAAAACCAGGATCAACCTACTCCTACCAAACAGTGCACACAGCTGTTTTTTTTTTTTTTTTGCAAATATCCTAATTTATATGTAAATCATATTCAGTTAAACTACAGGGAGCCTTACACTGTTATTACAGTAAACTGTAACGTGGGTGCTTTTAAAAATCACAGACTGCTTCAGTGTTTTCAGAATCTATGGAATTTGCAGGAATAGTCTGAAGTATTAAAAAGGTATAAACATATTATCTGTTTTTTTGTAGGGGGAGGGGGTATTTTGAAAAATATACTACAGATTAGGAGATGCTTAGTATATGCCTTAAATGTATGCCCTCTCTGAAAATCTCTTCCAGGATATAGGAAAGAACAGATGAGATCCTCCAAAAGACCTATGAGGATTGACCACTGAAAGATTACAGACCCATTACTCTCCTGAGAGATTATTCCACTCTTAGCTTTGTTTAAACAGTGGTTCCTCCACGGGGGGGGGGGGGGGGGGGGGGGGGGGGGGGGGCTTCTCTTTCTCTGCTATACTAACCACTTTTAGCCAAGGGGAATATTGGAAACAATTTCCAAAGGCATTTACCCAGACAGATTCCCCTGTTCAAAACTAATCTCCTCAGAGTGCTCAAAATATGTACAGGCTTACACTATACAAATTGCATTGGGGTTGGATTTAGGATGAGGCAGGAAAACAGCATAAATAGCAAGTGCAAGGTGCTCATGCTAGATGCAAACTTGCAGCTAATTTTTAAAGGGAAATGACCCACATACGACTGTGCCTAATTGGTTTGCATTGAGGCATGTGGTCGACAAATGGCCCTGTGTGTACGTGGGAGAGGGTGGGATTTTATAATGCCTGATTTAAACATGGGAAAAGGGTTTTGTAAAATTTGTGTGGCTGGATACACTCGTAAAAAATATGTGAATGAAAAATAAGTGCCCACTTCTAAACAATCTGGGTGTAGGCATTCCTGGGGGCATAGTTTGGGCAGATGTCAACGTTGTGATGTCCACATTGAAGCACTTTTTGCATTATTGGGGCTGGGTCCTGGAAACTGTTTTACGTGGAGGGGCATTTTCGAAAGGGACGGCCAAGTTGCAATTTGTCCACTGATGTTTTTTACTCTTTAGAATGGATGTTTTTAGCTTGCTGTGCTTTCCTGTCAAATTAATGGAGTTCTTATATGTTATTTTAAATTTTGATATTTTATTGTTTAAGATGTAAACCGTTTTGGTTTGTGTATGCAATAAGAAATGGTATAGAAAATAAATAAACGATAAACAATAATTTGGATGCCCTTGCAAAATGGCAAAACGTCCAAAATCCTTAAATTTGGACGTCCCTAGACATGGACGATTCTGACTTTCGGCGATTTTCGAAACCAAAGACGTCCATGTCAAAAATGTCCTAATGCAAGCCATTTGGGCATGGTAGAAGCCAGCATTTGCAGTGCACTGGTCCCCCTGGCATGCCAGGACACCAACCGTGGACTTCATAAATTGCTCCCAGATACATAGCTCCCTTACCTTGTGTGCTGAGCCCCCCCAAAACCCACTACCCACAACTGTACACCACTACCACAGCCCTTACGGGTGATGGGGGCACCTAGGTGTGGGTACAGTGGGTTTCTGATGGGTTTTGGTGGGCTCGCTGTTTCCTCCACAAATATAACAGGCAAGGGGGTATGGGTCTGTGTCTGCCTGTCTGAAGTGCACTGCAGTACCCACTAAAACTGTTCCTGGGACCTGCATGCGCTGTCATAGACCTGAGTATGACATCTGAGGCTGGCATAGAGGCTGGCACAACATATTTTTAAAGATGTTTTTTGGGGGTGGGAGGGGTTAGTGACAACTGGGGGAGTAACGGGAGGTCATCCCCGATTCTCTCATCTGGTCATTTTGGGCACCTTTTTGTGCCTTATTCATAATCTGGGTGAAAACATCCAAGTGTTGGATGTCAGGGACGTCCTTGTTTTTTTTTGATTATGGGTCAAGGATGTCCAAGTGTGAGGCATGCCCAAGTCCCGCCTTCGATACGTTTCTGACACGCTCCCATGAACTTTGGACGTCCTTGCGATGGACTGCAGTTGGAGCCGTCCTAAATCGGGTTTCAATTTTACCGATTTGGACGTCCCTGGGAGGAGGACATCCATCTTCCGATTTATGTCAAAAGATGGACATCCTTCTCTTTCGAAAACGAGCCCAATAGGCACCTATGTTGTCTTTATTCAACAGGCTTAAAATAGGTGCCTTTTTGGATTTTTCATATAGGATCCTTTTATGAAATCAAACCCATAAAGACTGAGATCTACAACTTGTAAAAAAATAAAACAAACAAACTCTATGGTAGCATGGTAGACTAGGGTTGAGTACACAATAGCCAGGCATTACTCCAGTATTATATTTTTTTCACTGACTTCCAGTATTCTGGTGAATTAAATTAAAAATACTTTGACAAGATTTTTGGCAGGTGATGCACCATCATATTTTCTGTCATTAATTGTATTGCATACTTCCGCTGCATTGTTAAGGTGTGACAATACTAAGAAATTGCAATTTCCTGCTATTCAACAGTATTGGTTAGCTGAATCACGCACATTATGTGGGCCATTTGAATGGAATGCTTTGCCACTGGATGTAAGAATGGCAGAGAACATTGTTGCTTTTTGAAAGCGAATGAAAACATTTTTATTCTCATAGGGGCCCTTTTACCACGCTACGGGAAGATGGGCCCTGCAATAGCAGCAGAGGCCACTTCTCCTGCGCACCAGGGCCCTTTCTTACTAAAGCAGGTAAAAATCCCCAAAAACAAAATGGTCATATGGTACGAAAACTGAAACCATGTGGCCATGCAGTGGGGAGCCCTTACCGTCACCCACTGAGGTAGCGGTAAGGGCTCCAGCAGTAACCAGGCAGCATAAGGCGATGCCCGATTACCACTGTGTTACCACCGCACTAACCATTTCCAGGGTTTTCCACCCGGAAATGGTGCATGCTCAACCCGGAACTAGCACCGGCGGCTGCATTGGGCCAGCGGTAGTCCCGGAATAGCGAGCAGTAAGCCCGCATTGGCCTTACCACCACTCTGTAAAAGGGCCCCATAGGCTTTTAGTATATCGTTGTTTGATGTACAACTGGGCTGTATTATAATGGAAATGACATTGATATTAGAGGTGTCCTGATTAGCATATTTTACTATTCAGCAGATTACGAATAATGAAAAATATTATTTGGCCAAATACAAATACTGAAGATGAATAATAGGCATTGACTTTTAACATAATTAATAAAGGAAGCAACATGAAATCAGAGATTAAGTGTTTATTTCAGTAGGATTTAGCACAGTAGAGTCCCAGATTATTCAGACTGGAATTTAAATCAGTATTCCACTGAATACAAATAATATATTCAGGGCCAAATCAAATTGAATACGAATATTCAGTACAGCCTTTATTGGTATACCAGTCTGAGCTCTGCTGAAAAGTATTTTTTTAATTTGTTGCTTATATATATATATATATATATATATATATATATATATATATATATATATATATATATATATATTTAAAATTATTATGTATGTTTTGTATTGTGTTGTTTTTATTGTAATTATTATATATGGTTTTTTTTTTGTTCCCGGTGTACTGCTCTAGGCAAAGTATAGTGTAGCTTATACAGCCAGCTTAAACCTTCCCCAAATAGAAGCTTTACCGGTAACCTCTTCTTTATTGTAGTACTCAGAATAAACAAATAAAATCCAATTTACAGTTCAGTTGCTTGGAAGAGAATTATTGCCTTCTACAAATGCAGTTTGCATCTAGCAACCTCAGAGGTAAGAAGATGTCCAGAACCTCAGCCTAGCTGAGAGGAAAAGCTGTAACACTCAAAGGGGAAATAAGGGGGAGTAACTTGGGGAAAATGAATAGGGAATGTCTTGGGGAGATAGTACAAATTCTTGATGGAATTACAGTAGATTAAGGAGGGGTCAGCCCCTAGAACAGCCAGGGCCGCCGAGAGGGGGGGACAAAAGTCCCCAGGCTTGGGCCTCCGGGGGGGGGGGGCCCGGCGCCGCCGCTGCAGTGTGGCCCGCCCGCCCTCCTCGTTCCCCCTCTCCTCGCTCCGGAACTAACCTTAAGTCTCCTTCTTTCACTTCGCGCAAGCAGCAGGGCAGGCCACTCCTTCCTTCCGTGTCCCGCCTTCGCCTGACGTATCCACGTCCCAAGAACCTGGCAAAATCCCAAAATTTAATAACGATCAATGGACTTTTCTTTCAGGAATCTGTCCAGACCCCCTTTAAACTCAGCAAGGCCAGCTGCCATCACTACCTTCTCCAGCAATGAGTTCCAGAGCCTAACCACGCGCTGAGTAAAGAAAAACTTTCTCCAATTTGTTTTAAACCTACCACATTCTAATTTCATCTTGTGTCCCCTAGTTCTATTATTGTTAGAAAGCATAAACAAACGCTTCACATCTGTCCGCTCTACCCCACTCAAAATTTTGTAGACTGCTATCATATCACCCCTCAGCCGCCTTTTCTCCAGGCTAAAGAGTCCTAGCCTTCTTAACCTCTCCTCATAAGGTAGTCGTCCCATCCCTTTTATCATTTTCGTCGCCCTTCTCTGCACCTTCTCCAATTCCTTTATATCTTTTTTGAGATGAGGCGACCAGAACTGAACACAATACTCCAGGTGCGGTCGCACCATGGAGCGATATAACGGCATTATAACATCCTCGTGATTGTTTTCCATACCTTTTCTAATAATACTCAACATTCTGTTCGCCTTCTTGGCCACCGCAGCACATTGAGCGGAAGATTTCAACGTCCTATCCACGATGACTCCCAGATCCCTTTCTTGGTCCGTAACTCCTAAAGCGGAACCTTGCATGACATAGCCGTAATTCGGGTTCCTCCTTCCCACGTGCATCACTTTGCACTTGTCAATGTTGAACTTCATCTGCCATTTGGACGCCCAATCCCTCAGTCTCACGAGGTCCTCTTGTAATCTAATTTAATTACCTCACTAACACTACAGCTAACACTCAATATAGAACTGCTTTCTGCCAAAGAGAGCTTACTTCTTTTACGTTTTTTTTTGGGGGGGGGGGGGGGGGGTTCTTCTTTTTTTTTTCTGCCTTTATGACTTTTGTCTTTATCAGTTTCAATTCAGTGTGTTGCCAGAAAACCAATACAGTTGAACATGTTTATTAGAAACATAAAAACAGGGGGGGGGGGGGGGGGAGCTGATATGCAGACTGCGGGAGTTTGACCAGCTAACTCCCGCGGTCAGAACTAAGCTCAGATATTCAATGCAGGGCCATTTCCAGTAATTGGCATTGATTATCCAGTTTAATTTTGGCCAGTTTAGATAACTAGCTAAGCCAATATTCAGTCTTAGCTGGTTATCTTTAAACCGACCAATGACATATCAGGTGTTCATGTGGCCAAATATGGCTGCAAAACCTCATTTAAAAATCGCCAGATAGCTAGTTATATTGGCCGATATAACCGGCTATCCCCTAGCCATTAATCGTGGATATTCAGTGGGACATAACCGGTTAACCCCTCTGAATATTGGTGGATAGCTGGTTAAGCACTATTTAACTGGTCAGCAGCCATGCTGACTGGTTAAATAGCGCTGAATATCGGTGGGAGAGAAACAGAGAAAATGATGGCAACTAAAGATTATAAGGCCTATCCAGTCTGCCCTCTATAATATCTACTATCCCTTCTTCTCCCTTAGGGCCCCTTTTATCAAGCTATGGTAAAAGGGGCCTGTCATGGTTGCCCCTACACTCCCTTACCTCCGCGTTGGGATCCCGTGTGATGCCTCCGCTGCCTTAAGCGCTGCTCCCTCCTCCGGCCTGCCAATAGCTGAGCATGCTCATGTGAGGGAGGCTGGATTCGGGTTGACGCTGCTCAGGCCTGCCTCTCTCTGACAAAATCACCCTGGGTCTTCTTCTGCAGTTGCAGCTCTCTGCCACTTTGTCTTGCAACAGGTTGTCCTCATTCCAGTGTCCTACACAGCGTCAGCTTCCAGCACTTATTCCAGCTCCCAGCACAAGCTTCATCTTCCAGTCCTGGTCCCAGCTTCCAGCCCTGGTTCTAGCTCCCAGCTCAGCTTCAGCTTCCAGCTCCCAGCACAAGCTTCAGCTTCCAGCACTGGTTCCAGCTCCCAGCACAAGCTTCAGCTTACAGCCCTGGTGCCACCCTTCAGCTCAGCTTCAGCTTCCAGCGGTGGTTCCAGCTTTTAGTACAAGATTCACTACCTGTCCTGGTGCCAGCCTCCAGCACAGCTCCTTCTTCCAACACAGTTCATGCCTCCAGCACAACTTCGGCTTCCAATTCTGGGTACAGATTCCTGCTTCCCTTGACACCTCTACTGCAGCAATCCCCTCTGCAGGGACTCACCCAACACCGTTCTTCCATGGTCTAAGGGCTCACTCATTCTGAAACGAGATAGGGCCCTGCAGTGGCATTGGCATGTGGATTTGCTGAGTGCTGAGGCCCCCTTTTACTGCAGTGGGTAAAAGGCTTTTTTTTTTTAAAGGAAATGGTCATGTAGTAAGTTAAACACCTGCTGCATGACCATTTACTGGGGGAGCCCTTACTGCCACCTATTTTCTCTTTCTCTCTCTCTCTCTATTTCTCTCTCTTTCTCTTTCTCTCTTTCTCTTTCTCTCTCTCTCTCTCTCTCTCTCTTTCTCTCTCTCTCTCTCTTTCTCTCTGCCCAATTACCACCGGGTAAGCCCCTAGAGATAAACACAAGACTATCTCTGTTTCAGGAAGCAGATAAAAGCTTGGCCTTTAATGGAAGAAGTAACTAACTTCTTAGTCACACACACATATATATGCAACTTTCTTTAAATTAGTCACCTTATTTTCTAACTCCTCTTACTCTTACCTATCCATATGTTCCATTTTTGCTTATACCCTACACTGTCAATTAAAATGTTCTATTATGTATTGTATTGATATTGTAAGTAGTATACTATGCTTTACTTTGTATTGTTTGAATATTTTTACAGCTACAGTTGTCTGTTGCTCATGTTTGATTTATTCTTACCGTATACCACCTTGAGTGAATTCCTTCAAAAAGGCGGTAAATAAATCCTAATTAATATATATATATATATACAGTGGTGGAAATAAGTATTTGATCCCTTGCTGATTTTGTAAGTTTGCCCACTGACAAAGACATGAGCAGCCCATAATTGAAGGGTAGGTTATTGGTAACAGTGAGAGATAGCACATCACAAATTAAATCCGGAAAATCACATTGTGGAAAGTATATGAATTTATTTGCATTCTGCAGAGGGAAATAAGTATTTAATCCCTCTGGCAAACAAGACCTAATACTTGGTGGCAAAACCCTTGTTGGCAAGCACAGCGGTCAGACGTCTTCTGTAGTTGATGATGAGGTTTGCACACATGTCAGGAGGAATTTTGGTCCACTCCTCTTTGCAGATCATCTCTAAATCATTAAGAGTTCTGGGCTGTCGCTTGGCAACTCGCAGCTTCAGCTCCCTCCATAAGTTTTCAATGGGATTAAGGTCTGGTGACTGGCTAGGCCACTCCATGACCCTAATGTGCTTCTTCCTGAGCCACTCCTTTGTTGCCTTGGCTGTATGTTTTGGGTCATTGTCGTGCTGGAAGACCCAGCCACGACCCATTTTTAAGGCCCTGGCGGAGGGAAGGAGGTTGTCACTCAGAATTGTACGGTACATGGCCCCATCCATTCTCCCATTGATGCGGTGAAGTAGTCCTGTGCCCTTAGCAGAGAAACACCCCCAAAACATAACATTTCCACCTCCATGCTTGACAGTGGGGACGGTGTTCTTTGGGTCATAGGCAGCATTTCTCTTCCTCCAAACACGGCGAGTTGAGTTCATGCCAAAGAGCTCAATTTTTGTCTCATCTGACCACAGCACCTTCTCCCAATCACTCTCGGTATCATCCAGGTGTTCACTGGCAAACTTCAGACGGGCCGTCACATGTGCCTTCCGGAGCAGGGGGACCTTGCGGGCACTGCAGGATTGCAATCCGTTATGTCGTAATGTGTTACCAATGGTTTTCGTGGTGACAGTGGTCCCAGCTGCCTTGAGATCATTGACAAGTTCCCCCCTTGTAGTTGTAGGCTGATTTCTAACCTTCCTCATGATCAAGGATACCCCACGAGGTGAGATTTTGCGTGGAGCCCCAGATCTTTGTCGATTGACAGTCATTTTGTACTTCTTCCATTTTCTTACTATGGCACCAACAGTTGTCTCCTTCTCGCCCAGCGTCTTACTGATGGTTTTGTAGCCCATTCCAGCCTTGTGCAGGTGTATGATCTTGTCCCTGACATCCTTAGACAGCTCCTTGCTCTTGGCCATTTTGTAGAGGTTAGAGTCTGACTGATTCACTGAGTCTGTGGACAGGTGTCTTTCATACAGGTGACCATTGCCGACAGCTGTCTGTCATGCAGGTAACGAGTTGATTTGGAGCATCTACCTGGTCTGTAGGGGCCAGATCTCTTACTGGTTGGTGGGGGATCAAATACTTATTTCCCTCTGCAGAATGCAAATAA
The DNA here is from genome assembly GCF_901765095.1 of Microcaecilia unicolor. Lineage (NCBI taxonomy): Eukaryota > Metazoa > Chordata > Amphibia > Gymnophiona > Siphonopidae > Microcaecilia > Microcaecilia unicolor. The sequence goes on along the minus strand of NC_044033.1, from coordinate 369,795,520 downwards.
ATTCATATACTTTCCACAATGTGATTTTCCGGATTTAATTTGTGATGTGCTATCTCTCACTGTTACTAATAACCTACCCTTCAATTATGGGCTGCTCATGTCTTTGTCAGTGGGCAAACTTACAAAATCAGCAAGGGATCAAATACTTATTTCCACCACTGTATATATATATACATATAATTTTTTTTTTAAGACAGTCACAAATTAAATTATGAAGTATATATTTGGTACGGGAAAGAAAGCCAGCAGATCAATGTCACAACAAAAAGTGTGTCCATTTGTGTATGCTAGAGACCACAGGATTCCCGTTTTAGCTGTTTTTTTCTTGACTTTAATGCACCATATTTGCCCCTTTACGAAGGTTTCAAATTAGCCCCTGACGCAGCCCTAGGTGGGCGAAACACGGCCTGTGTCGGGCGATTTGTTCATACACAGTATCTTCAATAAAATCTTTTTGTTGTGACATTGATCTGCTGACTTTCTTTCTCATATTGGATTTTGCAGATCGTTTGCCTTGTTGTTTTTTGGTATATATTTGGTACTGCACATGTATGCTAGTCTATCTTTATTTATTTAGATATCCCCTCACTGCACAACTTGGAAATACAGGATGCATTGAAAGAGTTATAAACGTGCTCATTTCTCTGTGATGGATAATAATTCCTTCTGTTTTGCGGTCAAATATTAAAACAAGTATCAAGGAGATATCATTAGCTTAGCTTCAAGTATTTATTGATTTTTATCCATGCTGGTTGGTGTTAACTAGGGACGCCTGATGAGAGCGCTGACCTCAATACCATGCAAACGGAGCTTTCATTCCAAAATCTGCAAACAAAACTGTTCACTGCAAGCGTGAGAAGATTCTGTTTAAGCATTGTTGCTGTTAGCACTTTAAAAAAAGCTGCTTTCAGCTACAAAACAGCAACTTAAAAAAAAGAGAGAAAACAATGTAATGTGGTATTTGATTAAGGCTTTAAAAAAAGGACTAGAGATGGGAAGGCGGTAGAACGAGAGGACATGAATTGAGATTGAAGGGGGGCAGACTCAGGAAAGATGTCAGGAAGTATTTTTTCACAGAGAGGGTGGTGGATGCTTGGAATGCCCTCCTGCGGGAGGTGGTGGAGATGAAAACGGTAACGGAATTCAAACATGCGTGGGATATGCATAAAGGAATCCTGTGCAGAAGGAATGGATCCTCAGAAGCTTAGCCAAAATTGGGTGGCGGAGCAGGTGGGGGAAAGAGGGGTTGGTGATTGGGAGGCGGGAAATACTGCTGGGCAGACTTGTATGGTCTGTGCCCTGAATAAGGCAGGTACAAATCAAGGTAAGGTATACACATATGAGTTTGTCTTGTTGGGCAGACTGGATGGACCGTTCAAGTCTTTTTCTGCCGTCATCTACTATGTTACTATGAACTGAAAACTTCTGTTTTGTCTAAAATTACTGAGCAGTGGTTTCACGCTTTACCTATTGGTGGTGTTTTTACTGCATGATAGTATTTTTGTTTACAGTTCTTTCTGTTTTCATGGTCTAAATTGTGCTTTCCACATTTAGTTCTCAAGGTTATTTGATTATTCTAACACATTTTCTCCCTAATTCTACAATTGTATTCACACGTATGGGTCCATGCTCAAAACCTAGCACCATTGCTAGAGGTGATTAGCATCAGACTACACCAGGGTTAATGAGCACAGAATGCTCAGAGGGCTCTAGCATGGGAGACAATGTTCACACCAAAGATTAGTGCAAATAGCCACGTACTAAAAGGAGCACATGCCACTTTTTAGCATAGCTTACTAAAAGGGCCCCTTAGTGTGCAAAAGCTATAGGAAGCAATTCTGTAACTTGGCGCCTTGATTGAGGTGCTACAATGGGGCATGCTTAATACCAACTCGATAACAGCACTTAGGCATGCCTAAGGCATCATGGAATGCCAGGAATGCCAGTGCAAACCCGCATTGGCATGCCAAAACTTAGGCACAACCCTTTACCCCATGTCAATGGAATTTGTAAATCATTGTGCCCACGTTTGCTAAGTGACATGCACAATTGATAGTGTTTCCCGTTCTGGAGTACTCCTTGCCAGGTTTTCAGGATATCCACAATGAATATGCATGAAAGAGATTTGCATATAATGGAGGCAGTGTATGCAAATCAAGTTCATGCATATTCATTGTGGATTTCCTAAAAACCTGACTGGGAAGGGGTACTCCAGGACTAGACTCGGGAAACACTGCTGTAAGTCATGTGCCTTACTTAGTGCCACACCTATGGTCTGCCGATGCTCCTCCCATATTTACACTCAGCTTGGAGCTATGTGCTATTTTATAAAATAGAACTTAAAGTACTTATGTGCACAACCTCCAATTAATGGCACCTTTGATGCACGCAAGTGGCATGTAGCTCTAGGTATGAGCTTATAGAAATGTTCCAATAGTGCATACCTGCAAGGGTGTGTGGGCACGTGGGAGAGTCAAGGTTTTGCCTAGCACTTACATGCTAAGGGGCCCTCTTACTAAGTTGTGTAAGCGTCTACTTGTGCTCAATGCACGTCAAAATGGAGTTACCGCCCAGCTACTGCGTGGCTCTTGCGGTAATTTCATTTTTGGTGTGCGTCCAATACGCGCATCCGAAAAATATTTTTTATTTTTGGATGTGCATATCAGCCACGCACCAAGTGGCATTTGACACACATAGGTCATTACTGCCTGGTTGCTTCGTGAGACTTTACCGCTAGGTCAATGACTGGTGGTAAGGTCTTAGACCCAAAATGGACGCGTGGCCATTTTCGTTTTGCTGCACGTCCATTTTTGGCAAAATTTTTTAAAAATACATTTTTTGCAGGTGCGCATCTACACTACCGCAGGCCATTTTTCAGTTCACCTTAGTAAAAGGACCCCTAAGATTCTAGAATACTGTGAGTTATGTGTAATTGTCCCATATAGTCACAGTCATTTACATCAGCCATTGATATGGTGTAAGCAGCTGCCCCTAAATGTTGGTGATTAAATGCTGACACACTAGTATTCTATAACAGCAGTTGCATTGCCAATATAAAATTTGTGCTCAGCTTACAGCATCCTAGCACCTAAATTTTAGTAACCATGTCAAATTACCCCCTTTATGCATCCTCTACTTTGTGCTACCAGGAATTTTTACACCAAGTTTCTGGATGTATAAATGGCTATAAGCCTGTCAATCTGACAAGCATTAGATGTTGACAGAGTGAACTGTTCTGTTGAAGAAAGGAAGAACAAAGAAGCAGCATGCAAAGTGTTCATCCTTTATTAAAATTACATTATTCATTTCTAGCAAAGCACACCTTTATTGCAGTGAAATTGTACTTCTGAGACTCTTATCTTTGTGCCTTCTTTTCTAGCACCCCATGCAAACCAGATGTCTACTCAAGCCATGTGCTATGTTTTGAAAAGGTCACAGCCTGGGAGCTCTTCCGGCTCTCACAACTAACTGTCAGCCTGTGAGTCTGAAAAGCCATAGGCAAGCTTGTCTCCCACTCCCACGCCTCACTCAATATAAAGAGGAAAAAAAAATAGAAATAGCTGCATGTCACTGTGTTCATTTTCTTCTCTCTACAGATTAATCAATTATAAGTAATCACCTACTGCAGATGATAGCTGACAAAATAACACAAAAAAGCTGAAGTGTAAAATGTACAAAAAACACAGACCTAATTATTGGAAATAAATGAATGCCTGTTCCCTACAGGGGAGAATTTAGATAGGCAGAAAGAGAAAAGAAAACTCCTTTTATTGGGCTGGCATAATATTTTGCAATTGCCACACGTTAAGTGTTGGGTTATGCAGGTTCTTTGCTCATTTAGGGTCCCCTTTACTAAGCTATGTTAAGAAATATGCTTAGCGTGTCCTTATGAGAGTCTTTCCCATGCACTAAGGGGTCCTTTTACAAAGGTGCGCTGAAAAATGGCTTACAGTAGTGTAGGCGTGGGTTTCGGGTGTGCGCCAATACATTTTTCAGCGCACCTGGAAAAAGGCCTCTTTTTCCCCCAAAAATGGGCGTGTGGCAAAATCAAAATTGCAATGCGTTCATTTTGGGTCTGAGACCTTTCCGCCAGCCATAGACCTAGCGGTAAAGAATTTGGGCGGTAATGATCTATGTGCATCAGATGCCACTTGGAGCACGTACGCTATGTACGCCAGAAAATAAAAAATATTTTTCAGATGTGCGTAGCGGACACACGCCAAAATTGAAATTACCGCAAGGGCTACGTGGTAACTCCAATTTGACGTGCGTTGGGCGTGCATAGGCGCCTACGCAACTTAGTAAAAGGGGCTCTAACAGCCGGATTCTATATATAGAATCTAAAAAAGCCGCACTTTGAATGGGCTGGGTTGGCACTACCACGCAACGGCTTTGTAAACAGGGGGGTTACATTGTGAACCTACTAAGGACAGAGAAAATACCTACTGTACCTGAATATAAATCCCCTTGGAAAAGATGTGAGCTAAACGCTTAAATGCTTATGCTTGAGATATCTTAGCAGAGTCTTCAATGTCTGAGACCTGTTTAGATAAAGATATATCATGTTGCAAAACTGGTACTGCAGCAATAGAGTTTCCAGATTAGAGTCTTCAGTTGAGTTGTTGCTTAAGACAGGGGGCTATTAATGAGGAAAGTTGAGAATTTGGAAAATTGTAACAGACCTTTAAAAATGAAGCATCTTAATTTTCAACAATCAATTTTTCAACTCCAAATGATTTATTTATTTATTTATTTTCTGAGATCTGTATTGAGATATCCAGAGTGCACATCGTCCCCTTTATAGAAAATCTATTATTTGACTCAGACTTTTAAAACTGGACATGCTTCTCCTCCCCTGGTTGTTTCAGCTATTTTAGAATCCTCAGAAATAGAAGTCGGTAGAAGTACATCATTGGTTTCTTTTGTACTTCAACAGGACAAAGTGTCAATATTAAGAGTGTACCATTGATCTTCATATATTAGTTTTCTGAGCAGAAAGGTTCAAATGTTCCCAGATGTTTCTAAGTGGACACAGTTAAGGAGAAAGAGATTTCTTGATTTTATACAGGCTGTTATCGCTTTGGGAGCAACTTTTATTTTTGAGCAAACTCATGAAAACAGTCATCATCCCTCTGGTGTGTCAAAACTTGATGTGCCCGATCAATCTGAATAGGTCTCCAGTCAAACCCAGACCATTCTCCCTCTGAATCCTGCAATAGCAATTCACGTATTTGCGTCACCACCTGTACACAGTCCTTAAAGCACTCCATTTTGGGAACCCCCTTGAATCAGAGATTACATCTCCTAGACCGATTCTTGAGGTCTTCAGTCATGTTGACTTTGTAAATAGTATACTATGCCATACTTAAGTACATAAGTAATGCCACACTGGGAAAAGACCAAGGGTCCATCGAGCCCAGCATCCTGTCCATGACAGCGGCCAATCCAGGCCAAGGGCACCTGGCAAGCTTCCCAAACGTACAAACATTCTATACATGTTATTCCTGGATTTGTGGATTTTTCCCAAGTCCGTTTAGTAGTGGTTTATGGACTTGTCCTTTAGGAAACCGTCTAACCCCTTTTTAACTCTGCCAAACTAACCACCTTCACCACATTCTCCGGCCACGAATTCCAGAGTTTAATTATGCGTTCGGTGAAGAAACATTTTCTCCGATTTGTTTTAAATTTACTACACTGTAGTTTTATTGCATGCCCCCTAGTCCTAGTATTTTTGGATAGCGTGAACAGACGCTTCACATCCACCTGTTCCACTCCACTCATTATTTTATATACCTCTATCATGTCTCCCCTCAGCCGTCTCTTCTCCAAGCTGAAAAGCCCTAGCCATGAAGTTGTCATCTTCTGAATCAGAGTGTTCCACCCCCATATTGGAGTCCTCCAAAGATGCCTTACTCACAGACCCTCAGTGTTTTATATTTGAATTTGTTGAGCCTTTTGCAAGCAACCATGGTCTTCTCACAAAGAAAGCCAGTGTTACTGGCAGGTTACTGCTACTCAAGGTAAAGGGAAAAGCTTGAAAATTTAACTGTCCCAAGAGAGTTGAGTTCTCAGGCATCCATTCTCCCGGGGTGACAACATTTCCTCCAGGAGCAACTTTTCAATTAAGATTCCTTATAAATGTGTTATTTCCTTTGAAAATACCCAATATATTTTTTTAATGAACCATCACAGTTAAGATTTTTCCTTGAAGGAAAAGAAGCTACCTTTTCGTTAGTAGGTAATTTTGGATAATTAAGATTGCAGTAATCATTTTTCCACACATTAATTTCCATTAATTTTCCTTAATAATTAGCTTCCTATGACCTGTGAACCTTGGCTCCTCAACAATGTGGATTTGATTGAGTTATATTGTTTCTTCCATTTTGCTATGGTATATATATTTTTCCTTGAACATGTTTCTTAATTTCATTTTAAAAGCACTGTTGCTTGATTCTTCAAATGCAACATATCTGGTCAATTTTATCACTTCATCATGCCTAACCGCTGATATTCAGTGGCAATTAACAGGGCAGTGATGCTGAATATCAACTTTAACTGCCACCCCTGCGCTTTCTGGTTAGTACAGAGGTGATCCAAGGGCAGTGCTTGGCTGGAGCCAGTGCTTAACTGGTTAGCAATGATATTCAAGCAACAAGGCTGTCTTAACTTGAGCAAACAACACTGCTCTTAATATTGGCTGGTGCCTGCTTATCTTCTAGGTAGCGATGTCAGGCTTATTGGTGCTCCTCCCATCTCTGCATTCCTGATCCCCCTTCTCTCTCCCACTCCCGAAGTCAGGAAGCTCGACTGAGATTCTCCGCCCAACCCCTCCCCCACCCCCAAGCAGGCTTCCCTGACCTACCTTGTTGCTTTCTGGTGGTTTAGTGGGGTCCTGCGAGCAGGAGGTATGCTCACTCACTCACTCTTGTTCATCAGGCTCCTTTCACAAAATGGCCGCCATGACACCTAATTGCAGTCTCATTTTAAAAGGATATATTTTCTGAAGACATGCTTGCTGAAGAAAATGTATCTAATTGGTGGGCAAGGGGAATAGGGGGAGGAGGAAGGTTTTAAAAAAACAGATTGGGGGGGGGGGGGGATGATGGTGGTTGATAAGTAGCTCTGGTTATCCCTCCATATGGTTGGACCCCTTTCTCTCCTTAGAACTATTTTCCTTGAATCTAGTGATTAAAAGAAAGGGTAATCCACACACCCACCTCATAATGCTGACTGTTCCTGTGGTCTTCTAGATCAATGGACCAATTTGTAACCAGCAGTGCTGCAGATTCCAGTGCTGGGGACCATGATGCGGGAGAGTTCAGGAAAAGGAGATGGTGGTGGCGGACATTATCTTTAGCTCAGAGGAGCAGGGATTCCTGGCAGATCTAGCACTGTATGTCTGTGCTTGAGAGGGCCTATTGCATACTAATGATATATTCAGAAACCTCGTAGAAGGGCCTGCCCTATGCATGGAAGTGCTGCTGCAAGTATGTCTATTTCTGCGGGTCCATCTCTCAAGGAAGATGCTTTCTGTGGGCCCTCTAACATGGAATTGGAGGGAAAAGACATTTGGACTTTTGACTTTGTGGTAAAATCAGCTTTAATTACCTTCATATGCTTTGGAATGCCTTTGCTAAACCTGAGTCTTCTTTCTATCAAACCTTTATCTCTTTATCTGCTTTGATATAAAACTAGGTAGAGTATTATCAAAACTTGAAAAGGAAAATTTCCTTATTGGAGAATAACTTGGTTCCGGTTAAGTTTCTTCTAAGAGAGTTTCAGAACAGCATGTCAATACATTCAAAGCTTGAAATGTTGGAAAATACAGTGCATCGGCAGATTTTGTACTTTATTAACTTCTTCAAGTTACCTTCTGTTGCTTCAACATTAATATAGAACAGATAAAAAGATATATTATCTTAGAAATACTGAAAATTCTTGAAGTCTTGTCCACCTATTTCAAGAGCTTACTCTATATTTTTCAAGCCAAAACATCTAAGGTGTGACTTTTGAAACTCTGATTTGAGTTGTTTTTCTCTGTTGTTCATCCAAATTTCAAAGGGGGGGGGGGGGTGTTGGGTGCATGTTTTGGGTGGGACTTGGGTGATCTTAAAAGTTAGATGTTTTTCTGCCATATTTTAACAAAACCGAAATGCCTGGGGCAAAAATAGAGACAGTTTTGTCTAGACCTGTTTCAAACTTGACTAAGTTTCAAAAAGACTTGTATCATATCTCCCCTAAGCCACCTTTTCTCCAAGCTGAAGAGCTCTAGCCACTTTAGCCTTTCCTCATAGGGAAGTTGTCCCGTCCCCTTTATCATTTTCGTCGCCCTTCTCTGCACCTTTTCTAATTCCACTATATCTTTTTTGAGATACGGCGACCCTCCTATTTCCACACTCCCATTTCAGACTCGCAAGTAAAATTTTGGCACGGATCCTATGCCTAAATTTATACACGTACATTTCATTTAAAATCAATTAACGCTAATAATTGCTTATTAGGATGCCAATTATCAGTGCTAATTGACTTGTTATTCAATTAAATTACATATGTAAATTTGAGTTTGCAACTTGAAACATCATATATAGAATCAGGGGTATATGTCCTTACTGGGTAATGGGGGGAAATATATATATTTTTTCTTTGGTGGTCTTTGAATGGTAACATTTCCTTGTTCTAATTTATGTTAATTCCATTCCTCTTTCTGATATAAGATGTGCTAGCTTGGAAAATTGTGTTTATAAACATGACATGACAATCTGGATTTGTCTGGGTATCTCCCACAGTTACCAGACAAATCTGACTATCACTGCCTAAGGGCTACTTTTACAAAGCCATGCTAGTGATTCTCATGTGGCAAATGAGAGGAAGCAAATAGGGCTGGAATGGGCTTCCCCTCATTTACTGTGCAGGGATTGCTAGTGTGGCTTTGTTAAAGAAGCCCTAAATCTGTTATTTACACTTGTTTCCATCTGATTATCTTTTTCTTTTGTTTTGTTTCATGCATTGCAGTATACTCATAAATAAATTGTGTCCTATTGGGATCTGTGGGGTAAAACTGTTTTATATGTATATTTGTCTTATTTATGCTATGCAGTTTATGTCTTACTAATGTATTTATAGCACGTTGGGATATTGTGGGGTAAAACTGTTTTGTATGCAGATTTATCTTATTTATGCTATGGAGTTTATGTCTTATTAATGTATAACATGTTGGGATACTGTTTATTTTTTTATTATTAATTTACTATACCACTTACACTTTAGATGAGATCTGAGTGGTTTATAAGTCACACTAAAATAATAGAAAGAAATAGAATGCCATAAAAATGATGGGAAAGCAAACCAATCAACTTCACTATCAAAAGTCATTTACGTCGTCATTCATACATCAACAATAAACCTCCAGCAAACTATGCAGCTACACACCAGGAAGGCCAATTTAAAATAATAGATCTTTAAAATAATTTTACATTTCTTCAAAGAAGATTTATTGAGAAGCTCAAAAGGAAGATTGTTCCATAACTCTGGAAGCCCACGTAGATGCCGAATGAGCTTTCCATAAATGCGGAATGACCATTCTTCAATCTGTTAATCAACAGGGTGATCTAGAAGGTACATATAGTACGGCCACTGAAGCTAAGTAAGAAGGAATTGTGTCATGGAGTGCTCTATGGTCCAGTGTTATGGTTTTAAATTTAATACAATATTTAATTAGAAGCCAGTTGTATTTCATTAGCAAAGGGGTTGCATGGTCCCTAACCCATGCCTTAGCTAAAAGTCTCATGGCCGCATTCTGCAAACTTTGTAAACTTTTTAAAGAATCTGAAGAAATACCTAGATAGATTACATTAGCCTAATCCAATGCTCATATCACCAATGCATGAAGAAAAGAATATAAAGTTTTTCATCAATAAAACTTCTAGCAGCTCTCAACTGCCACAAGGCTTAGAAACCCCTCTTTACTATATTAGATACCTGAATTTAAATGTCAGTTGGTAACCAATTAAAACCCCAAATTTCTGGATGATAAGTACTGCCTGTTAACCAACAAGCATCTGTCTTGGTAGTATTCAGAATCAACCAATGATCCATTAGCCAGCTTTGGACTTTCTCCAAACAGCAATGTAGCTTGGAGAAATCAGGATTTGAAGGCATGATTTTCATCACTAACAAAGAATCATCTATATGGAGGTGGGTGCTGTTGCTAATGGACTTTTAAAAGATATTGAATAGAATTGGAGAGAAGGTAAACTCTGTGGGAATCCACACTCTAACTTCTTAGATTGTGAAGGTTTATTCTTAGCCAAAACTTTAAATGAACATCCTCTCAGAAATGACTCAAACCATAATTATAAGCATTTATGTTCTGGACAACCATCTCCAAAAGCTGGAAAAGGTTCAGAAAACAACAGCAAAAATTAAAAATATAGTAGAACATGTTTTTATTCAACAGGTTAAAGAGGTTAGGGCTAAGGGTGTGCAGACAAAAACATTTAGTTTCGTTTCCCATGTTGGTTGCATGATTTCATTTGTTTTGATTTGGTATTTAAATGTGTGTTTTTAATATACACACACACCATTACTCAGTAATACATGCTATTTATCAATAAACACACTCCCCCCTCCAATATTCAGCCAGTGGAGGGGCAGCACTGTTAATGTCCACTGCTGGTGTTGAACCCATATATTCAATGCCAGGCTATGGGGCCCTTTTACAAAGGCGTGTTGAAAAATGGCCTGCAGTAGTGTAGATGTGTGTTTTGGGCAAACTCAGATTCATTTTTCAGTGCACCTGTAAAAAATGCCTTTTTAAATTTTTTTGCCAAAAATGGGAGTGCGGTAAAATGAAAATTGACACGTGTCCATTTTGGGTCTGAGACCATACCACCAGCCATTGACCTAGCGGTAAAGTCTCATGTGGTAACTGGGTGGTAATGACCTACGTGTGTCAAATGCCACTTGGCACACACTCAATACGCACGTCCAAAATTAAAAATTATTTTTAGGACGCGTGTATCGGACACGCACCAAAAATGAAATTACCGCAAGAGCCACGCAGTAGCTGGGCGGTAACTCCAATTTGGCATGCATTGGGCGTGTGTAGATGCTTGCACGGCTTAATAAAATGGCCCCTATATGTGGTTATAGATAATGCTAGACCCAGTTTTCAGCAAGTCAAAAAGTAAAGTACTAATAATGAGCTGAGAAATACTTACTATCGCAGTCTATACGATATCAGGAAATAAACTACATTTTTTTCTTATTTAAAATGGAGAAAACAACCTCAGTAGTCAAGGCTTGGCAGCAGTGTGATAACAGCACTCAATGCCAACGTCAAATTGACTCCGTTCTTATCACCGATCTGAAAACTCCACTTGCGTGTAAGTAAGGGCTCTAAATGGGGGTTATATTTATCCCATTAGAGAATAATAAGTGTAGTTTATTTCCTGATATCGTATAGACTGTGATAGTTAAGTATTTCTCAGCTCATTATTAGTACCCTATATGTGGTTGCCAGCATTGAGTATCCATTGTTTTAAAGCTGGCTAGTGCATGCCTGGTTAATTCGATATTCAGAGCTAACTGGCCATTTGTTAATGTATAAAGATAGGACTGCTATTTATATGATCTTATTTATGTATTAACACAGGCCAGTTAGCTTTGAATATCGGGAACTAACCGGACTCCACCCCTAAAACACCCCCGACATAGCCGATTTGCGCTAACCGGTCATTTTCAGCGAAGATAACTGCCTAAGTGCCACTGAAAATGACCGAATAGTCATTGATAAGTGAGTTAACCGGTCAGTGGTCATTCCCGGCCGGTTAACTCATTTTGAATATCAGCCGGTCTTTTATTCAAGGGTGAAAATCTGTACTATTAATGACATGGGAAAACTCCCAAATTTGGGAGGGGTTTGCTATCATTTTGTTTAGAACATGATATAAAGCAACATGAGAAATGTCACTTCAAACAGATGCACATAGGGCTATTCAGCTTGTAAAAGAGATTAATGATAGAGGATATGATAGACGATTATAAAATCATTAATGGGGTGGATACATTAAATAGGTAGCAGTTGATAAAGCTTACAAACAACACTACAGGAAGCGGAAACTCCATGAAACTAACAACCAACAAATTGAAAACAAGTGGAGGAGTGGCCTAGTGGTTAGAGCGGTGGACTTTGGTCCTGGGGAACTGGGTTCGATTCCCACTGCAGGCATAGGCAGCTCCTTGTGACTCTGGGCAAGTCACTTAACCCTCCATTGCCCCATGTAAGCCACATTGAGCCTGCTATGAGTGGGAAAGTGCGGGGTACAAGTGTAATAAAAAAAAAATTGCAAAACATTTCACCAGAGGATGTAGTCAAGGTGACTAACACAATGGAATTCAAAGGAGGTTTGGTCAAGTTCCTGAATAGCAGTCCATAACAGTGGCGTTCCTAGGGGGGCTGACACCCGGGGCGGATCGCCGATGCGCCCCACCCCCTCCCCTGGCGAAAGGACACCCCCCCAGCGAAAGAACCCCCCCCGGGTGCACACCACTGGGGGTGGGGGTGCCGCACGCCTGTCCACTTCATTTGTTTCCATGCTCCCTCTGCCCCGGAACAGGAAGTAACCTGTTCCGGGGCAGAGGGAGCACAGAACGAATGTAGCGGATAGGCATGCGACACCCCCCCCAGCGGTGTGCACCCAGGGCGGACCGCCCCCCCCTTGGTATGCCACTGGTCCATAAAATGATGACTAGCCAGATAGATGCCAGAAAGACATCACTTATCCCTAAAAATCAGCTATAAGAAACATCACATTTTTGGTTCTATCAGGATGTCACGGCTGCTGCCACACTTACTGCACCATGGGGAGTCGTGGTTCAGCCCCACAACTGCCTCAAACTGGACACCGACAGTCTTGGTCCTTGTGGTGGTGGGGGCATACATTCATAAACCCCCTCAGCACCAGGGGTCTTAGACAGGCATGCACATTTCAGGCATGTCCTTCTGTGTGCCATGCAGGGCGCCACCAGATGACATCAGGCAGAGGACACAAATTTAAACCTGCTGGTTCAGCATTTCCCTGCCGTCACAACTTCCTCTCTTCCTGGTATGTTGCTGGCTCCTGCGATACCTGGACTTCAACTGGTTCCTACCTTGTTGTTCTAGCCTCATCTCAGCCAAAGCCCATTTTAGGATAAGGCTACTCCAGTACTTCAGTTTGTTCTAATCTCAGCTCAGCCAAAGCCCATCTTACATAAGAACATAAGAGAACATAAGAGTAGCCATACTGGGTCAGACCAATGGTCCATCTAGCCCAGTATCCTGTTTTCCAAACAGTGGCCAAGCTAGGTCACAAGTACCTAGCAGAGACCCAAATTGTGACAACACTCCATACTATAAATCCCAGGGAAAGCAGTTGCTCCAGTACTTCAGTTTGCTCCTGTCTCAGCTCAGCTGAAGCCCATGTTGGGATGAGGCTGCTCCAGTGCTTCAGTTCCTATCTCAGCTCAGCCAAAGCTTGTCTTGGGATAAGGCTGTTCTAGTTCTTCAGCTGTTTCTGTCTTAGCTCAGCTGAAGCCTTTCTTGGGATAAACCTGCTCCAGTCCTTCAGTTTGCTCCCGTCGCAGCTCAGTCAAAGACCATCTTGGGATAAGGCTGCTCCAGTGCCTCAGTTTGTTCCTGGTTTCAGCTCAGCCAAAGTCCATTGTGGGGTGGGTTTGGGCGCTCCTGCTCTGTGTCCGTACAAGTGTCCTATCTACAGCCAGTTGAGGTCTCTGAGTCTTCGACTCAGGACACCCTCTCCATCGATCAAGGGCTCACCCACTAGTCGATGGTAGTGACAGTTTGTGAAGGTAGGGGAAACACTGAACCAGCGGGTTTAAATCTTCCTCCCATGACTGACATCATCTCGTGGCACCCTGCCTGGTACACAGAAGGACATGTCTGAAATGTGTGCACCTGCCTTCTGCTGATAAGGGGGTTCAGGAATATGTTTTCCCCACTGCCACAAACACAGCAACTGTCAGCATCCAGTTTGGGGCAGCCATGTAGCTGAACTGCAGCCCCCCCCCCTCCCCGCAGTGTGGTGAGTGCAGCAGTGGCTGTGACACAGGACTTCATGGACCTTGGTTTGACTCACCGTGGCTTATCCTATATTCTATTTTACATGAAATAAAATATTTTGTATGTTTAATAAATTGTCTTAAAATTGAGATACGTATACAGTATGGGGGTAAATTTATAACTGGTCACTTTTGTATGGAAACCACCTAGACACTTATTTATAGCCTATTTTCTAAAGACACATAGAGGGGCATAATTGAACGAAAATGTCTATCTCCATGGGCGTTTATCTCCGAGAACGGGTCCGTGAAAGGGCGGACCGAACCGTATTTTCAAAAAAAATAGACGTCCATGTTTTATTCGACAATTTGTGAGCTGGGCGTTTTTGTTTTTCAGCGATAATGGAAAATGAAAGCGCCCAGCTCAAAAACGAATAAATCCAAGGCATTTGTTCGTGGGAGGGGCCAGGATTCGTAGTGCACCTGTCCCCCTCACATGCCAGGACATCAACCGGGCACCCTAGGGGGCACTTTTACAAAAACAAACAAAAAGGTAAAAGAGCTCCCAGGTGCATAGCACCCTTCCCTTGTGTGTTGAGCCCCCCAAATCCCCCTCAAAACTCACTGCCCACAAGTCTACACCATTACTATAGCCCTAAGGGGTGAAGGGGGGCACCTACATGTGGGTACAGTGGGTTTGGGGGGGTTGGACGACTAAGCATTAAGCAGCACAATTGTAACAGGTAGGGGGGGATGGGCCTGGGTCCACCTGCCTGAAGTCCACTGCACCCCCTAACAACTGCTCCAGGGACCTGCATACTGCTGCCAGGGAGGTGGGTATGACATTTGAGGGTGAAAATAAAAAGTTGTGAAACATCATGTTTTGTGGTGGGAGGGGGTTAGTGACCACTGGGGGAGTCAGGGGAGGTCATCCCCGATTCCATCTGGTGGTAATCTGGTCATTTAGGGCACTTTTTGGGGCCTTATTCGTGAAAAAACAGGGTCCAGGAAAAGTGCCCTAAATTCTAGCTACAAATGCATACTTTTTTCCCATTATCGGCGAAAGGCGCCCATCTCTCCTCGGCCGATAACCACTCCCCAGTTCCACCTTCGCCACGCCTCCGACACGCCCCCGTCAACTTTGTACGCTTCCGCGATGGAGTGCAGTTGAAAACGTCCAAAATCGGCTTTCCATTATACCGATTTATTCGTTTTTGTGAGATAAACGTCTATCTCCCGATTTGGGTCGAAATCTAGGCGTTTTTCTCTTTCAATTATAAGGTGGATAACCTACTACAATATCACAATATATTTGTTCATACCAGAACTGGCAAACGCCGTAACAGTATTATGTAAGCCACATTGAGCCTGCAAATAGGTGGGAAAATGTGGGATAGAAATGTAACAATCATAGGCACCTGTGTGTGTTTATAAAATACTAGGGGTAAAATAACAACATTCTAGCTAGATTCTTGCCAGATTCTAGCTAGAATAGCCTCCCAGTGGAAGTGGTGGAGACAAAACAACATTTGAATTCAAGACAGCTTGGGACAAGTACATAGGATCTCTAAGGGAGTGATAGGGAGAGTAGATGGCATGGATGGGCAGACTGGATAGACCATATGGCAGTGGTTCCCAAACCTGGTCCTGGAGGCACCCCAGTCAGTCAGGTTTTCAGGATATCTGCAATGAATATTCATGAGAGAGATTTGCATGCAGTGGAGGAAGTGCATGCAGCTCTCTCTTATGAATATTCATTGTCGATATCCTGAAAATCTGACCAGCTGGGGTGCCTCCAGGACCAGGTTTGGGAACCATTGCCATATGATCTTTATCTGCTTACATTTTTCTCTGTTTCTCTGTAGATTGATGTCATGGATTTTCACCTGCTGGGGGCAGGTATAAATATTTTCATGTAATAAATGCCCCAGAACATACCTACATGTGGGCTGCAGAAAAGTACACACTTTCTCGGCACCATGCAAATAGGTGGGGAACTTCTATGAAAGCCGATTTACGTGCAAAAAAAAAAGTTTATAACTTTACCCCCCACATATTCTTTTAGTAAGCTTCTCACTACATGCCTTAATTTCTTGTGATTACAAAGTCATCTTTTACTAAGTTTAGTAGATAAAGTCAAGACTATATAGAAGGGAAATTGGAAAGATTTCAGGTTCATAGGGATAGCTCTGCTGGGATAAGTACATTTCAATGAAACACTTAAAAACAAGCAAATGGGTTCCAGACTATAAATTTAATGGAAAGCTTTATTATCCAGAAAGCATTTTGGTATTAGGTGGTAAAAATAGATTGGCCCCACACAGAAGTTGCTTTAAACAAGAAGAGCTTTGTTTAGATCAGATGAGAGCTCTGCCATTTGTGTAAGCAGTAGCAACGAGCAGCAGAGAAGGAGTGTATGGTGCAGGTTGAATTAGCATCAACAATAAGGATCGGTATGAATTTCCATTACAATTTAGACAGTTCTACCAAATTTACACGGTAACCCATTTTGGATAGGCATAGGAATTAGGGTGCCCAGACTGAATCATTCACAAGAACATAAGAACATATGAATAGCCATACTGGGTCACACCAATCATCCATCTAGCCCAGTATAGTGCTTCCAACAGTGGCCAATCCAGGTCAGAAGTACCTGGCGGAAACCCAATAGTATCAAAAAGCAGATAGGAGTAATGCCACCATGACACCAAAAGCAACTAATATATCAAAACTTAATATAATATAATCTATATTTATTAAAAGATAATTCACCAAATATTTCACAAAAGGATCTACTGATGGTGAAGCCTTTTGTAAAATGCATACAAGAACAATAGCAAAGTTTCAAGTTTCAAGTTTATTAATAACTTTCTACCACCTAGGTGGCGTACAATCTAAAAGAACAAAGAGTAGGAGAAGGAAAATAGGAGAGAAATTGACATACACAATGACATGATACAACAGGAGCTTGGGTAGAACTACAATATCAATAGGAAAGATGAAGGAGATGGGGGAAAATGAGAGGGAGGGGAAAATCTGTAATCTGGTAAAAATGACCGCATCTACAGACAAAAAAGAAAATTATAAAAAAGCATCTTGAAACAAAAAGGTTTTAAGTTCTGTTTTAAAGAGTGATTTGGTGGAAATGAGATGGTAAGGTATTCCATAGCTTGGACCCTTGGAAGCAAACATGTCTGCTGTGTACTGGGTGGTATGTACAGCAGGAGCATCAATTTTACAAAACTACATGTTTTACAACAGAGCAACACGACGCAGGACTTTAATGTGTTTTGGTTACCGCTTGCATGTTTAAGTGCCAGATTATAGAAAAGAATACATGTATGTAAGAGGAGTCATTTAAGGAGCCAAGCAGAATTACATTTTTCTTTTAAAATTTTTATGGTAAAGTTTCTAAAATGGTTGCTTATGTATGTTAATCAATCCTAAAATTATTCCATATGGAACAAACAATTGGGATTATATATGGGTACAAGCCCTTACCACTATAAAAAGTATATTACAGACATTGACAGTCTATGAGTGTGATATAGTAGTGCCTGGTGCTTCATGATACAGGGACCTTTACTATGATTAATTCTGTGCTGTGAGTTACACCTGCTTTAAAGACAGACTCATGCTTTGATTGCAAACATGTCCAAGCATGCCTGGTGGAAAAAGGACCTGTGACCCTGTGATCTGGCTGATGCAAGGCTGAGGAATGTGAAAGGAATTTCGGTCAGGTTGACCTCCAGGCTGCAGCCACAAGGCATCCAAAATAAGGTCAAAATACATCCCTGTGGTTTCTCAAGTCAATCACCATCTGTAATGTTATCAGATCATGAGACATTGCTGAAAACAGATTGAGACAAGCATTGAGGGTTTTTTTTCCCCCCTACTGCTTCAACTTTAGCTAGATCTACAACTTTCATCTGATCAAACACCAGAGCACACCAGAATTTGCACTGCCATCTGCTACCATGGATGTCCTGAACAATGAAACTGACAATACTTGCAGGTTGGTCAAAATCTGTAGTTACATTTTGGGATAAGAAGCTGATGACACATATTGTGTCTAGGGAGTTGTGTATTTGTTTAGTTATATCTGATCAGGGTTTATTATAGCTGTTTTAAACTGACAGTTTACTTTTCATTTGCAACTTTTATCTTCTAATTATTTCTGCCTTATTCATTTGTATATAATCTTATTATATTCATGTAAGTAAAATCTTCATTATTTCTGTTTCATGCTATAGTTTAGTAGTATAAACATAGATAAGGAACTAGAAAACAAAATTGCTTCTTACAGATGTGGTTTACATAATAACATCTAAAGTGCATATTATAATTTGTTTTTTGTGCATCTCTGTCTTACTACTAGATGGTGATTATTGTGTTACCCCCACAACTACTTTGAATGATTTGTTGCAGTACTTGCAACACACCTCTGTTTTCCTTGGTAGGAAGTGATTGAGCTTCTCAACTGCTGCTCATTCATTTACAGCATGAATTGTTCCCATCATGAATATGATTTTAAGGGGGAAAATTATGGTAAAATAACCATAGCCCACATTGATAACTTCCCCCTTCAAACTGTTGTTACAATATGGTACAAGTGCCTTAGGTGGGGAAAGCTCCTAAGGAAAATACGCTTCATACAGATATTTTTCAGTTCAAATAGCAATGTTATGTAATAAATATGTACCTGATTGTAACTTGGCTTGAAAAAAAGCCTGAGCTAAATGTATGCATGCATGAATGAATGAATGAATATATAAATAATCAGATAGATTAAAAAAGAACGGCTCATTGAATGGGCCTCCTCTGACCTTACTAGATTTTACTGCTGTTTCTCTTTTATAGTCCTTTCATTAATTGTTTATGACAGTGCACCAAAACTCATAACACCCCCCAAGATTTTAATAGGCATAAGTTTCTTTAGGCCATGCATTATGATTAGTGCATCTGATTTTACATTTTATCTGGTAAAAGCTGGTAATAAAACTCCTTATGCAAAATAAATAAATAAAATTAAATAAATACGTTTATTGGATAATCAACAGGAAAACATTACTTCCCCAAGTACTCTCTCAATCCTTCTTTGGCCTGTTTTGTATCTTCTGTTCAATTTTTGTGTCTTTCCTGCATTAACAACTCCTAAATGGCACAAACATACTTGATTCCACTAGAAGAGGTACCCAGCAATAGTAACTGTGACACGAAAATACCAAATTTTGTACCCTCATAAAACACCAAAGGGTACTTTTACTAAGCTGCGGGAAAAAGGGCCCTGCGGTAGTGGCAGGGGGCCATTTTTCTTGCGCACCAGGGCCCTTTTACCGCAGCGGGTAAAAAGTCCCCCCCCCACCACCACCACCACCAAAATGGCCAAGCAGCAAGATAATTCCAGCATACCGCAAATGGCGCAAACTTGAGCCGGAACTACCACCTGTGGCTGCGTTGGGCTGACGGTAATTCCAATTTAGCATGTGGTAAGCCCGCATTTGACTTTGTAAAAGGGCCCCCAAATCAGTTGGAAAATAAACACCTACATTTATATGAGTAGATATTAAAAGCTCCTGGCTGTTTAAAGTCGCTTGTCTTGGGCTAATCGGCATGAAACTTAACCAGAGAGTGCCGCTGAATATATTTATTTATTTGTTACATTTGTACCCCGCACTTTCCCACTCATAGCAGGTTCAATGCGGCTTACATAGTAAAATTACAAAGTATAATGCAGAGAAAAACAAACTAAGTTTAACAGAGTAATGGGGATGTGTGGATAGGTAATAATATAAGGGAGAGTGGGTAGAGGAGGTAGGAGGAGGTGCTAGTTTTAGGTTAAGTTGAGATAGTCTGGGATAGGGTGAGGATAAGCATAGGGAAAAATTGGAGGAGGCATGGTGTAAGTCATAGCCGTTGTCACAGGAGCAGGTGATGAATAGGTGGGTTCGTAGGGTTAGGTCGTGGCATTTGGATAAGCAATTTTCTGAAGGGTAGGTAGTTTTTAATAGAACAAATGGATCTGGGTAGGGCGTTCCAGAGTTGACTGCCTCTGAAGGAGAAGTTGGAATCATACGAGGATTTATACTTGAGTCCTTTGCAGTTAGGGTAGTGCAGGTTGAGGTAATTTTGAGAGGATTCCGACGTGTTTCTGGTGGGTTGGTCGATCAAGTTGGTCATGTAGTTCGGAGATTCTCCATGGATGATATCCAATTGGCACCTAATTTTGTGGGTGATCCAGGGCAGAGTCAGCACTTATCCAGTTAAATGTTGATATTCAGCACTTAAACAGATAAGTTAACCGGATAAATAGGACCGATAAAACACAATCCTACCTTTATCTGGTTTAATTTATCCAGTTAAGTTCTGAATATCTCACTTAACCAGATAAGTATTATTCAGCTACAGTATGTGTAACAGGATATTCAATGATGGTGCCAAGACAAGGCCTGGCATTGAATATCTAGGAATACTGCCAGCGGCAGCCAAAAAATACACTGACCTCTGCCAGTTGAATATTGACCCCCAAATGACTAAGAATAGAAGCCCAAATTTGACTTTCTTGTGCCTGGTGGTTTATTCCAATTGTATTAGGTATCCATCTCACCTGGAAAAACACATCTGCTGAGCTATGATTCCGTACCCCTTTATCAGAGCTTCCAAGCAATCCAGTTCCAGGTTTTTGACCAGTTCTGGTTTTGAACCTACATCCAAAAGCAGTGAGATATTTGTAGTCCCTAATTCTACCCATTGAAACCATGTCTGCAGGTCCCTTAATAGATCATGCTAGGGATGTTAAAAAACCAGGACAGTTGGATCAGGGTTTTCTTCCTTGTCTTTTTAAATTATTTTGTACAGACCACTTCCCGAATCCTAGACAAATTGCACTGTGCAAGTAAGTCCATGCGGCATAATTTATACAATCAGTTCATATGCAACATGGACTTACTTGCACACTGCTCAGGGATCATCACTGCATCATTTAAAGAAAAGTGCCCCTTTGGTCATCCATAGCATGCCACTTCACCACAGGTTTGAGGAATTTGAGTGTCATGTTGTGGATCAGCTGACACTTCATTAGTCATCAATAAAGTGGACAAAGGTGGCATGGTGATAATACAAAACAGGGTGGATTATGTTTGTGAAATACAATTTCAGCTGGAGGAAGTGACCACTTATCGACAATTGGACGTTGATCCAACTGAAAGACTTCAACAAGAGGTGAGGGAAGTAAACCAGGAGGAATTGGATGTGGGTTTTTTGATGACCAGAGAATTTAGATTTCTTAATCCCAAATTTCCTACCATTCCGGTATTATACACCCTCCCTAAAGTGTATGTAAAAGTCGATAAACCTCCAGGATGTCCCATCCTGTCTTTTAGAGGCTCTTTGTTGGAGCCTTTCTCCAACTTTATGGATTACTTTTTGAAACCGTTAGTCTATCAGGTACAATTTTTTATTAAAGTCACTTCTCACTTTTTAAGTATTTTAAAGGAAACTGATGATCGACCGAGAGGGGTTCTACTGATTTCTACCCTAGATATAAAATCCCTCTATACATCTATCTGGGAGGCTTTGGAATCTTGACTGAGAGCTTTTGAGGTACCTTCAGAATTTTTGTTGCAATTGGCTAAATTAGCCTTATGTGAAAATGTTTTTCTTTTTCAGGACAGAGTCAAAGAAAGGGGAGTAGCCTGATCAAAAGGACTCTTCCAAAGATCCCGGGAGATGTAATGAAGTAGTAAAAATCTTTAATCAGTACTAAAATAAGACTCAACACGGCACCGTGTTTCAGCAAAGTTCAAGATGCTACAGTTTTCAAAACGACTGGTTAATATGATTGTATGCAGTTTTATGTGCTCATTATGTTGTGGCTGGTTGTCTTGACTGTTGAGGCCTTTTTATCCTCGATTTTTAAACCTTTTGTTATAGATAATTTCATTGATGTAATTGTGAAGAGATATATTTTTGTGATTTCAATTGAAAATAATTCTCCACTGCATTTGTTTAGTTTCAAAACATATATGTGCATTTTCCAGTTTACAATAGGAATATACACATATTTAAAAAAAATGTATTCATCTTCCTTTATACTCTCCAGAAGCAGCATAGCAGTTTTGAACCAAATTCAAAAGGGCTGGCAGTGCTGGCCTTAGTGAGCTAAAGGGGATTATCCTTTGTGCATAAGTGGGTGTGCGTAATGAGAAAAACAGTTGAATTAGGCTTCCTTTTATGTTAATTTGGTTATTTTATCAATATAGTACAGATTCTAGCTCTTTATTGTAAAGGATTTTCTGCATGAATTGCCAGAAGTTTTGGTAGAGGGCAGTACAATCTTGATGGCTTCTATACTGGCTGAAGATTCATTGGTAGACCTTCGGTCTGCTCCCAAGAAAAGGAAAGTGAAGAGGTTGCAAATAATAGGTCAGTAAGTTAAAACTAAAATTGATGCTTTTTGTACTACAGAAACCTATTAGATTATGATAATTCTCTATTTTTGCAGTTTTGTCCTCCAACATATAATTGTAGGCAGCAGACTAAGGGTGAAAGGAGAGGTGGTGACATACTGATTGTATATTGATGCTCCCTTGCAATGAAGAATAGAATTATTTTCAATACAGACCTAAATCTAAATGGATAGTCACCGGCACAGTTACCTCTTTGTTTATATTTATTTTATTTATTTATTTACTAGGATTCATCTTGGGAAATAGTAGTGTCTATCCTCCCTCTGAACATCCAAATGCACTGTGAGAGATTAGGCATACCCAGTTTCTACGATGGCAGTATGGAGACAGAAGTGAGTATGTAATGCTCCTGCCTCTCAACACTGAAGGAGTGTTTAGGGGGAGCGAGTTCAAGGAGATTAGGGGTTCTGATGAGGCATTTGGGGGTCCACGGGGCCTCAGGGAATTTTGATGGGATTGGGGGAGGGGGTAGAGGGGCCATAGGGAAATATTGGAGTGAGCTACTAGATCACAAGGGAAATTTTCAGGGACCAGAGTCCAGCATTCCAGAACTGATACAGTGGTGGAAATAAGTATTTGATCCCTTGCTGATTTTGTAAGTTTGCCCACTGACAAAGACATGAGCAGCCCATAATTGAAGGGTAGGTTATTGGTAACAGTGAGAGATAGCACATCACAAATTAAATCCGGAAAATCACATTGTGGAAAGTATATGAATTTATTTGCATTCTGCAGAGGGAAATAAGTATTTGATCCCCCACCAACCAGTAAGAGATCTGGCCCCTACAGACCAGGTAGATGCTCCAAATCAACTCGTTACCTGCATGACAGACAGCTGTCGGCAATGGTCACCTCTATGAAAGACACCTGTCCACAGACTCAGTGAATCAGTCAGACTCTAACCTCTACAAAATGGCCAAGAGCAAGGAGCTGTCTAAGGATGTCAGGGACAAGATCATACACCTGCACAAGGCTGGAATGGGCTACAAAACCATCAGTAAGACGCTGGGCGAGAAGGAGACAACTGTTGGTGCCATAGTAAGAAAATGGAAGAAGTACAAAATGACTGTCAATCGACAAAGATCTGGGGCTCCACGCAAAATCTCACCTCATGGGGTATCCTTGATCATGAGGAAGGTTAGAAATCAGCCTACAACTACAAGGGGGGAACTTGTCAATGATCTCAAGGCAGCTGGGACCACTGTCACCACGAAAACCATTGGTAACACATTACGACATAACGGATTGCAATCCTGCAGTGCCCGCAAGGTCCCCCTGCTCCGGAAGGCACATGTGACGGCCCGTCTGAAGTTTGCCAGTGAACACCTGGATGATGCCGAGAGTGATTGGGAGAAGGTGCTGTGGTCAGATGAGACAAAAATTGAGCTCTTTGGCATGAACTCAACTCGCCGTGTTTGGAGGAAGAGAAATGCTGCCTATGACCCAAAGAACACCGTCCCCACTGTCAAGCATGGAGGTGGAAATGTTATGTTTTGGGGGTGTTTCTCTGCTAAGGGCACAGGACTACTTCACCGCATCAATGGGAGAATGGATGGGGCCATGTACCGTACAATTCTGAGTGACAACCTCCTTCCCTCCGCCAGGGCCTTAAAAATGGGTCGTGGCTGGGTCTTCCAGCACGACAATGACCCAAAACATACAGCCAAGGCAACAAAGGAGTGGCTCAGGAAGAAGCACATTAGGGTCATGGAGTGGCCTAGCCAGTCACCAGACCTTAATCCCATTGAAAACTTATGGAGGGAGCTGAAGCTGCGAGTTGCCAAGCGACAGCCCAGAACTCTTAATGATTTAGAGATGATCTGCAAAGAGGAGTGGACCAAAATTCCTCCTGACATGTGTGCAAACCTCATCATCAACTACAGAAGACGTCTGACCGCTGTGCTTGCCAACAAGGGTTTTGCCACCAAGTATTAGGTCTTGTTTGCCAGAGGGATTAAATACTTATTTCCCTCTGCAGAATGCAAATAAATTCATATACTTTCCACAATGTGATTTTCCGGATTTAATTTGTGATGTGCTATCTCTCACTGTTACCAATAACCTACCCTTCAATTATGGGCTGCTCATGTCTTTGTCAGTGGGCAAACTTACAAAATCAGCAAGGGATCAAATACTTATTTCCACCACTGTATGGACAGTTTGGGGTAATTCTATAAAGGGATGCTTGTATTTAGGTGCCTGGAATATTGACTATTTGGATCCTAATCTATAAACGAAAGTAGCCACCTACTTTCCTTTATAGAAAACTAGCATAAAAGGTCAAATACATGCTATATTTTAGGTATGACCACCTACACCAGCCATAGAGCTGATTTAAATGCTCATGCCTAGATTAATTAAAGAAGCACATAAATTACAGTATTCTATAACTATGCACCCTGACCATGCCCCTCCCAAATTCCACCCGAGTGTATGCCCAATTTCAAAGTATGCGCCCTGGTATAGAATGGTACATAGTTGGAATATTGGCATATATGCAATAGTCTAAAATCATCTGGTAGTATAAAAGATTTTATCCAGCACAAAAAAGTTTATATAATGAAACTCTGACAATTATTTTTACACTGAAAGATGTGAGATTAATTATACTCCTAAACTGTGAACAACTCTGAATAAAGGGATCTCCTGCTAATTAACTGTGGGCCTGATACTTAGCTTTAAATGCTGGCTGCCCCTGCTAAGTGCTGGCACTGACACTTAACCTGACACATATATTCAGCAGTACTATCCAAGTAACTAGCACCACTGAGTATACATTAGGGATGTGCATTCCTTTTAAATGACATGGCTTTTTTGTTTGTTTGTTTGTTTGTTTGTTTGTTTGTTTTAAAGCTAAAATATCAGGGGAAAAAATAAAGTTTCTTTTTTTCCTGTTTCCTCAGTAGAGTACATATTGCACAATAATGCTCACTATTGCACAGTAGTGCACCTTATTCATTAATAATGACAATATTTGCCAGTAGACCCCATATTATGAAATAGTGTACACTACTTGTATAATAGTATACACCATTGATCAATAGGGTGCAATAGGATAACAGGTGTGAACAAACATGTGGATAAAGGTGAGCCAGTTGATATTATGTATCTGGATTTTCAAAAGGCATTTGACAAAGAACCTCATGAAAGACTCCAGAAGAAATTGGAGTCATGGTCTAGGAGGTAGTGCTCTATTGTGGATTAAAAACTAGTTAAAAGATAGAAAACAGAGAGTAGAGTTAAATGGTCAGTATTCTCAATGGAGAAGGGTAGATAGTGGGGTTTCCCAGGGGCTGTGCTGGAACCGCTGCTTTTTAACATATTTATAATGATGTAGAGATGGGAGTAACTAGTAAGGTAATTAAATTTGCTGACAACACAAAGTTATTCAAATTGTTAAATCGCAAGAGGATTGTGAAAAATTACAAGAGGACCTTACGAGATTGGGAGACTGGGCGTCTAAATGGCAGATTATGTTTAATGTGAGCAAGTGCAAAGTGATGTGTGTGGGAAAGAGGAACCCAAACTATAGCTACATAATGCAAGGTTACACATTAGGAGTCACAGACCAAGAAAGGAATCTCGGCGTCGTTGTTGATGATGATACATTGAAATGCTCTGCTCAGTGTGCGGTGGTGGCTAAGAAAGCAAATAGAATGTTAGGTATTATTAGGAAAGGAATGGAAAACAAAAGTGAGGACATTATAATGCCTTTGTATTGGTCCATGGTGCGACCGCACCTTGAATATTGTGTTAAATTCTGGCCGCATCTCAACAAAGATATAGTGGAATTAGAAAAGGTACAGAGAAGGGAAAATGAAAATGATAAAGAGGATGGGACGACTTCCCTTTGAGGAAAGGCTGAAGTGTCTAGGGCTATACAGCTTGGAGAAGAGACGGCTGAGGGGAGATATGATAGAGGTCTATAAATTAATGAGTGGAGTGGAATGGGTAGACGTGAATCGTTTGTTTACTCTTTCCAAAAATACTAGGACTAGGGGGCATGCGATGAAGCTACAAAGTAGTAAATTTAATATGAATCGGAGAAAAGTTTTCTTCACTGAACGTGTAATTATACTCTGGAATTTATTGCCAGAGAATGTGGTAAAGGCAGTTAGCTTAGTGGGGTTTAAAAGGGGTGTGGACGTCTTCCTAAAGGAAAAGTCCATGGACCATTATCAAATTGACTTGGGGAAAATCCGCTGCTTTTTTCTGGGATAAGCATCATAAAATGTATTGAGCTTTTCTGGGATCTTCCAGGTATTTGTGACCTGGATTGGCCACTGTTGGAAACAGGATGCTGGGCTTGATGGACCTTTGGTCTGTCCCAGTGTGGCAATACGTATGTACTTAGGAAGAGGTTTTATGATTACTCGTGTGTCTCAAAATGACAGTGCGCCCTCTCACAGGATGGATGAAGAGGAAATACTCATACTCTGTTTGCATACTGAACATGTCCCACAAGGTGAATGACCTGTATAAATAACATTTTTGTGAGCTAGTTGAGTTAATGCTGAGGGCACTAACTTTTCTTTGATATTCTTATTGCAGAAAAAGGCTATAGTTGGCCTTTTATCTTTAAAAACAATCGTGTATTTTAAGAATGTGCCAGTTCCTCAATATAATTTGCTAGATGTCACGTGCAAGGGAGAAAAAGCACAAAGTGCATATTATTTCAGGTTGTGGCTTATCCCTTCTGTTGGATAGAAGATTCTCTCTGTATAGCATGAATTTGAAGTGAATGAAGTCAGTAAGGGTGGAGGAAATCTCGCACCCTTACTGACTTCATTCACTTCAAATTCATGCTATCCTCCTTCCAATCCTCCCTATTCCTCGCTAAGCAGGACTACCATATCTAATTGACCAATTCCCTCAGCTCTAACCCTCGTCGTCTATTCGCCACTCTCAACTCCCTTCTCAAAGTGCCCTCTGCTCCCACCCCCCCTTCACTCTCTCCTCAATCTCTGGCCCACTACTTCCGTGACAAGGTCCAGAAGATCAACCTCGAATTCTCCACTACTCCCTCTCCTCCTCTTCAGCCTATATCTCACTCTGTCATCCAACCTACCCAGGCCTCCTTCTCCTCCTTTCCTGCTATCACCGAAGAGGAAATCACCCATCTCCTCTCCTCCTCGAAAGCCACCACTTGTTCCTCTGACCCCATCCCCACTAACCTACTCAACACCATCACTCCTACCATCACCCCCACCATCTGTCATATCCTTAACCTCTCTCTCTCCACTGCATCTGTCCCGGACACCTTCATGCATGCTGTGGTCACTCCACTCCTCAAAAAACCATCACTTGACCCTACCTGTCCCTCCAACTACCGCCCCATTTCCCTCCTACCCTTCCTCTCCAAGATACTTGAACGCGCCGTTCACAGCCGCTGTATTGATTTTCTCTCCTCTCATGCCATCCTTGATCCACTTCAATCCGGCTTTCGCCCCCTACACTCAACAGAAACAGCACTATCTAAAGTCTGCAATGACCTATTCCTCGCCAAATCCAAAGGTCACTACTCCATCCTCATCCTCCTCGACCTCTCCGCCGCCTTTGACACTGTCAATCACAACCTACTTCTTGACACACTGTCCTCCCTTGGGTTCCAGGGCTCTGTCCTCTCCTGGTTCTCCTCTTATCTCTCCCATCGTACCTTCAGAAAACACTCTCATGGTGCGTCCTCCTCCCCTATCCCGCTCTCTGTTGGAGTTCTTCAGGGATCTGTCCTTGGGCCCCTTCTTTTCTCAATCTACACCTCTTCCCTAGGCTCCCTGATTTCTTCTCATGGTTTCCACTATCATCTTTATGCCGACGACACCCAGCTTTATCTCTCCACACCACAAATCACTGCGGATACCCAGGCCAAAGTCTCGGCCTGCTTATCCGACATTGCTGCCTGGATGTCCAACCGCCACCTGAAACTGAATATGTCTAAGACTGAACTTATTGTTTTCCCACCCAAACCCACTTCCCCTCTCCTTTCACTCTCTATCTCAGTTGATAACACCCTCATCCTCCCCGTCTCATCTGCCCGCAACCTCAGAGTCATCTTCAACTCCTCCCTCTCCTTCTCTGCGCATATCCAACAGACAGCCAAGACCTGTCGTTTCTTTCTCTATAACATCAGCAAAGTTCGCCCATTCCTCTCTGAGCACACCACCCGAACTCTCATCCACTCTCTCATTACCTCTCACCTTGACTACTGCAACCTACTCCTGACCGGCCTCCCACGTAGCCATCTATCTCCCCTTCAGTCCATCCAGAACTCTGCCGCACGTCTTATCTTCCGCCTTAACCGATATACTCATGTCACCCCTCTCCTCAAGTCACTTCACTGGCTCCCAATCGGATATCGCATACAGTTCAAGCTTCTCTTACTCACCTACAAATGCACTCGATCTGCAGCCCCTCCGTACCTCTCTACCCTCATCTCCCCTTACGTCCCTACCCGTAACCTCCGCTCTCAAGACAAATCCCTCCTTTCAGTACCCTTCTCCACCACCTCCAACTCCAGGCTCCGCCCCTTCTGTCTCGCCTCACCCCACGCCTGGAACAAACTCCCTGAGCCCATACGCCGTGCCCCCTCCCTACCCATCTTCAAATCAATGCTCAAAGCCCACCTCTTCAATATCGCCTTCGGCACCTAACCACTTCACCTCTTCTCAGGAAAACTTATCTACCCCAACTTGACATTTCGTCCTTTAGATTGTAAGCTCTTCCGTGCAGGGACCGTCCTTAATTGTTAATTTGTACAGCGCTGCGTAACCCTAGTAGCGCTCTAGAAATGTTAAGTAGTAGTAGTAGTAGTAGTATTGTACTCTTCTTTTTCATGGCTCTTTGAAATGCACTCATACGGATAAACTCATCATGCAAAGCGGTTGGACATGGTACTTACTTGTACATCAAACTCTTCTATGTCAGTACATAAATGTCTCAATCTTAAAAATTGTGAATATGGCAAGTTAGTTTTTAAGCTTCTAGTTGGTTGACATTTTTTCGACCTAGGGGGTATTTCATTTGAAGTTAAGAAACACTGAATCCCTGATGCTCAAAACACTGGATCAGCACAGTAAACCAATTTCCACATGCTCAGTGGTAATGAGATGCAAATTTAAGCTCAGTCGTAATGTTAAGCATGAGGGTGTTTTGGGGGCATTAAGGAGAGGATGTGCTCAAAAGTCGTGCATTAAGCACAACTTTTCAGTGTATTACCAAGATGCCGGCTGTCACTGTTAGCCCTGGTGGTCCGGTGGACCCAGACCCCCCACCCCCCCAATGGCTAAGGTCCTGGTGGACCCCAGGACCACCAACCTCCCAATGGGTAAGGCCATGATGGTCCGATGGACCCCTGGACCCCCCACCTCCCAACGGATAAGGCCTTGGTATTTTGGTGGACCCCCAGACCCCCCACAAAAACCCTGGTGGTCCAGTGGGAACCCTGTCAAGGAACCCCCTAAGACAATCCCCAGTGGTCTAATGGTGACTCCCAAACCCCCAAATTTGAGTCAAATTTAAAAGGGACCATCAATGTTGGTGTTTTTAGACACATTTAAACAACATTCCAGTGCATTTGTTGGGAAGTGTTAAGTGGAGCATTCCTCTGAGAGTGTATACATCCAACAGCTAGATCTAGAGATCTATACCTACAGTGTTTCACCAGTTGTTGCCATTTGAACTGAGGAGTATGAGTTGAAGTTTTTTTGATAAGATGCGAAGATAACAACGATTATGCATCTGGTTGTGGAACATTGAGTTGGACGATTCTTGAGATAAGTACAAAGATGTTCACACTCCATTATTGGCTCCACATCAAGGAAATGTATTGGTGTGCTGTTTTTTTAAAAATGATAGTATGTGTGTGGGATTATAGGGATACGTGTTCAAGTGATGAGCAACAAATGTGATGTGTATATAGTAGTTTTATAAATTATTTTCATAAGTTTATATTACTTATAATAAAGATTTGTAATGAGCCATAGTTGTGATAGTAAGTGTGTTTGATACAATTGGTACAACTATATTGCAATTTATTTACCCTGACATTTATATTATATATATTCACACAGCAGATTTGGGAAGCCTATACTAAATCAATGCAGTGACCATGTTGGTAAATGGACACTAACACAACCAGGCTTGAACTCTTTCACCCCAGCCACCATCTCTACCCTCCAGCCAATATAAGTGTTTAACTTCAAAGTTAAACAGAATGCTAGACAGTTCTGTTATGACACGGGGGTCGAGTTGGTAAGAAATAAGACACTAGCTAGACAAGGTCTAGTTCTATGTTGTACATGTAATTGATATATCACCTACTGGTAAGTGTTCTAGGTGGTTTATGATCACTGTAATGACATATACAATAGATATCAAGAGAGATGGAGGAAAGGATGGAATTACATTTCCAGTACAGAAGGAAGATAACAGAGCTTTGTTTATACATGTTGCAATTTCCAGGGCTCTCTGACCCTGTTTTCCTTAAGCAGTGTTAGAATGAGACTAAATGTGAGTGGGCATCCAAATGGCAGATGAAATATAATGTGAACAAATGCAAAGTGAAGCACATTGGGAAGAAAAATCCGAATCACAGTTACCTGATGCTAGGGTCAGCACTCAAGAAAAAGATCTAAGTGTTATTGTAGACATTACGCTGAAATCTTTTGCCCAGTGTGCAGCAGCAGCCAAAAAAAGCCAAATAGGTTGCTAGGAATTATTAAGAAAGGGATACAAAATAAGACCATAAATATTATAATGTCATTGTATTGCTCCATAGTGTGACCTGAACTTGAGTATTCCATTATATCTCAAAAAAGATATAGTGGAATTAGAAAAAGTTCAAAGAAGAGCGACCAAAATGTTAAAAGGGGATGGAACTCCTCTCATATGAGGAAAGACTAAAGAAGTTAGGGCTCTTCAGCTTGGAAAAGAGACAGGTGAGGGGTGATTGAGGTCTGTAAAATCCTGAGTGGTGTAGAACGGGCAGAACTGAATTGATTTTTCTCTCTTTCAAAAAGTACAAAGACCCGGGGGACACTCAATGAAATTACATGGAAATACTTTTAAAACAAATAGGAGGAAATATTTTTTCACTCAAAGAATAGTTAAACTCTGGAACTCGCTGCTAGAGGATGTGGTAACAGTGGTTAGCATATATGGGTTTAAAAAAAGGTTTGGACAAGTTCCTGGAGGAAAAGTCCATAGTCTGTTATTGAGATGGACAAGGGGGAAGCCACTGTTTGTCCCAGGATTGGTAGCATGGAATGTTGCTATTGATTGAATTTATGCCAGGTACTTGTGACTTGGATTGGGTACTGTTGGAAGCAGGATATTGGACTAGATGGACCATTCGTCTGCCACAGTATGGCTATTCTTATGTTCTTAAGATCAACTTCACATTTTTGGAAAGTAGTTTCTAACCATAAAACTAATGGGAGTGTGTTCCATAAAGTGGGGCCTGTAACACTGCAGATGAAGTGACAGATTGTATCAATTCTAATATAATGGAATAAAGGGATCACCAGCAGATTCTGCTGGGGTGATTTAAGGGTAGGTGATGATGAGTAAGGGAATATGACTCAAGATAAGAATAATGAAAGTCAGGAGTAATAGATTTTGTGCACTAGTATCAAGAGTTTTGTGCAGTAGTGTCAGGATATGATATATTATAGATAACCAGTGTTCCATTTTGAGAAGTGTGTGATGTCAAGATTTTGTGCTGCAGCGATGAGCTTAATTGTGATATATTTATTAATTGTAAATGCCTAATGTCAATTTTCCAAAGGCCCTGAATAAAGCATTACAGTATCCATGTTTATTACTAATGCATGAACAAGGGTTCATAATGCTTTTATATCAAATAAGTATCAAACCAAACAGATCCATCTCAGTTTGAAAAAAAAAACATTTACAGAGTTAGATGTTCAAAGAATCAAGGGAAATCATCAAGCCAAAAAATTCGTCCTGTACTACTGCTTTCAGTATCTATTGCAGCATTCTTGAATTATTTACAATTTTGATTAGTCCGACATCTTCTTACAGAGTATTCAAGGCATGAAATATCCTCTCAATAACAAAGCATAACCTCTTATTTCCTTTGAGTCTCCCTGCTTCTAGCTTCATTCCATGACCTCTTGTACTTCAATTTGTTTCACTATGGAAAAGAATACCTTCATGAATTTTATTGAAACCTGACACATAAATGAATGTTACTAGCATGTCCACCCTCCATCCCACTGCCCAATTTCTCTTCCTTCATCTGTGGAATCAGGATTTTTCAAGCTCTTTGTGCAGGGTTTGTGCACTATTTTGATAGTCCTCTTCTAAAATGCTTCCTGGTGCTTACAGTATTATGAGCTGGGTCTGAGTTAGGATAGCTCCAGTACCCTGTGAAGAAGCAAAACAATTACTATTCCTACTGGTAAAACCTCTTTGTATAAACTACATATATATAGAATTCCTCATTGCTTTTATCACATTGAATGAGAAACTCAGCAGTATTTAATGGGATATGCATAAGTGTGAAGTGCATTCATAAAATAAAAGTTCTGTTTTCTTTGCATTAGGTTACACCAAATCCAATCAATAGTCTGTGCCTAATGGGTTTGTGAATATTTTTATAGGCAGAACAGAGGGTCTACTGCAAGTGTACTGAGAAGTTGGTGAACCATGGACTGTGTGCTACTGCTATGGTGAGCAAAACTACAGTGAGTACTCCAGGAATGGAGGGCACCTTGATGGAGATTGGTGAGCTGCCAATACTGCCAGGAGTCTCACAATTTGATTTGCAAGCTTGGTTGAGTGAAATTAAGGCCCATTTGTGTCGGTGAATTCACATATCAAAGAGTTGGTGTAGGAACTTAAGTTGGACCTGGCAAGCATGGGAGCCCACATCGATCATGTGGAAGAGAGATTGGATGGCTGCGAGAACTCAGTGGTGGAGGTGCAGCATGCAGTGGAGGAGCTACAGGGTGAGTTTCAGGAGCTGTTGGGCAAAGTTGAGGACCTGGAAAACTGCACAAGGAAAACTAATCTGTGGATCCTGGGCCTACCCAAGATAGCAGAGTTCCAGGACTCGGGTTCAACAACTGTTTCGTTGGCTAATGGAAGATGGCTCAGACGCCAACGTGGAGACACAACTGATAGAATGAGCGCCTCGGGTTGCTGATCACTCCAGGGACATTCTGGTTTGTTTCCTGCGATTACCTGACCACAACGATACTTCGCAAAGCATGGAGCAATGATCTGGTGAGGTCATAAAATTGAAATTTATCAGGATCTGGCCACTGTGACCCTTTTGAAGAGGAGAGCTTTTTGGTAAGTGACACAGTCATTATCCAGAGCTCAGATGTATTATAGAGGGACTTTTCCAATTGGACTACTGGTCATCATTAATGGAGTGTATCTCACTACAGTGGATAGTTCCTGGGAGATATTCCAGAAAATGGGAATCCAGAAGCTGGCTACCTCACAGCAACAGAAGAAGATTTGGAAAAGGCTGGAGGGTTTTCACTGGCAAGGTGTGGAGGGTCCTAATCAGAGACAGTGACATGGAGAGTCTTGGGCCACGGTACCTGGCCCTGTATGACCTTGCTGGATGGTGCTGCCATGGATAATCTGCTCACTTTGGGCATGTCAGAACTGAGGTGGTTTTCTGGGGGGGATTTCTGTTTTGGGGGGGTTCAGATTATTGTTGCTGTAATGGGCGAGTACACTGAAGAAACACTGTGTGCCTGCCGATGTTGTGCTTTATTTGTATTTCTATAGTATTTTAATAAATGTGTGTTAAAACAGTTGCTACGCAGCAAAACCCAATTATTTCCTGCCACCTGACTTCTGGAAACCCAAATTTATCTGGGGTGAAATTGAGCCAAATATGAAATATGTATTAGCTGTGCAGTAATATTGTAAAAGAGAGAATAAATCCAAACTAGAGTTTCTAACTTGTGAGGGAGCTTTTCGGTTACTATGGTTACAATCCCCAGCAGATGCTGCTTGTCTCAATATGGCATCTTTGTGAGAGGACCAATAGTCCTTAAAAATGTTATCTAATGCAAAGCAAAGAGATAATACATAATGTCTTTATTGTTATTCAAGTTATTAAATATCACTGACGTTTGGGGATCCGTATCAGGGTTTTACAAGTTTTCACAAAATATACCCAAAACAGTGGGAGTTGGAATGCATTTTACAGAGGAAGCACATACTTCGACCTCCTTCCTGACTCACCTCAAAATTAAACCAACTATTGTTCTATATTTTAAAAGAAAAGCCAGACAGTTAAACAAAGGCATTGCATTTGAAGTATGAGCAATTACATATAAATGAGAACTTCTGTCAGCGATGCCATGAGAGAAAATATTACAACTTTCAAAGCTCTGAGTTAATTGTCGAGGGCATTCCCAGTATATTTCCATTAAGCCAGGAAATGTTTTTACCCTGCATTAATCCCCTCATTCTATAAAAGGTCACCTAAAGTTAGGTATGAAGGGGTGAATTCTATAAATCGCGCCTAAAAAATCAGCACTGAAAGAAAACCCACATAAGTGCTATTCTATAAGCCATGCCTATAGTTAGGCTTAATTTACAGAACTGCACTTATGTCCTGGGGGTCGTACGTAAATTTAGGTGCGTCCATTTGTACCAACAAAAACACAGAACCCTCTTATTCTATAATTGCATGCATAACCCCAAACCATGCCCACAATACTCCCTGAACTGCCCATGACCTTCCAATTTTTATAGATGCTTGTAATATTATGTGATAATTTAATAAATATAAAATAAAAAAAAAGAAGAGCATCTGTAAGTAGGAGGTTCATTAGAGCAACATGTACAGTCTCCTGTAATGGTACTTGTTGGGATATAAATTACCGATTTACTTCTGCCCAGGGAGGCTCCACCCACTACAAACCTCTGCCGCCTCTTTCCCCTTACACAACTCTTGAGTGCATGCACCAGGCACAATCCTCCCCCCTTTACTTCTTAATGCTCATTGTTAACAACATGCCTATATTTGCATACCATTAGCATTGAGCATTAGAAGTTGTTTTGCTGCGCTGTTCTAGTGCTATTTTTCTGGCATTGTTACATACAGCGCCGGAGTTTTGAGCATCTGGACGTTAGACACGCACAGTTATGCCTGCTATTGACTTGGCACAAATGGATGCACCTAAATGTTAGCACATAAATGCTGACTTACGCTAGCATTCTATAAAATAATTAATGCTTAGCATACTGCATCTGATGACCTTTATAGCATAGCCCCATATCTGTGTTGCAGAAAACACAATGTAATTAGCTACACTTATTTAAAGCACATTAACCGCTCTGATTTTATCTGTCACATTAACAGTTAACAAGTGGTAATTTGCTGCTTCTGAACTGTAAGGTGCCCTTCCTGTCCATTAAGTCTATTCTCCATCTATTGCCTGCCCCATTCTGTATTAATATCCTTAATTGTGGTCTATTATATCTTCTAAGGTCTCAACAATACAATAACTCACTTACTAAAAAACAACATACTTCAAAAGTTTTATTATGGACCTCAGAAGGTGGGCTTTATCTTTAGTATTCTATCTGTATGTATACAAAACATACTTTAGTTTTCCTCACCACATTTCCTCATGGGTCTAAATGTTTTATCTTTGTTTTCTTCTTCTTTTATCTTAGTTTATATAATACTTATATTCATTTCCATATCAATGTTTATAGATATGGTGCCATGCAGTGGCGTTCCTAGAGGGGCTGATACCCGGGGCGGATCGCCGATGCGCCCCGCCCCCCCGGTGCAGCGCGACCCCCCCGGCGAAAGGACACCCCCCACCCCAGCGAAAGGACACCCCCCAGGTGCACGCCGCTGGGGGGGGGTGCCGCGCGCCGGTCAGCGTCGTTCGTTTCCATGCTCTCTCTGCCCCAGAACAGGTTACTTCCTGTTCCGGGGCAGAGGGAGCATGGAAACGAACGACGCTGACCGGCACGCGGCACCCCCCCCCCCAGCGGCGTGCACCCGAGGCGGACCGCCCCCACCTCCCCCCCTTGGTACGCCACTGGTGCCACGTTTCACCATCCTGGCTGCATCAGGGATTATTCACCACCAAATCTAGGCCAAAGTATCAGCCTGCAGGTCTGACATTGCTGTCTGGATGTTTCACCGCCATCTGAAACTACATATGACCAAGACTGAGCTTCTTATCTTTCTCCCTAAACCAACTTCTCCTCTTCCCCCATTCTCTATCTCTCTGGGTAACACACTCATCCTCCCTGTCTCATCAGCTCGTAACCTTGGGTTCATCTTCGACTCCTTTCTCTCCTTCTCTGCACATATTCAATAGATAGCTAAAACCTGTTGTTTCTTTCTCTATAATATCACCAAAATTTGTCCTTTTCTTTCTGAGCACACTACCAGAACCGTTATTCACACTCTTATCACCTCTTGCTGAGGCTATTGCAACTTGCTTCTCACAGGTCTCTCACTAAGCTATCTCTCTCCCCTTCAATCTGTTCAAAATTCTGCTGCATGACTTACATTCCACCAGTGTCGCTATGCTCATATCAGCCCTCTCTTCAAGTCACTTCATTGGCTCCCTATCCATTTCCACATACAGTTCAAACTCCTCTTACTGATTTACAAGTGCATTCACTCTGCAGCTCCTCAGTACCTTTCCACTCTTATATCTCCCTACACTCATCTCCGGGAACTCCGTTCAGTGGGTAAATCTCTCTTATCTGCACCCTTCTCCTCCACTGCTAACTCCAGACTCCATTCCTTTTACCTTGCTGCACCATATGCCTGGTACAGACTTCCTGAGCCGGTACGTCAAGCTCCATCCCTGGCCATCTTCAAATCTAGACTAAAAGCCCACCTTTTTGATGCTGCTTTTAACTACTAACCCTTACTCACTTCTTCAGTACCCAAGTTATATTATTCCCACTTTAGTAATTCCTTTATAACTTATTTGTCCTGTTTGTCTGTCCTAATTAGAATGTAAGCTCTGTCAAACAGGGACTGTCTCTTCATGTCCAGTGTACAGCGCTGTGTATGTCTAGTAGTGCTATAGAAATCATTAGTAGTAATACTAGTAGTACCTTTCTTCCTTGTATGCCATCATTCACAATTCGGACCAATGAGAAAATGTGGTGAGGCAGCCTAAGTATGTTTTGTATACATACAGATGGAATACTAAAGATAAAGCCCACCTTCTGAGATTCATAACAAACTTTTGAAGGGTGTCATTCTATATTAGGCCATTAACATGGGAATTAACACGCACTGTCAAGCCACTGGCTTGTTAGTGTGGTGCCATGATATTTGTGTGAACTAATTCCAGCATTAAGGCCCCAGTGCTCAAAGCTCCGGTGCTGGAAAAAAATGCTAATACTCAATGCTAATAGTATGCAAATTATCTGTGCACTGTTAGCATTGAGAATTAGGAAGTTAAGGGGGAGGATTGCGCATGAACACAAAAGCAAAGCTCTTGTGCTCATTCCCAGTCAAACTGGGGAGCACATGGCAAGGGGGAAGAGGCACCAGTGCAGGAGATCTTTACCTTAGAAAAGGAATGCCATAAAGTAGGTACAGTAAAATAGAAACAGCTTTAAGACAGCACATGGTTTTGGGCTGTGACAAAGAGGTCATGATTTCTTATTGGTTAACTAGCATTTGCTGACAGTGAAACCTAGATTTAAGGCAAAGGCATTGCAATCAGCCGAGAACCAGGAGGCAGAAGGTACAAGTGACATGTTCAAATGTCTTCATATAACCGCTCGCTCGTAAAGTCCGGTGCAAATGTCAAG
This sequence comes from Microcaecilia unicolor, assembly GCF_901765095.1. Taxonomy (NCBI): domain Eukaryota; kingdom Metazoa; phylum Chordata; class Amphibia; order Gymnophiona; family Siphonopidae; genus Microcaecilia; species Microcaecilia unicolor. The sequence goes on along the minus strand of NC_044033.1, from coordinate 369,757,196 downwards.
CATCATGGTAACTACCAACATTACTGAGTACACAAGCATCCTTGAATGTCTAGATCCAAAACCTGGGGAAAGCCCAGCAGATCGATCATGGACCAACTTTGACACGATATCGTCAGATGAATTCTCCCAATGGCTCGGAAAATACACTAAGTCACAATGCAAATTAGACATTTGCCCCAACAGACTAATAAGATCCGCCCCAAACAATTCAAAAAAGACTTTATGAATCATATAAACCACAGGCTTCAAAAATGGTCTCTTTCCCACGGAGAAAAGAAGCATCCTACTTACTCCGCTGCCAAAAGATAGCATCTATTCCACTCATAACCAAACTCATGGAGGGCATAGTGACGAAACAACTCTCTGATTACCTAAATAAACACTCAATTCTGCACGAGTTGCAGTCAGGATTTCGGTCAAATCACAGCACCGAAACGGTACTAGTATCTGCAATGAACTCATTCAAACAAGCAATTGCAACTGGTAACAACATACTCCTCCTACAATTCGACATGTCCAGCGCCTTTGACATGGTTAATCATGGATTACATATACTAGAATACTTCGGAGTAGGAGGTACAGTTCTCAAATGGTTCAAAGAATTCCTGACCACAAGATCATACCAAGTAACAACGAATGCGAACATATCACCCCCATGGACACCTGAATGTGGAGTTCCCCAAGGATCCCCCCTATCACCAACGCTCTTCAACCTAATGATGATACCTTTAGCCAAACTTCTAGCCAAACAAAACCCTTAATCCCTACATATATGCAGACGATGTCACGATTTACATCCCATTCAAACAGGATCTAAACGAAATCACCAACGAGATCAACCAAAGCCTCATAATCATGCACTCCTGGGCGGATGCATTCCAGCTGAAACGCAATGCAGAGAAAACACAATGTCTTTTACTCACCTCACAACACAACAAAAACAGCTACTCCACAATAACCACACCATACTGTTCTCTCCCCGTCGCACAAAATCAAAAAATTCTTGGAGTTACCATTGACTGAAACCTCACACTCGATACTCACGTGAAGAACACAACGAAAAAGATGTTCCACTCCATGTGGAAACTCAAAAGAGTAAAACCTTTCTTCCCGAGATATATCTTCCGTACCCTAGTACAGTCAATGGTAATAAGTCATCTGGACTACTGTAATGCACTGTACGCTGGCTGCAAAGAACAGACTATCAAGAAACTTCAAACAACCCAGAACACTGCCGCCAGACTCATATTTGGAAAAACTAAATATGAAAGTGCAAAACCCCTAAGAGAGAAACTTCACTGGCTCCCACTCAAGGAACGCGTTGCGTTCAAGATCTGCACGATTGTACACAAAATCATTCACGCAGACGCTCCAATCTACATGCTAAACCTTGTGGACTTACCTCCCAGAAACGCCATAAGATCATCCCGCAAATTTCTCAATCTGCACTTCCCCAGCTGTAAAGGACTAAAATACAAGCTGATACATGCCACCACCTTCTCTTACATGAGTACGAAGTTGTGGAATGCATTACCTACAGCCCTGAAAGCTATTGATGAAATAACTAACTTCCGCAAATCTCTGAAGACACATCTCTTCCACAAGGCCTACAAAGAGAACCCATAGCCTTACATACTAAACCATAGCCTTACAAAACTTCCTTACCAATCCACACAGTTATTACAGTCCACCTTCTATCTTGCCTAACACCTTCCTTCTTTCTTCCCTTACCTAATCTCTGAACATTACTAATTGTATCTGATACATGGAATGATTATGTCATAACCAAACTCTGTAAGCCACATTGAGCCTGCAAATAGGTGGGAAAATGTGGGATACAAATGCAATAAATAAATAATAAATAGCACAGCTTAGTAAATAGACACCCACATAATCATATTTTTAGTTAGATTATGGAAGGAAATTTCTAAGGCTGTTAAGGTTTCGGGTACATCTGATTTTCAATATCATTCATATGGTTTTGCCTCCCCCCACCCCCACAATCACATAGTATGCAGAAATGGAAGTACACAAAGTAAGTGGTCATTTTGTTCCCCACACCCAGTGCTTTTTTTGTGCCAGTTCGCAACGGTACGGCGTACCGGCACCTTTTTTTGCCCCCCCCTCCCCCAGTGAGTCCGATCTGCACTTCCTCTCAGCGCGAACGAAACTTCATGCTTAAAAAAACCCAAAACATAAAACCCTCCTACAAAATGCTTTCAAAATGCTTTCAGCGAGGTACAATATCGTCCCTCCCTCTCGCGCAGACTTGGAAGGCGAGGTCACTTTAGTCTCTGACCAATAAAAACCCACGGAAGGTAGAGCTAAGAGAACGCAGGAAGCATAGGCGCCGACTCTGTGGGTGCTCGAGCACCCCCAATATTTTAAAACCTGCCCTCCTTGCATTCCTGCCGCTCAGCCAGTAAAACTCATTTTAGCTGACAACGTCAGTGAAAGAAGCAGGTTACAGCCGGCTCATCTTCAGCTCTTTCTCCTTCCCTCTCAGCTGTGGTCCCGTCCTCATTTCCTGTTTACGCAAGGGCGGGACGCTGAGAGGAAAGGAGAAAGAGCTGAAGACGAGCCGGCTGTAACCTGCTTCTTTCACTGACGTTGTCAGCTAAAATGAGTTTTAAGAGGTAGGGGGCAGGGAAGAGGGAGAAATCGTCCACGGTTCCCTGGGGGTGCTGGGGAGGTGGTCTGAGTCTGTCGTTCGTGCTAGGCTGCTGGGAGCGGGGGACGGGTTTGGGGGGCTGTTCCTGCAGAGCTTCCCAAACCCAGTGGGAAACGTAGCCAGCATACAAGTACCAACAGAATATACAAATGAAACTTCAATGTGTAATTCGTTAGTGACAGACAAGGTGCTGCAGTTAAGGCTGCCTTAAGTTCAACAAAGTCAGATGTCTGTTTCTCAGCAGAGGGTGGCAAATCACCTTCAGATTCTTTTAACATGCATACAGATGTTCAGCACTTTGCATAAAATTTGGAATCTATTGTCTACAGAAAAGTCAATCCTAAAAGTCTATACAAATCAGTCATACTGGTAGGAAAAGATACATTTAAAATGGCTGTGACTCTCTCAAGAACTATTTCCTTTCCCTTTTCAGATAAACACATACCCAGAAAGGTTACCCTTGATTTTACAGTACTGCAATGTATCTCTATTCACTTAAGTCCTATATGATACAAATACAGTAATAGATTTTTTTGTACTTTGTTTACATGCTTTAACGCTTTTGGAACACACATGGATGGAGGGGTGGAGAGAGAGGAAAAATGGTGGACATGGATAGAGAAAAGAGAGAGGAAGGAGTTGCATATGGATGGAGGGGAATGAAAGAGGAAGGAGATGCATACTGACAGATGAGGGAAAGGGAAAAGAGGAGAAAAATTACACATGGATGGAGAAAATAGATGCTGAATTGAAAGACGGAAGAGAGGGGGCAGACGCTGGAAGGAAAGGGGGAAGAGAGGGGGCAGATGCTGGATATATTGAATAAAAATCACATTATTTTTTTTCTCCTATACTAGTATATTTTCAATGATGTCTGTTTATATGCGCCATGGCTGGTATAAGGGGTGTGGCTAATGTGGGTGTGGCCATAACATGGGTGGAGTCATATGTGGTGACTCCGCCCACAATGAGTACCGGCACCAGAATAGCATAACAATGATGCCCAGCTCTAATTACAGATCCTGAACTTTAATCCACAATCCAATTTCAACCTGCTTGACTGTTGATGCAACCTGCCACCCTATTTCAAAATGAAAATAAATTTCTATAGGGAAAACATTTCCCCATAGGGTTTTACATCAACTCAGAACCGTGCAAATATTTTTTTAAAGTCCTTATTTCATCCAGAGCTTTACACAATGATTATGGGAGTTATTGTCTTTAATCTACCACTGCTTACTTCCACATCCAAAATGGAACCAAATTAAAACCGTGGCCCCACTAACTAATTGGCACTACTACATGTGTTGGTTGGCAAAATGTGGCAGCTACACATGTGACTGCTGTCATATGTGTAAGTTATAAAATTGTCCACTCCACATGGAAGATTCTAGGATTGTGCCATTCATTTTACCTATGTGGCTGTTTCCACTGTATGTACCGGCAAATACATCTGTACTCTGCAGGTATTTTGAAAAGGTTCTGTGTTGGCAGAGCCTTTTGAAAAAATACCAGAAGTTAAGAACCTCCCAAACTGAACGACTCATTTTTTACTCCATCCATCCGCCCACCCACCTCCCCTCCACTCCAGCCCTGGATGCCTTCCCCAAATGAACCTCAGTACATACTGGTGGTCTAGTAGCCTCTTACAGGCAGGAAAGATCCCCACTCTTTCTTTAAAATAGCTGTGGAGACTTCAAGTGGTGGCCTCGCAAGACTTCGTAACAGAGAACCTGAGAGGATCAGCGGCAGTAGACAGGAAAGAGCTGAGATCTTTCCTGTTCATAAGAGGGCACTAGACCACCAGAATGTACTAAGGTACATTTGGGGAGGGCATCTAGGGCTGGAGGGGAGGCAAGACTGGACATGGCTACACTTCCGTGGGATCCCCGCAGGCCCCAGGTCCAATCCTGTGGGATCCCCGCAGGATCCAGGCCCTGGGTCAATCACCACAGGATTCCCGCCAGTCCCATTCCTGTGCAGTTCTCTATTCACAATACAATATAAAGGGGTTATGGTGAAAGTTGTACCTGTGACCTTTTATGTAAAGTGCACTGCAGTGCTCCCTAGGGTGCCCCACTGCTCTGCTGAAATGTGGCTAGTCTACTAAAAATGCTGGCCACAGACATCCCAATGGCGTGTTTTTGTGTGTTTTTCCCTAGGACTTTTTTTTTTAACATTATCAACAGAAATCAAACAAAATAAAACATGGAAAAGAAAATAAGATGACACCTTTTTTATTGGACATAACTTAATACATTTCTTGATTAGCTTTCGAAGGTTGCCCTTCTTCATCAGATCGGAAATAAGCAAATGTGCTAGCTGACAGTGTATATAAGTGAAAACATTCAAGCATTACTATGACAGTCTGACAGGGTGGGAGGATGGGGGTGGGTAGGAGGTATGCATGGGGACATCAAAGCATATCATTGATATTCTAACAGGATGGGTGTGGATAGGTGAGGGGTGGGGTGATCAACAGAGACATACAGCTTTATGGTTTATAATGGGCTAGGAACCCCAGATCCTTGTTAAGTCCTTTCTGTTGGGTGTTAAAATATTCAATCATTCTGACTTCAAAGGTCTTACATTCTTGTATGGTTTTAAACTTACCTTTCAGGATTCTCACTGTGAAGTCACTGGTACAGTGTCCTGGTCCTGTAAAATGTTGACCAACAGGTGTGGGAGCCCCTCACCTATCCACACCCATCCTGTTAGCATATCAATGATATGCTTTGATGTCCCCATGCATACCTCCTACCCACCCCCATCCTCCCACCCTGTCAGACTGTCATAGTAATGCTTGAATGTTTTCACTTATATACACTGTCAGCTAGCACATTTGCTTATTTCCGATCTGACGAAGAAGGGCAACCTTCGAAAGCTAATCAAGAAATGTATTAAGTTATGTCTAATAAAAAAGGTATCATCTTATTTTCTTTTCCATGTTTTATTTTGTTTGATTTCTATTGATAACCTTAAGAGTGGACTAACACGGCTACCACACTCCTCTACTTTTTTTTTTTAACAAAAATGGTATGTAAAGACAGATGCACAGAACACAAAAATATCTAGAAAATGACAATTAAAAAAAAAATAGACATGGTTCAAAAAGCACTAGTCATCACTCGATTTTTGGACATTTTTCATAAAACTTCTCAAATTGGACTTAGATGTCAAATAGAAAATGCCCCTCTATATGTCTGGGATCATGACTTGTCTTCTTAAACTAGGCACCCTGTTGTAAAAGTACCCTCTAACACGTCTTAATCATCTCTCTCCTGCTTTTCTTCCAGGGCATACATATTTAGATATTTAAGCGTCCCCAAATTCCTTTATGATGAAGACCATTGATCATTTTAATAGCTGCCATCTGTGTTGACTCCATCTGCTTTATATCTTTTTGATGATGTGATCTCCTTCCCACCCCCAATACACTGCAGGCGGACAGATCTTATGTTTTTCTCCTTTACCATTATGTCTAGTTTTCTTGCATCCAGCATTTTATTCCTCAGAATGGGAATGCCCCAAATGACCATAAGCTCTTCATCATCTATAATTCTTTTTGAGTCATGATCCCAGTACTTTTGCATACAAGAATGTTGTAATATGTACAAGGTTTCCAAATCTTCAGATGTCTGTTGTACCAGTATTTTCTATGCCTAAAATGAACCATCTCATCTATATTATGCTGTACTGTGCTGCAGCTGTCAGTTTCTCATCCCTAGGTTTCTATTCATCTCTCCTCAACCATTCATGTGTCCGGCTTTAATTAGTGAATGGTTTCTGAACTAACATGTTGTATTTCCTACTGTTGTTATGAATTTGCCACTTGTTTTTCCTCGTTTGCTGATCTAATTCTAGTGAAGAACTTTTTCACTTCTTTTGCAAATGCGATGGTTTCTCCCCCTATATATATACTGGTGTCAAATCTTCTTGCTGGTATAGTATTTGTTCTTTTATTTATTGTAGATGAAAATGCTAGGAAATAATGTTAATGTTAAAAATAAACATGAAAGATAGCAGTACTGAATGAGAAATGTGATGCATGGTTTGTGGCTATTGAGAGTGCTGATCACAGGATGTATCACATAGGCTGAAGGACAAGCTGGAATTTGTCTGTTGCCTTTATATTTCCAGGACTTGGTCAGTGTTGGAGAAGGCAGCACATTTATTTCAATATATTTGCTTTACCAATTAGCTTAATAGTGCTGCCTCTAGCCTTCAAGACAGTGTAATGGTGTAGGAACAATTATCTTATTCTGTTGCAGGTGTTCATGCCTATGTGGTCAATATCCTATTTCCCTTGATGAGAATATGCAGCAAGTCAGTTTGGTTTTTATGGTCTGTCTCTGTACTTGCATGCCAGGAAGGACACTGCAGTCCTTCTTTTAGAAGCATTTCCACATGTAAATGGCAGCAACTAAACATCTGGAGCGGCCCAGATGTTTAAACACCATTTCAGAAAAGGGCTATTCATATCTGGGGATGCTTCCTACATCTATATGTCAAGGAGACTTAGGTAGGGCAGAGAAATGGAATGTTCTAAGGGTGCCTACCATATAGACATGGATTCCCCATTTCACATAGGGAATCATATCTGTATTGAAAAAAACAGACATTGGTATTTACACCTGTCCCAAGGCATGTGCAAATGCCTGCTGTAAGGAGAGATTTAAACACTGATGTTTGGGCTTCTCAACCCCCCTTGACTTCAGCCCTTCTCATGGACACAGCCCTGACATCCAGTTCCCACTGGCACCCCTTACGATCTGTTACCTCCTCCATGGTTAACATCCCCTCAACAACAGCCCCCCCCCCCTTCAGTCAAAACACAGTGCCTGGATCAGGCACTGTATTTTGATTGAGTTGGATTTTCTGTAAATGGTAATCAGTTTTAAGATAACCCCAAGAAGGATAAAATTTTACTTTCAAAAAAAGTATGCCTATAAGGCCCAGGAAGGAATTGACTTCTACTACTACTACTATTTAGCATTTCTATAGCGCTACAAGGCATACGCAGCGCTGCACAAACATGGAAGAAAGACAGTCCCTGCTCAAAGAGCTTACAATCTAATAGACAAAAAATAAAAATAAAGTAAGCAAATCAAATCAATTAATGTGAACGGGAAGGAAGAGAGGAGGGTAGGTGGAGGCAAGTGGTTACAAGTGGTTATGAGTCAAAAGCAATGTTAAAGAGGTGGGCTTTCAGTCTAGATTTAAAGGTGGCCAAGGATGGGGCAAGACGTAGGGGCTCAGGAAGTTTATTCCAGGCGTAGGGTGCAGCGAGACAGAAGGCGCGGAGTCTGGAGTTGGCAGTAGTGGAGAAGGGAACAGATAAGAAGGATTTATCCATGGAGCGGAGTGCACGGGAAAGGGTGTAGGGAAGGACGAGTGTGGAGAGATACTGGGGAGCAGCAGAGTGAGTACATTTATAAGTTAGTAGAAGAAGTTTGAACAGGATGCGATGGAGTCGAAATTCAAATGAGACCCCCTTGTGGTATCATTCCCCCCTCCAGGGAATGCACCTCTTTGACAGCAACCTCATTACAATAGAGCCACCCCATCAGAAGACCCACTCCCCAGCTTTATCAGGGGCTCTATCAAAATGGCCATTGAAACCTCTAGCAGTAATATCAAAGTAATACTGCCAGAGGTCAGGCTTCTATGCTTGCCCACTACATGGGGAATTGGGGTGATAGATGTATTAGGGAGAGTCCTGTGTGTATGTGTGGGTTCTTCTGGTAAATGGGGGGGTGGGGGTTCTCTTGGCAGGGTGGGATAGTGCAGGGGATGGATACCACGAGGGGATGCTGTCGAGGGGGGGAGATGTCACAGGGTGGTCTTCTGATAGGGGAGTTAGCTGCCATGGGAGGGGCTGTGTACAAGGGAGAGTCTACTGCCACTTAGGAAAGTTTGCTGCCACAGGGGAGGCGATGCTGTGGAGGAGTGGTTAACGGGCAGGGGAAACAGATGCCAAGGGGGAAAGTTTCCAGAGGGAACAGTAATTTTATAAAGCTGCTCCCAATTTTATGTGGGGAAGAGATCTATGTTTTTTTTTTAGCCATGTACAGCTTTGTAAAATCATTTTTGCCTCTGTATGTGGAGGGGCTTTTACAATGTGGGCCAATGCCTATTTTAGAGGAAGCTCTAGGTTGGGCAAAGCATCTTGTAAAATAATATTGTGATTACCCACATCTTGACTTGGACATGTGAATTCCCCTCTCCACCTACTATCTAAAGTCTGCCTCCACTTATCTAACTGACTGTTGCTGGGGTCTGAAGTAGTTGGTGTGTTTTAGCGTGGTTGTCTTTTTTACATTTTTGCAAGGTTGTATATTCCTGATATAAAGAAGGTACTAGATTAGCTTCTTAATAGTTGGGGCTATTTTATAAACTGATATATTTATTATATTTCCAATGAATCCAGGGAGATCAAGAGGGGCATAATCGAACGGGGCACCCAAGTTTTCCTAAGGACGTCCTTGCAGGACGTCCCGGCGAAGAGGTGGGGAAACCCGTATTATCGAAACAAGATGGGCGGCCATCTTTCATTTCGATAATACGGTTGGGGACGCCCAAATCTCCACATTTAGGTTGTCCTTAGAGATGGTCGTCCCCGGTTTTCGGCGATAATGGAAACTGAGGACGCCCATCTCAGAAATGACCAAATCCAAGCCCTTTGGTCATGGGAGGAGCCAGCATTCATAGTGCACTGGTCCCTCTGACATGCCAGGACACCAACCGGGCACCCTAGGGGGCACTGCAGTAGACTTCAGAAATTGCTCCCAGGTGCATAGCTCCCTTACCTTGGGTGCTGAGCCCCCCAATCCCCCCAAAAAACCCACTACCCACAACTGTACAACACTACCATAGCCCTAAGGGGTGAAGGGGGGCACCTACATGTGGGTACAGTGGGTTTCTGGTGGGTTTTGAAGGGCTCACATTTACCACCACAAGTGTAACAGGTGGGGGGATGGGCCTGGGTCCGCCTGCCTGAAGTGCATTGCACCCACTAAAACTGCTCCAGGGACCTGCATACTGCTGTCAGGGAGCTGGGTATGACATTTGAGGCTGGCATAGAGGCTGGCAAAAATATTTATGCAGTTGAAAAATGTTCTAACACATGTAGAATTTTACTAGAATGAATGTGTGAAACAAACTAAAAAAAAAACACCCAAAACTCAGAAAAATAAAAACAAACTTGGCAAAATCGAAAATGAACTAAGATTTTTTTTTTTTGAGGGGGGGGGGGGGGGGTTGCACATCCCTATCTATGGTATGAGATTTGTGTTACAAAATGTATGAGGGACTTGCTGACCTGAACATGTATACCCTGGAGGAAAGGAGAAACAGGGGTGATATGATACAGATGTTCAAATATTTGAAAGGTATTAATCCGCAAATGAACCTGTTCCGGAGATGGGAAGGCGGTAGAACTAGAGGACATGAAATGAGGTTGAAGGGGGGCAGACTCAAGAAAAATATGAGGAAGTAAATGTTTCATGGAGAAAGTGGTGGATACTTGGAATGCCCTCCTGCGGGAGGTGGTGGAGATGAAAACGGCAACGGAATTAAAAAATGCGTGGGATAAACATAAAGGAATCCTGTTCAGAAAGAATGGATTCTTAGAAGCTTAGCGGAGATTGGGTGGCAGCATCGGTGGTTGGGAGGCGGGGCTAGTACTGGGCAGTCTTCTACGGTCTATGCCCTGAAAATGGTAGATACAAATCAAGGTCAGGTATACATATAAAGTAGCGCATATGAGTTTACCTTGATGGGCAGACTGGATGGACCGTACAGGTCTTTTTCTGCCATTACCTACTATGTTACCACGTATTATACTGTTGCAGATTCTACTCCTTTTGGTAAAAATAGCTAAACTGCATTTTGATAATACTTTGATGCCATATGCCTGACATGGACTTCTTGGAATGGTGAATCCTTCCCCTGTGGGGTAATTTTATAAAGTATTTTCAATGCGTAAAACATGGAAATATTTTTAAAACAAATAGGAGGAAATATTTTTTCATTCCAAATTTATTTAGTATTTATTACCTCACCCTATGGAAGCCGTCAGACCAGTTTACAATCTATAAAGAAGAAGAATTAATAGTTAATCTCATTGGAACTTGTTGCCAGAGGTTATGGTAACAGTGATTAGCATACATTTGGGTTTAAAAAAGGTTTGGAGAAGTTCTTTGGAGGAAAAGTCAATTGTCTGCTATTGAGACAGACATGGGGGAAGACATAGAATATTGCTACTATTTGGGTTTCTGCCAGGTACGTGTGACCTGGATTGGCCACTGTTGGAAGCAGGATACTGGGCTCATCGGTCTGACCCAGTATGGCTATTCTTATGTTTTACATGTACAAAATGGCTATTATAAAACTGCTTGGGAGTACACATATACAAAGAGATGAGCAAGAAGATAGTACAATACACAGGCATTCCCAGTGACATATTCTGTGCAGGGCTGCTACCTATGCACATTCTTTATAAAAGATATGTGTACTCTCAGAATACATGCACGCATTTAGACCTGCCATGGAACAGTGTAAATTTCTGAGAACATATATGTGTGTTAATGGGCCCGGGTCTAGGAGATTATGTTATAAAGGCAGATAGAAAGTTATTTTGAAGGCATTGCCATGTGTGAGTGGCTGCATTTAAATATGTTGATTGTGTACGTGTAAATTCATTTTTCAAAAGCTTCTATTTACATGTGGTGATCCACAGCAGGCAGAGATTTTAAAAGAGGCGTGGTTTGGGCAGGCTGAAAATCTATACATGTATTTCCTATCTCACAAAGACAATACAGTATACTGGAAAAAATTTCTTTCAACAGATTTTGTACCAGCTCAGAGGAAAGTACAGATCTGAAAAAGGAACTTGTGACAAGAGCATGATCTGAGGGATTAATTGAGTTGTTATCCTTAATTCTTCATGGTTAATTTCCATCTTAAAAAGAAAAATATGTGTCCTGACTACATACCATATTTATTTAAATATAAACCACAATTTTGGGGTAAAAAATGGCTGGAAAATGGGGATTTCAACTTATATTGGAATCACTCTTCATCCCCTCCCCCCACCCCCAGCAGAATTTCTTCCTCTACCCCCAACCCCCGTGGTTACCAGCATTGCTGCAGTTCCTACCTCTGGATAATGCTGGCAAAGAAAGTCGTGAGCTGGTCTGGTGCAGGGCTAGTGCAGGACTTTCAGCATCTATGCATGCTCAAGACCCTGTACTGGCAAAGCGCATGGCTTTCTTTAACAGCATCAGCCAGAGATAGGAAGTGTAGCAATGTTGGTAACTGCGAGGAATGGGTGAGAGGAGTGTGGAGGAAGAAATACTGGCAATCACGAGGAGTGGTTGGGGGTGTGTGGAAAAAGAAACGCTGGTAAATTGCGGGGAGGGAGGTTGGGGAGGAAGAAATGCTCATCATCGGGAGGGGGGGGAGTTACTGTACACTTGAATATAAACACCTTCCAATTTATATTCGAGTTAACAGTTTTCCCACCCTTTTTTTTTTGGGGGGGGGACTTATCTCGGATTATACTCATTAGGTTTATATTTGAGTATATATGGTAACTGGCAGCACTTATATGTGCCAATTTGTCAAATGGGACAATTATATGTAGAAGTAGCACCACTTACTCTTGAAAGTTGGACAATCAACACTTCCACATGTTAATGCTAGCATTTCAGCTTTTGCATTTGTGCCACTCGTTGTTCCCATATCTACATTTGTAAAATGACAGCTCCTGTTTTATGTGCCAGCATACACATTGTGGGCTTTTGAACACTGAACGCTATTCTGACAGTCTGAGTTAGTCATGCAATGAGTTGGCGCTCTGTGTTGGTCACCATTTATAGATGAGCACTCAGTGCTGGGGTCTGTGCCCAATTCTGGGCACTAAGATTTACATCAACCGAAACCTGGTGTAAATCCTTGTGCCTAAATTAAGTGTGGATCCCCCAAAATTCTATAATACTGCACGTATATTTAATGAATGTCCCTGACCCACCCATACCCCTCCCATGGCCACACCCCTTTAATTGCACGCTAAAAAGTTTACATGAGTGGAGGAGTAGCATAGTGGTTAGTGCAGTGGACTTTGATCCTGGGGAACTGAGTTCGATGCCCACTGCAGCTCCTTGTGACTCTAGGCAAGTCACTTAACCCTCCATTGCCCCTGGTACAAATGAAGTACCTGAATATATGTAAACCGCTTTGAATTTAGTTGCAAAAACCTCAGAAAGACGATATATCAAGTCCCATTTCCTTTCCCATTTCCCTTCCCTACATGCACATCTTTATAGAATAGCACCAAGGAAGATGTGCACGTAAATTTAAACTGTTCCCAATTAGCACCAGTAATTGATTGTTAGTGCCCAATTATCAGTGCTAATTGGCTCATTACTCAATTAAATTGCACACACACACACTTTGGGCACAATATTCAGCACCATTTATAGAGTTTGGGGGAATATATGTCCATGAGGCTTTAATGAAATACTCATTCAACAACCCTCTGGATCACTGCTTAATATTATAAAAATGTTTAGATAGTTGGACCCTCAAAATGCAGCCCCTTTCATATGTCTTCACCTTAATTTTCATTCAACCATACTTGAACTTCTTTCACCATGTTTAAACTATATGGATTCAATCTCTGAATATAATTGTACATATTTCCAACTTCTGACATGATATATTTCAAAAAATTTGCATCATGGAAAAGAACTCTCATAAATCCAGCAAAATAAATAAATAAATAAACTCTCATTTTCACATTTTTTCTATTGTTGTAGACTCCAAGGGGCATTAAAAAGAATGCTGAATTGAGAGTTTTCCCAGATGCGGGGAAGGAACTTGGGGGGGGGGGGGGGGGAGTCTGTGATTGGTAGAAGAGGTTTAAAAGAAGATTGGAGTACATCAGAGATCTTGGAGTGGGAGTGGGAGATTGGATCAGGGGATCAAATAGGAGGATTATGAGGTGGGGGAGTTCTGTTCAAAAGGGAGGGGCTTGACTGGGGATAGCAGGGAAATCCTTATTGTTGGTCCAATATTGGATTATTGGTAGGGCAACTGCATTTATTTAATACTAGTAAAAGAGGCCTGTTTCAGAGCAAATGAAACGGGTGCTAGCAAGGTGTTTGTCGCCAACCCCCCTCCCTCCCTCCCTGGCCAACCCCTTCGTTATTCTTCCATTGCTCTGCCCCCAACGTCATGACGTTTGACGCGAGGGCGGGGCCCGGAGCGATTTCCCACCCCCCCGCCTCCCTGCCTCCCTCCCTGCCAACCCCTTCGTTGTTCTGCCATTGCTCCGCCCTTGAGGGCAGGGCCCGGAGTGATTTTGGCAGCTTCACCACCACGAACCTTCGAACCTTTTTGAAGGAAGTCAGGGCTTGGCTTCATTGACGTCAGTGTCCTCAGAACGTTGAGGGTGAGTTTTATTATAGTAGATTATTGTATATCGCTATATATCTCCTGAGGAAAGCTGATCCATTAAATTGTAATAAACTAAACCAAACCAAACTTAATGCCACCTCTTCAGTGGTATTAAGTACAGCCATGCTATTAGCAGTCATGATAGCTAGCAAACAGCAACCACTCATGCGCTATCGCTACTCAGTTCCTGTCTATGATCCACCCCTACCCATGTTAAGTGAGTTTACCTTCTTTCTTCATGTTCTAAATTCGCTGCCCTGCTGCCAGGACCTGCCTCTTCTCTTTACTGTGGCCACCTCTCTGCTGTAACTTCCTGTTTCCTCAGAGGTGGCTGTAGTAGAGAAGAGGCCTGTGCTGGCAGCAGGGCAGCATATGGGAATTGCTGCTGGCAGCGGCTTTTGGAACATGAAAAAAGAAGGTAAACTCGGGGAACAAGGTGGAAGAAGGAAGGGGGAGATGCCAGAACCTAGCCCAGGGAGAGGGGGCATGACATCTCGGCCCTGCCCCAGGCAGTATGTTGCCTTGGTCCACCCCTGTGGAAAGTGTTCATACATATATAGCAGAGCTGAGCCAAAATTTTTTGTATAATGAATGCAAACAAATTTAAATTGCATTCTGGCTTCAATGGGAAGTCAATGCAAAGATACAGGGCAGAAACAGCAGAACTTCAAGAAAACACACTTATGTGCCTATTTATAGAATAGCGCTTAAGTGTTTCCATGCGGATCTGCAAAGGGGGCGTAATGATGGGAGGGGCATGGACGGGTCAGGGGTGTTTCCTTAAAACATGCATGGTGTTATAGAATAGTGCGAATCTGCGGCCAATGTGCACATCAGGATTTACACCTGCATTTGATCACGGAATCCTGGGGCTATGCACTATTCTATAAAGGATGCCCATCCCAGAACATCCATTATAGAATACCATTCAGTGACGAATTTTGAGCACCATTTACTGAATCCAGGCCTTATTTTGCATGTAACTGTGAATAACTAGGTTATAGAATTGCCCCTTGAATATCCTAGAGTGGCCCAATCATAGCCAGATCTTAAGCTAACAGAAACACTCTGACAAGAACAGTAGCATAGCCAGAAGGGAATTTCTGGCTGGGCCCATGGGTGGACTGGATGGGCCCAATCGCCTCTTCTTTGCCCCCTACCTGAACATTAAAAATGAATCTGTGGCTGGCGCGGATCCCCAAGCTCCACCAGCTGAAGATGTCCTCTGCTGGAAGCTTCTGGTACAACTGAGCAGTGGGGAAGTTGATGCCGCACTTCCAGCCACCGACACCAGCGCACCCCCCCCTCCCCTTTGCATGAACAGTTCATATTAGCATGGATTGTGTGCACTGAAGAAGTTGTATAGGCATTTGAAATCCATAAATTCCTGAAGCAGCTTAGCAAAAGGTTGGCCACTGTTGGATATGGATAGTTCAAGAAAAGGTACCAAGAAAAGGTACCAAGAAAATACAGCTTTGTATTGGTTGTTAATATGTAGAGTTAATTAAAAGATTTCTGCTTGAAGACGAAAGAATTAATGAAATATTTCTCCAGGAATGTTTTTTTATGGCGATGAAGGATAAATAAGTTCTATTGACTTCGATATGAGAATAGCTTCCCAAGGCTTTTTCCATCCTGAGCAAAATACATTATAGACTGATTAGATGAATATTGTTCTTACACAACTGAAAAGAATGGAGGTGTTTTAGTATAATATTTGTATTAGAATGTAAGTACTCCTCATATCTTCTGCGAATATTTAGTGTAGATTAGTGAAACATACTCCTGCTTTAATGCACTTCAATTCAATTACATATTTTTAGACTGCAGAATGTGTAAAATATACAAGACGGTGAATTCAATCAAGACTTTTTAGTTTCTTAGTCTTAATTATTTTTGAGTATTTCTATAATAGCTTTTTAACACTGAAAGTACAGTGTATACAGTGGGGGAAATAAGTATTTGATCCCTTGCTGATTTTGTAAGTTTGCCCACTGACAAAGACATGAGCAGCCCATAATTGAAGGGTAGGTTATTGGTAACAGTGAGAGATAGCACATCACAAATTAAATCCGGAAAATCACATTGTGGAAAGTATATGAATTTATTTGCATTCTGCAGAGGGAAATAAGTATTTAATCCCTCTGGCAAACAAGACCTAATACTTGGTGGCAAAACCCTTGTTGGCAAGCACAGCGGTCAGACGTCTTCTGTAGTTGATGATGAGGTTTGCACACATGTCAGGAGGAATTTTGGTCCACTCCTCTTTGCAGATCATCTCTAAATCATTAAGAGTTCTGGGCTGTCGCTTGGCAACTCGCAGCTTCAGCTCCCTCCATAAGTTTTCAATGGGATTAAGGTCTGGTGACTGGCTAGGCCACTCCATGACCCTAATGTGCTTCTTCCTGAGCCACTCCTTTGTTGCCTTGGCTGTATGTTTTGGGTCATTGTCGTGCTGGAAGACCCAGCCACGACCCATTTTTAAGGCCCTGGCGGAGGGAAGGAGGTTGTCACTCAGAATTGTACGGTACATGGCCCCATCCATTCTCCCATTGATGCGGTGAAGTAGTCCTGTGCCCTTAGCAGAGAAACACCCCCAAAACATAACATTTCCACCTCCATGCTTGACAGTGGGGATGGTGTTCTTTGGGTCATAGGCAGCATTTCTCTTCCTCCAAACACGGCGAGTTGAGTTCATGCCAAAGAGCTCAATTTTTGTCTCATCTGACCACAGCACCTACTCCCAATCACTCTCGGCATCATCCAGGTGTTCACTGGCAAACTTCAGACGGGCCGTCACATGTGCCTTCCGGAGCAGGGGGACCTTGCGGGCACTGCAGGATTGCAATCCGTTATGTCGTAATGTGTTACCAATGGTTTTCGTGGTGACAGTGGTCCCAGCTGCCTTGAGATCATTGACAAGTTCCCCCCTTGTAGTTGTAGGCTGATTTCTAACCTTCCTCATGATCAAGGATACCCCACGAGGTGAGATTTTGCGTGGAGCCCCAGATCTTTGTCGATTGACAGTCATTTTGTACTTCTTCCATTTTCTTACTATGGCACCAACAGTTGTCTCCTTCTCGCCCAGCGTCTTAATGATGGTTTTGTAGCCCATTCCAGCCTTGTGCAGGTGTATGATCTTGTCCCTGACATCCTTAGACAGCTCCTTGCTCTTGGCCATTTTGTAGAGGTTAGAGTCTGACTGATTCACTGAGTCTGTGGACAGGTGTCTTTCATACAGGTGACCATTGCCGACAGCTGTCTGTCATGCAGGTAACGAGTTGATTTGGAGCATCTACCTGGTCTGTAGGGGCCAGATCTCTTACTGGTTGGTGGGGGATCAAATACTTATTTCCCTCTGCAGAATGCAAATAAATTCATATACTTTCCACAATGTGATTTTCCGGATTTAATTTGTGATGTGCTATCTCTCACTGTTACCAATAACCTACCCTTCAATTATGGGCTGCTCATGTCTTTGTCAGTGGGCAAACTTACAAAATCAGCAAGGGATCAAATACTTATTTCCCCCACTGTATACTTTGGAAGAAAGGCAGGCGAGAGGAGATATGATGGAGAACTACCATACTACTAATACAAGTAACAAATCATAATGAAAATGTGAGTCCAACCAGTGCCACAATCAAATAATTAAATTGTATGGTCAGATAGCAAGTGCTGTGTTCAACTTTGGTTACAAGGAGTTACAACAGCTGAAACTTGGCATAAATTCTAGCATGCAAGCAGGACACACTTGCTTCCACCAAATTCTATAACATCGCATGCAACGTTTTCCCATGGGCATGACTCCTTTTGGGTTGCACAATTTGTTTTCAAGGGTGACGATGCGGAGGAATTGAAAGAAATCTCAGTGAACCTGGAAGACATACAGAAAGAAATCGACAAGTTAAGCAATAAACAAGATGGTGTATACCCCAGTGTACTGAAAGAACTCAAACATGAAATTGCAGATCTGCTATTAGTGATCTGTAACCTGTTATTAAAAGATTGGAGGGTGACCAATGTAATGCCGATTTTTAAAAAGGTTTCGAATGTGATCCGGGAAATGACAGAGCAGTAAGCTTGACATCAGTATGGGGCAAAATAGTAAAAACTGTTATAATGAGTAAAATTATGGAACACATAGACAAACATGATTTAATGAGACAGAGTCAGCATGGGTTTAGCCAAGGGAAGTCTTGCCTCACCAATTTGCTTCATTTCTTTGAAGGTGTAAATAAAAATGTGGATAAAGGTCAGCCAGTTGATGTAGTGTATCTAGATGTTCAGAAAGCTTTTGAGAGAGTTCCTCATGAGAGACTTCTGAGAAAATTAAAAAGTCATGGGATAGGAAGCAATGTTTTTTTTTTTTGTTACATGTGTACCCCATGCTTTCCCACTCATGGCAGGCTCAATGCGGCTTACATGGGGCAATGGAGGGTTAAGTGACTTGCCCAGCATCACAAGGAGCTGCCTGTGCCGGGAATCGTTCTGTTGTGGATTAGGAATTGGTTATTGGGCAGAAAACAGAGGGTAGGGCTAAATGGCCATTTTTATCAATGGAGGAGGATGAAAAATGCAGTGTTGCAGGGATCGATACTGGGACCAGTGTTATTTAACATATATATAAATGACATCAAAATTGGAATGACAAGTGAGTTGAATAAATTTGCAGATGACGCAAAACTATTCAAAGCTGTCAAAGCACATGTGGACTGTGAAAAATTGCAGGAAGACCTTAGGAAACTGCAAGACTGGGCATCCAAATGGCAGTTTAAATTTAATGTGGACAAATGCAAATTGATGCACATTGGGAAAAATAATCCAAATCATAGCTACCTGATGCTAGGGTCCACCTTAGGAGCCAGCACACAAGAAAAAGATCTAGGTGTCATTGTAGACAATATGTTGAAATCTTATGCCCAGTGTGTAGCAGCAGCCAAAAAAGCAATTCTGGTTATCATATCTCAAAAAAGATATAGAGGGATTAGAAAAAGTTCAAAGAAGAGTGACCAAAATGATAAAGGGGATGGAACACATTCTATATGAGTAAAGGCTAAAATGGTTAGGTTTCTTAAGCTTTAAAAAGAGAAGGCTGAGGGAGGATATGATTGAAGTCTACAAAGTCCTGAGTGGTTTTGAACGGGTAAAAGTCCAAATCACAAAATGTCCCAAAAACAAAACGTCCACAGTATTTTCGAAAAAAAAGATAGACGTTTTTCTTTTTTGAAAATCACCTTCTTCCCTATTTAGATTTTGGATGTTTTGTAAAAACGTCCAACGTCAAAGTTAGACGTCATATTGAAAATGCCCCTCCACATCTTTTGAATATCAGTCAATTAGTGAACATTGGTATTTAAATTTAGGATCACAATTCTTTTACATTTTCAAAGATACCCTGATATGTACCTGAACTTCAGAGTTACCTAAACCAGTGTTTTCCAAGTTGAATCCTGGAGTACCCCTTCTCAGTCAGGTTTTCAGGATGTCCACAATGAATATGCATGAAAGAGATTTACATACAATGGAGGCAGTGTATGCAAATCAAGTTCATGCATATTCAATGTGGATATCCTGAAAACTTGACTGGCAATGGTACGCCAGGACTAGACCAGGAAACACTGACCTAAACCTTTTTGAAAATGAACTCTAATATATTTAACAAATTTGTTTCTTCATTTTCCCAGTTGGTGGCTGGGGGTTAGGGGAGCAGTGTTTTTTGGCTTGTTTGGTTTGGACTTCTGCAGGATTCATTCTGCTGAGTATGTGAAGGGACACTGAGTATAGAGTTCTCCCAAGATTTAATGATTCCAGGCAAATGAGTATTTTCTTTTCCACAGAGTCCAAGGAAGGATGTTGATGGCTCCAGGGTTGTGAATTCGTTCGCTGCTCCTCATAACCCAATGGTACTGCACTGCTTTCATGAGGAAACAAATTATACCCCTCACCTTGATATGGAAAAAACATTGCCTTAAGAAAAAGAAATGTAGCAACAAAAAGAAAAGAGGGAGGGAGAGATCATGAATAGTATTTTGTCTGGAAATTGACAAACAAATCAGACAATTCCCGAAGGCTTTGTTTTGCGTTGTTTCATCAAGCAGTTCTGTCAAATTCACGTGGCTCAGCAAAGTTCTGTTGCTTGAAGGTACAATTCCTCCAGGGTTTTATGATACTAATGTTTTGATACTGGATTGGAAAATCTGATTTGCATTCTTGATGTAAGGTCCCTGGTGTTATATTTTCTTTTTTCTTTCTTAGGACATTTGTAAATGCTGTTACTAGCTACATGCAGACTTTATTTTTCTCCCTCTTTCTTATAGGGCACTAGACTAATGAACCATTCAAAATAATGGTCAAATAGGGAAGTAAATATTGGTGTGGGGCCAAAACATCATCTTTTAAGTTCTAAATCCCTTTTTTTTCAGTTTAAATAGATTATAGCTCTTCAATTGGTTTCTTATTAAGGTTTTCAATTATTTAAGTTACTTATCTGTAGGCCGGGACGGAAGTCAAATAGACTGGAAGTGCATGTTTGTATTTCCTAGATACTGTAGTCCTTTTCTGTTTTTTTTTTCTTTTTTTTGAAAAATGAAGTGCTAGTGCTTGCATAAATTATATATAACCTCAGTTTACAGAAGGAGTTTTCAGCTCCGGTCCTCAAAGAGAAACCAGATTTTCAAATTAATCATAAAAGTGTATGCATTAAAAATGAGCATCCATGTAAAAAAAGGTCAAAATGTAACGGGCTTTACACTAAGGCACAAGTGTGCATGCTATATCAGAATTAGAGAATCCCGGGGGTATATGCTAAAATTAGAACATGCCCATATGCAAATGGAGGAATGACATATGCAGATTTGAATTTAGCAAGCACAAGGTATTAGTGTGTGACATGATGTTGTCAAGCCCCTGTTCATTGTGGGCGTGATAAAACCTAAAAGATAATAATTACCGTGGTTCTACCATGGAAAATCTGGGCGTGAAAGTATTTGTTTATGTGCTTGTTGCTGTATGTATAAATACTCTTCAGGTATGTTTGTTGTTACTTTCCTGTAATACATGGCATTCCTTTCCATTTAAATTTTTGATTGTAAACCACTCTGGCCATTTGAAGCGTGGCATATCAAACTTTATAAACTATTAAATTATTAAAGATAACAATTACCATAGACCAAATGCTAACTTTTTAGCATAAATCCTACCCAAAAGTAAACGGGACACTTAATATGGGAATTTACATCTTCCTCGGTCATCTTATCAAATACAACCACCCCTCACATGCAGATTGCAACACTCCTCCTCCTGATCCATTCTAATATCTTTACATACATTGAGGCAGCATTCTTTTTCTGATCCAGCTTCCCTCAATACATTGTGGCATACACCCAAAAGTCAGCCTAATACCCCAATGTAGTCTCAGCATCCTTTAACCCCTCTGACGCACACCAAGCAGTCTCCAACAGACCCTACCTTTCCCCAAAATGAGAGTGAGACTCCCTCCAAGACTTTGATTCCCCCTCCCCCAGGGCTCCTGAGAAGGAGGGTAGGGGCAAGATTCCCTGGGCCAAGCCTCCAAGGGGAATCATGGGAAGGTTCTGCTCCCTTGATCTGTCTCTCTCCTGTTCCTGTGTGTTGGGACCTGGGTGACTGCATTAATGCAATAACCTGGGTCCCGGTACAAAGGAGCAGGAGAGTGACAGTCTGAGGGAGGAACAGATGCAGGAAGGTGTGGGGGTGGCCTGAGTTGGGGTGTGGCAGTAGCCCGAGAGGGTGGAGGCTGCAGTTATGATACGAATGGAGGGGGGGGGGGCAGTGGCCCTGCCCCAGGCCCAGCTCTATCTCTTGGCGGCCCTGCTCCCCTACACAAAGTCTGATTGAGCCTACCTCAGAATCCAAACCATCCTCTTCTCAAAGTCTGACCACTCCTATTCCCCTCTTTAAAAGTCTGATTTGTTACACCAGAAAGAGCACATCCCATTTTTACCCTTCCAGAATACTGTATTACTTTTACAGAGATCTCCATCTTCAAAGAGGAATGACAGGAAGAATGAGAGAGCCCCCCTGCCAGCACTGCATGGACTGCACTGGGGTGCTGGGGGTAGGTTATATACTGCAGTAGTTTTCAACCCAGTTCTCAGGGACCACCTGGTCAGTCTGGCTTTCAGGATACCCACAATGAATATGCCTGGGAGATATCTGAATGCAACATCTCATGCATATTCATTGTGGATATCCTAAAAAAACTGTCCAGGCAGTTCCTGAGGACTAGGTTCACAACCACTGATATGCTGCCTTTGTAAGATGCTATGTTGTGTGCATAGTGCTGTGATGTGTTTGACAGTGTCAGTCTGTGGCGGGGGAGAAGGGGGAGGGATGCCATGATGTGTGGGGTTTCTGCTGTTTTGGAAACACTGCATTTGGAATTCCTCATGCCTTGACTGGGTCCTCCAGGATGTTTTGAGACACCCCGGCCGGCCGATATTCAGCACTATTTAACTGGCCAGGAACAGGTCCTGGCCAGTTAAATAGCACTTAATTGGCTAAGCCAGTGGTTCCCAAACCTGATCCTGGAGTCACCCCAGCCAGTCAGGTTTTGGGATAACCAAAATGAATATTCATGAGAGAAATTTGCATGCATTGGAGATAGTACATGTAAATCTCTCTCATGAATATTCATTGTGGATATCCCAAAAGCCTGACTGGCTGCGGTGCCTCCAGGACCAGGTTTGGGAACTACTGGGCTAAGAGCTAATATTCAATGTGAGATAGTCTTATCTCCACTGAGTATTACTGCTTAGAGAATAGCAAATAATCGTCTATATCATTCAATATAACCAGCTAGCCACGAATATTAAGTTTAGTTGCCAAATATGACCACCGAAATAGCAGTCCTATCTTTGGCGGCTATAAACTTAACTGCACAATGCTGAATATTGACATAGCTGGAAAATAAAACCTGGATATTCAATGCCTGTAACCGAAAATGATCTGGCATTGAATTTCTGGGCTCAGCGCTGATCACGGGATTAGCCGGCTTGCCTCCCAATGGGTTGAATATCGGCCGGACAGAGTTTAAGCAGAACAATTATCAGTCCAAGGAGTTATTAGCCTTCAGGATTTAGGAGAGCCACAGTAAAGAGCATGCCATGGGACTACTAAAATCTAATTCATTCATGAATGCGCTCACATG
This sequence comes from Microcaecilia unicolor, assembly GCF_901765095.1. Lineage (NCBI taxonomy): Eukaryota > Metazoa > Chordata > Amphibia > Gymnophiona > Siphonopidae > Microcaecilia > Microcaecilia unicolor. Next base: position 369,733,875 of record NC_044033.1, on the reverse strand, counting down.
CAGGTGTTCACTAATATTAGTACTTTCTGACCCAAATTTAGCCCCATGGGTACTGAGAATTGCATTTGACTCTAGCCTATTTTCTGCTAAAGAAGTTAAGAATTTATAGGAAAAAAAGTCAATATTGAATTCCTAATCTGGCTTTAGTTATTGAAACAAGGAAGCAAAATAGAAAAACTTCAAGAGAATCTCATTTTGTATGTGCAAAGAAGCACCAAACCAGGTTTTAGAAACATGCAGGAAAAAAAAATGGATCATGTACAATGAAACTAATGGGGTGTGACTATTTTTGTCTGCCCAAGCCATTCTTATTTTATTGGTGCTCATTTGGGTTTTGTAGAGTTCTAGTACACAGCTTTAACTCCACCACCATAGTCTCTAAAGCTACAGAAAGAATGGCCTGAAAGAGTTTTCTTGAGGCTCACTGCAGAAGTATTATGTGAAAAACGTTCATTTCTAATGTCATTCAGCTCCAGCTTGCTTTGGCAGTAACCTTTTAGTTCTCCTGCAGACATTGGGGATGATTATTCTTCCATGATAAATCTGTGCATAGTGCTGGTTAATGAGCAAGTAAATGACATCCGGGCTTTCTCCCTATCACACAAGCCAAACATTTATATGTGGCAGATGTGTCAGGCACAAAAAAATAAAATAAAAAGGGAACAATTGCAGAGATTGCCAAGAGTTATATGCATAGGAGTTTAAATTAAGGCAATCATAAAGTTCAAGAATTCTTACAAGTGGGGAAAGCATGCAAGGAATGGATCATGGAGTTCTTTCCAGTGCTTCTGCATTATGGGCTAGATTCTATATAGGGTGCAAAAAAATTTCGCAATGAATAAAAAAGCGCTATTCTATAAGCTGTGCTTAAAGTTAGGCGTGGTTTATAGAATAGCGCTTATGCCCGGGAATCGTGCCTAACTTTAGGCACAGCCATTTGCATCAGTTGAAACATGGTGCAAATATGCATACCCATGCACTCCCAAATTTGCATGCACAATTTTTTGGTGACTTTTATAGAATTAGGGGATATGTGTGTGTGCATGTGTATCTCTGTTTTGTATGTGTATCTATTGTGTGCGTGTGTGTGTGTGTGTGTGTGTGTGTGTCGGGGGGCAGGTGTGTATGTATTTGTATGTACATACTTGCCTTTGTGTGTATGTGTATCACTGTTTTGTCTGTGTAACTATTTTGTGTGTGTGTGTTTGTGTGTTGGGGGAGGGGCAGGTGTGTACGTTTGTATGTGCATGCTTGCCTTTGTATTATATATATGTGTGTTAGCTTTCTAAAAGTCTATGATCAAGAGAGATGAGAAGGGAAGCAGTTTGAAAAGTTCAATTCCGCAATCACTAGATTATATATGCTGCAGCTGTTGGAAGTGATTCTCCCATGGAAATATCTTAGGGCATTTTATGAGGGGGGCATTTCTCTTTGGCCCCATCCATACGCAGAAACTTTACCCGTACAAGTTACAGCACAAGAATGTCCCTTATTCCTTTCTTGTGCCTAGAGCTGCCTTCCATGCTCTTCCCCCAGGGCCTTGCCATTGGCTTGATCCTACCTACATCTCCTGTTGCTAGAAGCAAGCTGAGCAGACTTTCACAACTGAGAGAAAAGGGGTAGATTTTCAGCTGGTGTGGTGAGCATTTTTTTTTTAGCTGGTGACAGCATTATCCCTGGATATTCAATGCCATGTCTGGGCACCAGGTTCAAGCGATCAGCTATCTCTTATGTGGTTACGTGTGATATTCAGACATAGAGGGGCATTTTCAAAAGGGACGTCCAAGTTTCGATTTGGACGTCCTTGCAAAACATCCATCTTTCATTTCGAAAATACGGTCAAGGACGTCCAAAACCTTAAATTTCGCCGTCCCTAGATTTGGATGTCCCTAGACATGGACACTTCTGATTTTCGGCAATTTTTGAAACCAAAGATGTCCATCTCAGAAACCACCAAATGCAAGTTATTTGGTCGTGGGAGGAGCCAGCATTTGTAGTGCACTGGTCCCCCTGACATGCCAGAACACCAACTGGGCACCCTAGGGGGTACTGCAGTGGACTTTATAAAATGCTCCCAGGAACATAGCTCCCTTACCTTGTGTACTGAGCCCCCCAACCCCCCCAAACCCACTACTCCCAACTGTATACCACTACCGTAGCCCTTATGGGTGAAGGGGGGCACCTAGATGTGGGTACAGTAGGTTTGTTGTGGGTTTTGGAAGGCTCGTTGTTTCCTGCACAAACGTAACAGTTAGGGGGGATGGGGCTGGGTCCACCTGTCTGAAATGCACTCACCCACTAAAACTGCTCCAGGGACCTGTATACTGCTGTCATGGACCTGAGTATGACATCTGAGGCTGGCATACAGGCTGGCAAAACATATTTTTACAGATGTTTTTTGAGGGTGGGAGGGGGTTAGTTACCACTGGGGGAGTAATGGGAGGTCATCCCCGATTCTCTCCGGTGGTCATCTGGTCATTTTTGGCACCATTATGTGTCTTAGTCATAAGAAAAACAGGTTTGGGTGAAAACATCCAAGTGTTCGTGAGGGACGTCCTTCTTTTTTCGATTATTGGTCAAGGACGTCCAAGTGTTAGGCACGCCCAAGTCCCACCTTCGCTACACCTCCGACACACCCCCTTGAGCTTTGGCCGTCCCTGCAACGGAGTGCGGTTGGGGATGTCCAAAATCAGCTTTCGATTACACCGATTTGGACGTTTCTGTGAGAAGAACGTCCATCTTCCGATTTATGTTGAAAGATGGGTGTCCTTCTCTTTCGAAAATGAGCCCATTAACCACCTAAGCGACACTGCATTAAGATAGGACTGTGCTTTATGCAGTCTGATTTTGCTGCTTAACTTAAGCGGTTTAAGTACTGAATATCAAAAGAAGACACTAAACTGCATAAGTGTCAACTTTACTACCACTAATCATTTCTACAGCGCTACTAGAGATATGCAGTGCTGTATACATTATATGCAGGTACTTTCTCTGTCCCTAGAGGACTCATAATCTAAGTTTTTGTACCTGGGGCAATGGAGGGTTAAGTGACTTGCCCAAGCTCACAAGGAGCTGCAGTGGGAATTGAACCCAGGCTACCAGTATCAAAGCCTCCTGCACTATCCATTAGGTCACTCCTCCCTCCGGACTGCTGATAAAATAGCAGGCTTTCAGTTTAGTGGTCAGTACTGATATTCAGTGGCACTAACCAGTGAAGTGCCACTGAATATCAGCAGACAGCCCTAAACAAGCAATTTAAGCAGGCAGAAGCCATTTCTGACTAGTTAAGTCGCATTGAATATCGACTGATAAGAGAACTGCGGACAAAGGTTGAAAACACAGAAAAATATCAAGACATGAGAGCAGGGGCATAACCAGACTACAGATTTTGGGTGGGCCTAGGCAAGAAGTGGGTGGGCACCAAGTGTTCTCCCCCCCCCCCCCCCCCCCCCCAAAAAAAAAAAACCTATCTCAGCAGGCATGTGCAGAAAACAGAGCAAGAGCTGGTGCTGGTATCATGGAGAGTACTGTTTTCATTACCAGCAAAGGGAAGTCTTTAGCTGGCTGAGCTTGGGATCCCCACCAGCTACCACCAAATGTGTGCTACTGTTGGGTGGGCCTGAGCCCTAAGTTGGTGGGCCCTGGCCCACCCAGGCCCACCTGTGGCTATGCCACTGCATGAGAGCCAACCTTTTACCTTCTGGATAAGTACAAAAATCTTTTGTATCCTGAACAAAGCCTGACAGTTGGCAAGAGTAGAGTCCTGAGCACACCTCACAGGAACCCCTAACCATTTGGATTGCTAGAGCTCAGGGCACTCATTTTAAGATATGCAGCAACTAGGGGAAGGACTGAGTGGAGATCACTTCTGCCCAGAAGACCCCCATTGGGTCACCAGGGATTTTGGTAGGCCCTGAAGGCTGGGAGTTGGTCTCGGGGGAAACATCTTGAGGGGTTTAATTGAGGGGGGGGGGGGAGTGGAAGCAGCAGGCCTTCATCCTGGTAACCTGGGTTCAATTCCCACTGAACCTCCCTGGGACCTTAAGCAAGTCATCCAACCCTCCATTGCCCCAGGTATAAAAAACTTAGATTTTGAGCCCCCTAGGGATAGAGAAAGTATCTGTATATAATGTGTACAACACTGCATATGCCTAGTAGCACTATAGAAATGATTAGTAGTAGTAGTAATAATAGTGGGGGGACGGGGTGGGGACCATCATGGGGGAGGGCTCAAGAGGGGGGTCAGAATCAGTGAGAGGGTAAGAGAGAAATTGACAGAGTCACTTTTGCAGGTTCTAGTATATAAATGGGACTAAATAAATGTCTGTCATATTTTTATGCAGTAAACTATGGCCCCTTAAGTGATGAATAATGACTTAAATGGCTATGTGTTAACTGGCTTAAAAATAACCAGATATTCAAAACAGAAGCCCACACAGGTCCTGGCTTTGAATATCTGGTAAAAACACCGTTGGCAGTGAGCAAAACCCTTACCATGTACAGTTGAATACTGACCCCTTAATTAATAAATGGGCGAAATCAAACTGAAGTGTTCAGTTTGATTTCGCCCATTTTTGAATTAAGGGGTCCAGAGAAATAATCCCCCCCCCCCCTCCAAAAAATATATATACATGAGTTCCAGCTTCTGCAAACTTGGTTAAGTATAAGAACATAAACAGGGATATCATCTATCCTACAAAGGTGCTGTCTGTGAATTGTCCCCTGATGTATTCCGCTTTGTCTATTGGAATTTATTGTTGTTCTGCTGCACATCATTCCTTCCCTACTGATAGGTGTCCTTTGTCACAATATATGATTTTTGTTCATTTCAGTATTTTAATAATGTTGCATACACCGCTTTGATATTAATTTAAAAGGCAGTATAGCAAATGACATGAAATAAATAAATGACAATTTTCATAGAGTGACCCATAGCAGTTAGGGAATTCCACCTTTCAATTTTTTTGCCCTATTATTTTATGTCCCACCCCAAAACCCACACAACTACAACTCTTCTACCCCATCACACTGCCCCCATAGACCAAAACTACTCACCTACAAGTGCTCCATCACTGCCATACTGTCCCCACAAGCCAAAAACTACACTCTTTAACTACCCAAACCCCTAAGGCTAACCCATGCAACTGAAATAACACCTCCAAGCCCTCTAAAAATACCCCTGCAAACTGCCCCACCACAAGAAACTACCCCAAATGACTTACCCTCAACAGCACAGCCACCCAGTCACCCTAGATGCCCACAACCACCACACCACCCCTCAAACCTACCCTATCTGCAATAGAGGCTGACCAAAACTGATTTTTTAAAAATGTTTCGGGTGAAACCAGTGGCGTACCAAGAGGGGGGGCAGTTGGGGGTGGTCCTCCCCGGGTGCACGCCGCTGGGGGGGTGCCGTGCGCCGGTCAGCGTATTTTGTTTCCATGCTCCCTCTGCCCCGGAACAGGTTACTTCCTGTTCTGGGGCAGAGGGAGCATGGAAACGAATGACGCTGACCGGCACGCGGTACCCCCTCCCAGCGGCGTGCACCCGGGGGGTTCTTTCACTGGGGTGGGAGGGTGTCCCTTCGCCAGGGGGTCACACTGCACGGGGGGGTCACACTGCACGGGGGGGCGCTGCACCCAGGGGGGGGCGGGGCGCATCGGCGATCCGCCCCGGGTATCAGCACCCCTCGGAACACAACTGGGTGAAACTGTGTAAATGCTTTACTACTACTATTTAGCATTTATATAGCGCTACAAGGCGTACGCAGCGCTGCACAAACATAGAAGAAAGACAGTTCAGCCAAAACCAAAACTGCGGCCGAAGCCAAAACCAGAATTGAAAATTAAGGTTTGGTTGTTTGAATGTGGACTAGTGAGGCCCATTGGAAATTGTCAGAAATTGCAGTTGGCAGACCTCTGCTGAACCCACAGGAGATTATTACCATCATGTACTAGGAACTGCAAGCACAGACTGACAACTAAGACAGCCATTTTAACAAGGATTTCTCAACAACTCTGACATGTGTAGGTTTCCAAATCAATGCAGATGTAGTTAACTATCTTCTGAGACAGAAACTTTATGAGAACGAGTTTAAAAAAAAAAAATCACAAGTACTAGCTTTTTATGCTTACCCAAACTGTGTACAAGTAGCCAGAGAAAGTAGCATTGAGATGTTTCCCATTTTGTATTTAGTTATAAAACTGATTAAGGACAAGCATGATATAGATTCTTACTAGAATAGGGTAAAGGAGTCCAGACACTGGTCTACACTGCGGACATTATACCAGACTGATGCACAATCCAGGATTAAAAAACAAACAAACAGCACAGTGATGTTACTGAATGTAAGGACTATATGCTCTGAAAAATTATAATCAAGAGAAATACATTTCTCAAATTATTTTCTGATTACACACCTAGACCACCAGGAATTATAAAGCAGGTCTAAAGGGGGCACCTACAGGTGGGCAGGGGGGAGGGAAGGCAACTTCTGCTCAGAAAGTTGGAAGAGGAAGGGAGGGAGATAAACAGGAGAAAGCACACATTTTCAGCTTCCAACGAAAATACAGGGTCAGTTTCAGCCGAAACTGAAACCATTGCCTTAACGTTTTGGCCCAAACTGAAACCTGCAAAATTTCCTTATGCTCCATAAAATACCCTTATGTTTCATCTCCCTACAGAAGGTCTCCACCCCCGCCCCCCCCCCAAAAAAAATAGCCCTCTGCATCTGCCCCACCACCCTAGAAATGACCATCACTGCCAAGCACTGTCCCTTGGAACTGCCCACATTCCCAAACAATAAAACCCCTGCAACTGCACCACTACTAACCTGCAAATTACTTTCATTCAAGCATCCTCCAGTAAACATCCCCACCATCCCCAGCTATGGCTCACAAACATAACACACAGAGCCCACACAAAATATGGGTTGAAAAGATCCTATGAACCATGTTCCCCCACTTGTTCCAGCTTCGACATGGAAGCCCTTTCATAACATTATCCCCCCCCCCCCCCAAAAAAAAAAAAAGAAATTGCTTGATTATTCCCATTTATATGGCCTATGGGGAATTCAATTTAACTTGGTAATACAGAAAGTTTACAATTTTGAATTAGTAAAGTCAATTTTAATTACATATCCTAGTTCACATTTTCCGGTCTATACAGAGCTAAATTTGTTCTGGCTGTCACACTGGCAGCTTAGCTGGATTTCAATTTTTATAGTAGGTCTTATGATGGAAAAAAAAGTGTATCATGATGCAGAAATACATTACTGAAACATTTTTTGCTTGGAAACTGCAAAATTAATGTAGTATCCACTACACAGAATGCCAAGTCAAGCAAGTTACAAATTGTCCTTTCTTAGTGGCAGTGGGAGTAGTTACAGGTGCCACCAGCTGTTCCCTTCTGCCTTCACAATTTCCCTGCTTACCAATAAGACCTGGCCAGACTCCTGCTGCTGGGCATCATGCAGTCCTCTACCTGGCCGAGCCTGGAGTGATCATCTCCTGCTTTCTAGGATGAAGATCTCCTGGGTTTGAGGAGTAGCTGGAGGGAGCTAATACAGAGAACTCTGGTGTGCATAGCAGTGTACTTATACTGTTCTGAGAGGGGGGGGGGGCTTGGGAAGAGAGTAGATTGAGGAGAGGAAGGTGAGCATGTTTGACTGACTATATACACAGTTGCATCAGGTAAGAGCAGAGAAATAGTCACAGATCCCTTCCACTTCACTCTCTAAGCGCTGTCCTGCCTCCTCCCTGGCTAATGCTTCCACTTAGCTGTCTATTGCTGAACTAGGTATTCTGGGGGCACAGTGGAGGCAGTGACTACATCCTGTGCTACTACCAACCTAAGGTAGGCCCTGACAACTGAAATAGTGGTCCCTATTTATTGTCCTTTTTCGGAAAAGTGAATAATAGAAAGGCTATTGGCATCAGGGAGAAACTCAGACATGTTGCCGAGTGCCATGATGGATAAAAACAGAGGGTAGGGTTAAATGACAATTCTCTTAGTGAAGGAGGGTGAATAGTGGAGTGCCGCAGGGATCTGTATTGGGACTGGTGCTAGTTAACATATTTATTAATGATCTGGAAATAGAAACGAGTGAGGTGATTAAATTTGCAGACGACACAAAACTATTCAAAGTTGTTGGAATACATGAGGATTGTAAAATATTTCAGGAAGACCTTAGGAAGTTGGAAGACTGGGCATCCAAATTGCACCTGTCCACATTAAAATCTCATCTGCCAAGTGATGAACATTGGGAAGAATAATACAAATCATAGTTATTTGATGTCAGGTTTCCACCCTAGGAGTCAGTACCCCCAAAAAATATCTAGGTGTCATTGTGGACAATACGTTGATATCGTCTGCCCAGTCCTAGGAATTATTAGGAAAGGGATAGAAAATAAGACAAAAAATGTTATAATGTGTCTGTATCGCTCCATGTTGAGACCACACCTTGAGCATTGTGTCATCATATCTTAAAAAAGATATAGCAGAATAGAAAAGATTCAAAAAAAGGTGACCAAAATGATTAAAGGGATGGAACTCTTTTCATATGAGGAAAGGCTTAAGAGGTTAGGATTCTTCAGCTTGGAAAAGAGAAGGCTGTTTAAAAAATTAGTTTCGAAAATAGCAATTTGAATGTTTAGGCATGCAAAACATCCAAATGCCAATTTATGCCACTTTTTAAAGGTTTTTCTCTTTCGAAAATGAGCCCCAAGGCAATTTAAAAGGTATCCTATATGCTGTAAGCAGCCAATGTTCTGATTCATGTTTTGGACTAGTTGAAGATATCTAAGATCAGTCATATGGATTCCTTGAAACAGTGCATTACAATTGTCTACATTACTCACAACCAGTGCATGAAGTAAGGTATGAACAGCATTTCAGTTAAAAACTTTCAGTATCGATCTAATCATCCTTAATTTTAAAAAAATGAATTTACTAATCACGGTGGAAATATGAACATGAAAGTCTAAACTGAGGTCTAAAGTTACACCCAGGGGGTCGATATTTAAAGCTATTTAAACAGCCAGGAGAGGCTCCTGGCCCTTTAAATCACATGTCTGGAGCTAATCATGGATGTTCAGTATCATTTAACCAGTTAGTGTCACTGAATATTCACCATTAGTGCTCAAAGGGCCCTTTTACTAAGTCGTGTAAGCGCCTTTGCATGCCCAACGTACGCCAATTTGGAACTACTGCCCAGCTACTGTGTGGCCTGGGTTGTAATTTGATTTTTTTATGCACATCCACTACGTGCGTCAGAAAATTTATGGTGCTCGGGGCTAACCGGGCAGTAATTGGCAGTGTATATGCGCTGACAATTACCGCCCGGTTAACATGTGAGACTTTACTGCTAAGTCAATGGGTGGCGGTAAGGTCTCGGGCCCAAAATGGACATGTGGCAATTTTTATTTTGCTGCATGTCCATTTTCGGCCAAACAAAAAGGCCTTTTTTGCAGGTGCGCTGAAAAGTGGACCTGTGCACATCCAATACATGCATCTACACCAGCACAGACATTTTTCAGTGCACCTTAGTAAAAGGACCCCTAAATTTGCAGATGTCACAAAACTATTCGGTTGTCAAAATGCATGCGGATTATGAAAAATTGCAGTAAGACCTTAGGAAACTGGAGCACTGGGCATCCAAATAGCAGATGAAATTTAATGTGGACAAATGCACAGTGATGCACATTGGGAAGAATAATCCAAATCACAGCTACCCGATGCTAGGGTCCACCTTAGGAGTCAGAACTCAATAAAAAGATCTGGGTGTCATTGTAGACAATACGCTGAAATTTTCTGCCCAGTGTGTGGCGACAGCCAAACAATCAAACAGGATGCTAGAAATTATTAGGAAAGGGATGCAAAATAAGACCAAGAGTATTATAATGCCTCTGTATTGCTCCATGGCGTGATCTCACCTTGAGTATTGTGTTCAATTCTGGTTACCGTATTTCAAAAAAGATATAGCAGAATTAGTTTCAAAGAAGTGCAACCAAAATGATAAAGGGGATGGAACTCCGCTTGTATGAGGAAAAGGATAAAGAGATTAGGGCTCTTCAGCTTGGTAAAGAGACGGCTGAGGGGGGACATTATTGAGATCTACAAAATCCTGCGTGGTGTAAAATGGGTAGGAGTGAATCGATTTTTCACTGTTTCAAAAAGTACAAAGACCAGGGGATACTCAATGAAATTACATGGAAATACTTTAAAAAAGAATAGGAGTTAATATTTTTTCACCAAAGAACAGTTAAGCTCTGGAACCTGCTGCTGGAGGATGTGGTAACAGCGATTAGCTTATCTGGGTTTAAAAAAGGTTTGGACAAGTTCCTGGAGGAACCGTCCATAGCCTGCTATTGAGATGGACATATGGGAAGCCACTGCAAGCCCAGGGATTGATAACATGGAATATTGCTATTAATTGGATTTCTGCCAGGTACTTGTGACCTGGATTGTCCACTGTTGAAACCAGGATACTGGGCTAGATGGACCATTGGTCTGACCCAGTATGGCTATTCTTATGTTCTTACCTGGAGCAATATAATCTTATTTTCTTGTGTCTTGGTCCTTCATCTCGATTTCTGTGAGCTCCAAAGACTATGTGTGTTTCTTTATCTGTTAACAGACATGGTAGAAAGCAGAGTCAGCACTTAGCAGTTAAGTGGCATTATTCACCACTTAACTGCATAAGACATAAATAAGACTGTATAAAATGCAGTCCTTTCTTTATGCAGTTTACCTTACATGGTTATTTGCTGAATATTGCTCTTAACCACATAAGTGGTAACCAGCTGCTTATGCCCGGATATTCAATGCCAGTGCCCAGACATGGCATTGGGAGCTGTCTGAAGCAAGATCTGATGTCATTAGTTACTCTTCTAGGTCCTAATAAAACCTGTCCTCAAAAGATGAACCTGTATTTAGGTCAACATTTTGTGCACATGTGTAAGAGCAGAGTAAAATAGATTCATTGAATAGGTATGGTTGCTTCTACTATATACTCTATCTTTTTTCCCACATCTTTTGTTTTGCTCCCCATATTTCTTGAATATTTACTTTTACAACCATTATGATTTCTCAGACTTAAACATCTCATAATCTCACATTATTTGACCTCCAGAGACCAAAGCGATTTGGGTTAAATCACACCTTTTTATGAGAGCATGTCACCAAAATCCTTGAGTATATTTAAAAAGCCAATTTCTGAAGAATGCATACAATAAGGGCTGCATTATGAATTTTTGTTCACATTCACCAAGAAAGTTTTGTATAATGAACATCAAAATGTGTTCCTCTCTGCTCAATGCCTACTTTATGCTTCTTGCTCTAATTGCTGTTGTAATAAAACAGTGGAATGCAATCTGCATGATTACTCAAATAAACACTTTCCCCTTGAAGGTTATTTTATCACATGTGGGAAGCTGCATCTGAGTACTGAAGGAAAAAATACTTCTTTTTAGGTCTTTAGATTAGAATTTGTACTCAGCTGTGGTTCCCAGATTCAGTCCTCAGGAAGCCCATGTGGTCTCATTTTCAGAATATTAAAGAGATCAACTAAGGCACTTGAACCAAGATTATGAATTCACAATGAAGTCCATAGGGGGGCAGTTTTAGATGAAAATTCAGTACGTTTTCTGCAAAGAGTTTCCTACATCTAGCATGCCAAATGTTGACAAGTTTGATTTAGTGCAGCTGGGTCCCCCAGCTAAATTTAGATGGTTAGTACTAAAAACCAGACATTAATGAGCTAGGTCATCAAAAAAATAAAACCTTAACAACCTGGGTAATCCTCCCACCACACCTGATCTCAAAATTATTTCCCATAATCAATGTTTAATGTTTAAGAAGAAATTGATATACCACATTATCTAGCATATGGGTCAAGGTGTTTGTCATCCTTTTCCCTCCTTTCCTCACCCCAATTAATAAAAAAAAAAAGAAGTGATGCTTTCTCCCCTCCTCCTCCTCCTCCCTGCCCCAGATCAATGCCATCTTTGATAAGCAGAAGAAAAGAAAGTGCCTCATGGGCCAACATTTCCAAATGATTGGTGATGCCCAACACAATACAAATTACCCTTCCCTGGACACAGTGAAAGAGCCTGCTCAATGTTGGGGGGTGGTCATCATTCGTTGGCACCAACAGAACTGGTTCCTGTGCACATGGGGCTTGAGATGTCCTCTTCTGCTCTCCTGTGGCCCAATCTGTTTGTCTTTTTTAAGATAGTCCTCTAGCAACTTTCCCCTATCACTCACTCCTTCTTGCTTCTATATAAGTTTTAAAAAGCTTGCAGCAAAGTCACGTGACCAATTGAGAGTGCTGGTTGAGGGATCCCATTCCTTCTCCTCTGTTCAAAACATGTTGGTCCTTGGCCAGAATCTACAAACCATAAATGAAATCTAGAAGCCAGCTAAACAGAACACTTAAGTCTAGCTACTATATCAGAGGTTTTCAACCCACTCCTTGGGGCTCACTCAGCCAGTCAGAGTTTTCAGGCTATCCCCATTGAATTCAGTGGGGTTATCTTGAAAACCACAACTAGATGGATATGCACTGAAGACTGGGATGAAAAACCCTGCCCTATGCATTGGTGTCCAGCAGTAGCTGACAAAGCTCTTCCCGAGGAGTTATGAACACTGCCTCTCTAGAACTGTTAATGCTTTGCCAGTCCAATGAGCAGACGTCCAGCCTGGGAATTAAATGAGGATTTTATGCATAGTAATATGAAGCATTTTCCAACTAAGTCACTGGGTCAGACTCAAATGAGCAGTATTTGAACTGAGTTTTGTGTTTTTTTGTAATATCATATTTATTAAGGGCTCCTTTTACAAAGCGGCACTACCGATTAGCATGCACATTCAGTTCTTGCATGGGTGTACAAACACCCGGTTACAAAACCATGCATGGGGAACAAAGAACCTTTCCTCTCCAAAACAGGGTCTTTAATAGCCTAAGGGATCCCCCACTCTTTCTCTGGGCTCTTCCTATCAGGGAGCCTAGCAAGAAAATTCTTAGGGACGCACTTCCTTATTTTGCTTCCAAGGTATGTCCACCCCCAGAGCTAGCTTAACACTATTTTGGGCACTAGGCAAGCATACATTTGTGCCCCCTCCCTACCATGCAGCACCTTTTCTTCTTTCTTCACCACCCCCTTGAGCCACATTCACTATTGCGGTCACCCCCATTTCCACTCACTCAGATCTTAATTCATGACTTTCTGCTACATTTTACCTCTCCAGGGTGCAGATGATCAAAAGCCCCATGCTGTTCCAAACAGTGCTCTAAAAATAGCACTGGAACAGCACAGGGCTTTACCGGCCCTATGATCAGAGATAATAGCATGCAAATTTAAGCATGCTATAATCTCTGATCATAGGGTAAAAGTGTGGGAGGCATGCTTAGGCACAATCCTCCCGCACTTGTTTGACAGGTCCGGGCTGTGAAAAGCTCAGACCTGTCAAACACAGGGGCTGGAGGTTTGTGGGACCCTAAGACCCCCCTGCAACTGCAAGGCCCTGGTGCCCTAGTGTCCCAATGAACTCCCACACCCCAAGCCAGCGACACGGGGGCTGGAGGTCCAGTGGATCTCTAGTTCCCTGACCCCCTCTGACACAAGTTCTCGGGGGGGCTGGAGATCTGTTGGAACTCCAGCCCTCCTAACAAAAGCCCTGGTGGTCCAGTGGGATGCAAACGTAAGCCCCCTCTTCCACGCCCGCCTATACCTTAGCGGTGGAGGAAGGAGTAGTACACTCACTCCTTTTCCAGTGCCCCCTGGATGCACTGGGCAGGGCTGTGCACCACCATTTTCAAGGCAGCGCTGGAAGAGGAGAGAGTGTACTACTCCTTCCTCCACCACTACGGTATGGGCAGACTCAAGAAAAATGTCAGGAAGTATTTTTTCACGGAGAGAGTAGTGGATGCTTGGAATGCCCTCCCGCGGGAGGTGGTGGAAATGAAAACGGTAACGGAATTCAAACATGCGTGGGATAAGCATAAAGGAATCCTGTGCAAAAGGAATGGATCCTCAGGAGCTTAGTCAAGATCGGGAGGTGGGCTGGTGGTTGGGAGGCGGGGATAGTGCTGGGCAGACTTATACGGTCTGTGCCAGAGCCGGTGGTGGGAGGCAGGACTTGTGGTTTGGAGGCAGGGATAGTGCTGGGCAGACTTATACGGTCTGTGGCGGGGCTGGTGGTTGGGAGGTGGGGATATAGTGCTGGGCAGACTTATACGGTCTGTGCCCTGAAGAGCACAGGTACAAATCAAAGTAGGGTATAAACAAAAAGTAGTACATATGAGTTGTATTGTTGGGCAGACTGGATGGACTGTACAGGTCTTTTTCTGCCGTCAGCTACTATGTTACTACGGTATGGGTGAGCGGGGAAGAGAGCCGCTAGATCTCCAAGTTGGTGGGGGCTTTTTATGAGGGATGCGAGGGAGGTTAGGGGGGTTAGGGGGACCTGCTATCATGCAAATGCATGCTGGACAGAGCTCTCCATACCTCCTCAATGTTCCGCAAACCCTAACGCCAGCTGCCCGCTGATCATTGGGGAGGAATAATAAAATTCTTGTTTAGTATGCATTTGCATGCTACTTGCGGTCAGAGCCTGTGAGCACGTTGTTTCACATGCTCAGGGGCTCTCATCATGAGGTAGTAGCAAACGTGGGCACTAGTACAGCATAATAGCCTCTAGCACCTGCGTTTGCTTCTGATCATCGGCCCACAAAAGTGGCAGAGAAAAGTGCAGAGTCTTTTCTCTGCACACACCTGTGGGTGTAGCAGCAATAAGTGTTTGAGTGATCATGGGACTGGACAAGCACAAAATTCAAATAGAAAGGCTTAATGGTTAGATCTGGAGAGTTGACAAATTACCCAGTCCCAGTCAGGGGCATAGCCAGACACCCAATTTTGGATGGGTCTGGGCCCAAGATGGGTGGGCAGAAGAACCCCTCCCCATCCCACAGGTGCTTTGATCTCTCCTTCTCTCACCTGCATGCCATATGGTCTCTCAAACGTCCCCTCTCTCACACATACCTTGTAAATAGCAGACTTTCACTGGCAGCGAGCAGCAATTAATACACACTGCTCATGTTGGCCTCACAGCCTTCCCACTGATGCAACTTCCTGTTTCTACATAGGTGGGAATACGTCAGAGGGAAGGCTGTGGGGCCAGTGCTTGCTACAGGCGAAGATCTGCTATTTGCAAGGTATGCAGGAGAGACAGTTGTTGGGAGTTTTCAGCTGGTGGAGTTTGGGAATCCCTGCCAGTCACATCATAAGTGTGTTAGTACTGGGTGGGCCTGAGCCCAAAGTGGATGGGTCTGGGCCCACCCAGGCCCTCCCCTTGGCTACATCACTGATCCCAGTCCTAAATTTCTGGCAATCCCATCCCAGAGCATTATGAGACGCATTCCCTCAATTTCTATAAATGGTGCTTACTATTGTGTGCACAAATTTGTGCGCGCATCCAACTTGAGTGTGCAATTTAATTGAATGAGCCAATTAGCGCTAATTGGGTTCTATTAATCAATTTTCAGCACTAATTGGGATTAATTGAGATTTATGCGTGTATTTTTAGTTGCGAGGATCTGCGTGTAAAATTTACACATGGCTCCAATTTACACAAAAAAGAGGGCCTGGTCATGAGAGGGTTATGGATGATCAGGGATGTTCCTACAATTTGTGTGTGCCGATTTAGAAAAAATTTAGATGCGAGGATGTACACCAGGGTTTACTTGGTATAAATCCTCGCATCTAAAGTTAGGTGTTAATCCTGGTGCAAAGCACTTAGGGGCCCTTTTACAAAACGGTGGTAAGCCCAATGTGGGCTTACTGCATGTTATCCCAGAATTATTGCCAGTCCAATGTGCCATTTCCGGTGTACGTGCCATTTATGGAGTACCGGGGAAAATGTTTTTTTTTTTATATAGCACGGCGTTAACCAGGCAGTAATTGGGCATTGTTGTGCACTGTCCGGTTACCGCCGGGTTACCATGGGAACCCTTACCACCACCTTAGTGGGTGATGGTAAGTGCTCCCTGCCGCATGGCCATGCGGTAAGAGTTATCTTACCATATGGCCATTTTTTTTTGGGGGGGGGGGGGGTGATTTTTACCCGCTGCGTTAAAAAGGGTCATGGTGTGCAGGAAAAACAGCCCCCGTCACTATCACAGGGCCCTTTTCCCCACAGTTTAGTAAAAGGACCCCTTATCACGCTATTTGTTTTGGTGCTATTTATAGAATTTGGTCCATAGTGTTGATTTCAGTGGGCAGAATCTGAGACTACAAATGGCACACTGAATTAGTATTTAAATTCAAAAACATGACTGGCCAAAACCTCTCCCTCCTGAAGCTGAGTACTTTGGCTCTGGAGCAGCAGGGGAAGATGGGCAAATCATTTTCACTTGCCATTGCCTTGGGTACAAACCAGAGATGCCAAGGGTAGGCTGACCCAAAGAGTGAGACTTATGGGTGATATGTCAGAGGTAAAAATCGCAAAATTTTATATGTGAAAAACTTCACAAATGGAAGAAGGAAATAAAATATTTAGCTCTGTTTAGAGCCTGGAAAAAGATATTGAGACAGTGGAAGCAGTATTAGGATAGTTTTCAAAGTAATTTGCCCAGATAACTTAATAGGCTGACAACTTCCCTTAGTGTGCTCACAGGTACATTTTTACCAGTGGACTTCTCCAATCCAGTCCAGGTTTTCACAGGGAAGCTCTATTTATTTGAGACTATCCCCACCAGAGACACAGAAACATATATATGTCAATGCACTCTCACACTTCAGACACATGCGTGCATGTGCACACATACACACACCTGTACTCTCATTCTTCAGATACACATATTCACATTCTCCTCTTCAGACATACATACATGCACACACTCATAGGCGCTCACTCTGTGGGTGCTTGAGCAACCCTAATAATTTGGGGCAGTGGCTGCACCGTTGTCCCATTCCCTGCCCTGCTGTCCTTCAATTTTCCGGGCCACCAGCAACGTCATTGAGGTAAACACACTGCCTTCAGCGGCCCGGAAACGTTCCCTCTACTATAATTTCCTATCCCGCATAGGGGGGACACTGCAATAGAGGGAGAGCTTCCAGGGCCACCAAAGGCACCGTGCTTACTTCACTGACGCTGCCAGTGGCCCGGAAAATTGAAGCAGGGCAGCAGTACAGGGAGCCAGAACATGCGGCATTAAAAAGCTAAAGCCAATTAGTTGTCTACTTTTCCCTCTCCTCCATGCAACTGTTGGTCATCCCCATTCACGCAAAACAAAGCAAGCAAACCTATGAGCCGCTCTATCCATGTTGTTGTTATTCTTTATCGTTGGTAACATTTTTATTTGATCTTGCTCATTTTTTCAAACATGCCGACTTTGCAGCATATGGATGTATACAGGGGATGTATTGAGTAATTAATTCTAAATTGTAAATCATTGTGTCATTTGGAGGGGCTAGTTATAGGGACTCTATGTATTCGTGCAGAGACGTTTTCACCTAGCAAAGGGCCACAAAAACAGATATCATGTTATGAGAATCAGGCGCTTAAAAATCAGACTTACTAATTATAACTACAATTTAAAAAATACAAAACATTAATTAGGTTGAGACCTGGGAGCATTTAACGTCTTTTTTTCCTGTGCCTACATCAAGTGGGAACTTGCTCCTTTTTTGTTTTGTGGAATGCAGTGGTTATTATAAAAATGCACTTGCCTTTTTTGATTACTGCTATTTTACAGAGAGATATTGAATAATGAGGTAGGAGCTTCCTTCATGCAAAAGTTCTGTCCAGAGGCAGTCTAAATGTGCCAACATTGTCCATTTCAGCACACTGTTAGCCTCCAAGTTCATACCAAGTTAATTATGTTCAGTATAAAATAAATCTGTTGGCTCAGGCTGCCTGCTATGTGAATATTCCATTATTAGTGCTACCATTTGCATTTGGCATTTACTTTAAACTTTGATTTAATTCATTTATCCAGTCCTTACATGAAAATGGTTTTGCTTTTTAAATCCAAAGGTGACTCCTAAGAGTGGTTGAACAAATAGGTATAAACTGTATTTATTCTGAATTAATTAATTGGAATATGTCAGTTTTTGGAAATGCACATCTCTGATGCTTTCCATTTTAGTTGACTTCTTGAGGTTTCTAGTTCAGTTCTTTTGCCTTCATATTGATCTCTGGTCCCTTGTGATATATTTGTTGTGTCACGTATGACCACGGTGTGGTATTCTGCATAGAGATCTTGTTTGTTTGTTTGTTTTTCATTAAGTAGTGTATTGGTGTTTTAGGGCCCACTGTAATATTTACACTGCTGCCTTTTCACACGAGGTTGTAGCTCTTCCTGTCCTGGCAGTTAGTGCTATTATGGTATGGTAATGTTCTGAGTGTGTCTTTGCCCAGGTTGGTGTATACTGTTAAAGATGTCTTAAGGTGTGGTTTGGATTTTAAACTTGCAGGGGCCAGTGTTTTGATGGTGTAGTAATGTCTCAGGAATAAGGAATGCTGTGCAAACTAAAGTTCGGGAAATGGAGCCTTGTGTTATCTGTGAATCGTAGGGTTACCATATGGCTCCAGAAAAAGGAGGACGGATTGAGCCAGCCGGGTTTTACTTCCATTGAAAGCAATGGAAGTAAAACCCGGCTGCTCAATTACTTCCATTGAAAGCAATGGAAGTAAAACCCGGCTCGCTCAATCCGTCCTCCTTTTTCTGGAGCCATATGGTAACCCTATGTGAATGCACTCTAGGACTACTTCTTTTTTGTTGGTGGCAGGCAGAGGGAGAATATTGGATTGTGTTCAGCACTCCCAATCCTTTTGAAAAGTTGCCTCCTATGCACACACTATCACTTTTCAGACACACACACACACACTCTCTCTCTCTCTCTCTCTCTCTCTCTCTCTCTCTCTCTCTCTTTTTCTCTCTCTCTCTCTTGTGGTGCTGCACTGCTTCTGTTGTTCATGTGCTCATTCAGTCAGTGCCTTCTCCCAATCAGCTCTCTCCACCATCATATTAAGTCCTTGCATTTGCTGCCAGCCTGCAGCAGCTCCCTTATATTATCCCCATTCCTTTTACATTGCTATAAACACTCCCCTCCCTGCAAACAGTCTCTGGTTTTACTGACTGTGGCCATGCAGAAGTTATCCCCACCCCCACCCCATATACACACAGAAAACCCTTGCAGCTTAATCCCTCATCCCTGTTACTAGAAGCCTTTCCATTGGCTGGATCCTATCACAATCTCTACTGCTCTCCAAACCTTCCCCCCTCCTAGCACAGAGGGCAAAACTCTGAAAACTATCCAGACACTTTATCTATCCTTCTGGCTTTGAGAATGTTAATTTAAAAATCTGTAGAATCCTGAGTCCTGAGCACATCTACTACTACTACTACTATTACTACTACTACTTAACATTTCTAGAGCGCTACTAGGGTTACGCAGCGCAGTACAGAATAAACAAAGGACGGTCCCTGCTCAAAGGAGCTTACAATCTAAAGAACGAAATGTCAAGTTGGGCAGTCTAGATTTCCTGGGTAGAGGTGTAGAGGTTAGGTGCCGAAGGTGACGTTGAAGAGGTGGGCTTTAAGCAGAGATTTGAAGATGGGCAGGGAGGGGGTCTGGCGTATGGGCTCGGGGAGTTTGTTCCACGCGTGGGGTGAAGCGAGGCAGAAAGGGCGGAGCCTGGAGTTGGCGGTGGTGGAGAACGGTACTGAAAGGAGGGATTTGTCTTGAGAGCGGAGGTTACGGGTAGGAACGTAAGGGGAGATGAGGGTTGAGAGGTAAGGAGGGGCTGCAGATCGAGTACATTTGTAGGTTAGTAGCAGAAGCTTGAATTGAATGCGGTACCTGATCGGAAGCCAATGAAGTGACTTGAGGAGAGGGGTGATATGAGTGTATCGGTTCAGGCGGAATATAAGACGTGCAGCAGAGTTCTGAACGGACTGAAGGGGGGCTAGGTGGCTAAGTGGGAGACTAGTGAGGAGTAGGTTGCAGTAGTCAAGGCGAGAGGTAATGAGAGAGTGGATGAGAGTTCGGGTGGTGTGCTCAGAGAGGAAAGGGTGGATTTTGCTAATGTTATAGAGGAAGAAGCGACAGGTCTTGGCTATCTGCTGGATATTTGCAGAGAAGGAGAGGGAAGAGTCGAAGATGACACCGAGGTTGCGGGCAGATGAGACGGGGACGATGAGGGTGTTATCAACCGAAATAGAGAGTGGAGGTAGAGGGGAAGTGGGTTTGGGTGGGAAGACAAGAAGTTCGGTCTTGGCCATGTTCAGTTTCAGGTGGCGGTTGGACATCCAGGCGGCAATGTCGGTTAAGCAGGCCGATACTTTGGCCTGGGTTTCCGCAGTGATGTCAGGTGTGGAGAGATAAAGCTGGGTGTCGTCAGCATAGAGATGATACTAGAAGCCATGAGACGAGATCAGGGAGCCCAGGGAAGAGATGTAGTTAGAGAAAAGAAGGGGTCCAAGGACAGAACCCTGAGGGACTCCAACAGAGAGTGGGATGGGGTGGAGGAAGAACCATGAGAGTGTACTCTGAAGGTACGATGGGAGAGATAAGAGGAGAACCAGGAGAGGACAGAGCCCTGGAACCCAAAAGAGGACAGTGTGTCAAGAAGTAAGTTGTGATTGACAGTGTCAAAAGCGGCGGATAGGTCCAGGAGAATGAGGATGGAGTAATGATCTTTGGATTTGGCGAGGAACAGGTCATTACAGACTTTGGATAATGCCGTTTCTGTCGAGTGAAGTGGGCGAAAGCCAGATTGAAGCAGATCGAGGATGGTATGAGAGGCGAGAAAATCAATGCAACGGCTGTGAACGGCGCGTTCAAGTATTTTGGAGAGGAAGGGTAAGAGGGAGATGGGGCGGTAGTTGGAGGGACAAGTAGGGTCAAGTGAAGGTTTTTTGAGGAGAGGTGTGACAACAGCATGCTTGAAGGTGTCAGGGACAGTTGCAGTGGAGAGAGGTTGAGGATATGACAGATGGGAGGGGTGATAGTGGGAGAGATGGTGGTAAGTAAGTTGGTGGGGATGGGGTCTGAGGAACAGGTGGTGCATTTTGAGGAGGAGAGAAGATGGGCGGTTTCCTCTTCGGTGATATCAGGAAAAGAGGAGAAGGAGGCCTGGGTTGATTGGTTGAGGGAGTGGGTGATAGGATGAAGTGGAGGAGAAGGTTTAGTGGTGAATTTGAGGTTGATCTTCTGACATCTGACAGGACCCTATCTCCCAACCTTTGGGACTTAGGTGTATGCCTAGTGTGCCTATGCCTTAACCCAGCCCCACATACCCCTAAGAGGGCATTTCAGATAAAAACAATGTATCTACTGCTGCAAAGGCTTAGTGATACCCGGGCTACACTTATCTATGTATAACAGTGGTGTATTTATACTAGGTGTGTGTGTTGCCTACACTCCCTCTGTCAAACCCAGTACCCCTACCTCGTACCTTTAAATCATCTTTGCTGCAGTCTTCTCCTGGGCAGCAGCAGCACTCACCCGAGCAGCGGCAGCGGCCTGTATCGAAAGTTCCTCTCTGAATCGTTCCACTCTTCACAAAACAGGAAGTTGCCTCAAAAGGGGCAGGATGGTTCAGAGAGGAAGTTCCGTTGTGGGCCACAGACAGCCTATGAGTGCCACTGCCCAGATGAAGACTGCAGCAGAGATGATCTTAATGTACTGATGGTGTACAGGGAAGATGGGGGCATGCGGGGAGACAAACCCACTATTGCTACGCTACTGATATATATTATTGTAAAGAAATGTTCCTGATTGTTGAATAAAACAAAAAAATGCACTGTAATCTGAAAAAGAAAAGGCTTCTAAGGAAACATGCCAAAGCTCTGATGTTTTGTCAAATGGCAGTACAACAAATATCTGATTAAATAAATAAATGAAAATGATAGCCTGCTATACAGCTGACAAATGTTCTTGTTCCAAGTCTGCCACCAGCAATTTGCAGCAGTGCAGCAAAAGCTGTCACCAAAGGGATTTCTTCACACTCTGACTGAATTTGGTTCACTTAACTGTGACAGACATCTGAGAGTTATGTAGATAATGCTGGTACAGTAAGGGGCATATTTATTAAAGTGCACTAAGCAGTTAACACATGAATAATTGTGCGCTATTAGCGCATGAGCACAGTAACTATTACAGTGCTGGCATGACAATGCATGCTAAATCATGTACTAACTGCTTAGTTTCTTATGGGCTGGGAAATGGATAGGTTATGAATGGAGTACAGGCATAGACTATACACTGCGGCTAGCAAATGGTACTTTACCATGCTCTCTCAATGCTGCAGTTAGAAGAGATACACTTACTGTCTCTTAAATAGCAGATAATAAGTGTATTCACAATATACTATAAATAAAGACATTTTATGTACAGTAAGGGGACAATTGTATAAATAGTGAAAAACGGACACAGAAAAAAAAATCAGTGCTAACCATTATTCTATAAAGAACATGTGCCCTTTATAGAATCATACTTAGTGCTGATTCCCATGCCTAACTTTGGGCGCCAGACTTATTACGCCTGTTGAAACCTGGTGTAAACGCTGGCACCCAAGTTAGCAGCGTTTACCCAGTATTCTATAACTACGTGTGTAACTTTTCAGAATGTCCCTGACACACTCATACCCCTCCCATGGTCACGGCTCATTTTTGAGATATGTACTATGAGAGTTAGGTGACCTGCCTTATAGAACAGTGCACACGGCGTAGATACTAATATCTCATTTTCGGAAAAGAATTGTAGTTCTTTTCCGAAAATGAGATATTAGTATCTACGCCGCTTGCACTCATTTAATTGGATAAGGCAGTATAAGAAATTTTAAGAAACTATACTTCTGGAATTGGAATTGATTAGGGTTAATAAAATGTCATATAAGTGTTCCAAGTATGGATGTAAAGTGGGTGATCAGACTCAAACTACTCTAAGAATTTAGTTACAAAAACTTACTGTTAAAGCCAATAAGAACCTTGAGCTTAGTTTATTAAAACTAAAATCCACCCCTCCCCCCCCCAAAAAAAAAGAAACCAAGATATGAAACAGTTTAGCATTTTTAGGAGGTCTTTTAAAAAGGTGCACTAGTGTTTTTAGCATGTGCTAACCATGTAGATGCCCATAATATTCCTATGGACATCTACATGGTTAGCGCACACTGGTGCACTTTGTAAAAGAGGCCTTGAGTCTCTTGTCTATCTGTGAGTGACTATTTTTCAAACATTATCCCCTGGATTTTATCTATGGCATACACAATTTTTGCACTAGAAATTTGGCACGCATCAGGCATATTCCATAATTATGTGCACAACTTAATTGACAAATGAGCACTTAATTGGCAATAATTGGGCATTAACAATTATTGGTGCTAATTGGCAACAATATGAATTTACATATGCATCTTAGTCAGTAGTCTATAAAGATGGGCATGTACATTTTTACGTGTGGATTTGAAAAGGGGGCGTAGTCATGGGAGGGGCATGGGTGGGGTCAAGGGAGTTCCTAGTATTTGCACGGTCTAGAATATGGTAGATTTGTGCCTAATTTAGGTGCGAGGATTTACACCAGGTTTCAGTTGGGCGCAGATCCCAGCACTAAGCGCTGTTCTACAAATGGTGGCCAAGTCGGAATGCTGTTTATAGAACAGTGCTTAGCGCTTATTTTTTGGCACCCAAATGTGGGCACCATTTACAGAATCTAATCCTATGCCCTGGATTCTGTATAGGTCGTCCAAAATTGGGACTCCAAATTTGAGTGCCTAAGGCAGATGCATGCGCAAATCAATGAGTTAATGGCGTATAAATCAATAATTGATGTAAATTGGCAACTATTTGGATTTGTATGCACAGATGCCCTCGGTGCTATTATATAACATTTGTGCCTAAATTTTATATCGTGCAACTCAAAAGGGACACAGCCATGGGGAGGGGCATGGCAGATCAAAGGGGCCTTCCCAGACATTAGGCGCAATGTTATAGAATATTATCATAAGAACATAATAGCCAATTTTTATGTTTCAACTGATCAGCTAGAGTTATTAATATGCATTACCATGTATTAACATAAGAACAAAAATGTTGCCATACTGGGAAGAGCCGACAGTCCATCAAACCCGGTATCCTGTCACCAATAGTGGCCATTCCAGGTCACAAGTATCTGACAAGATCCCAAAACAGGAAAACAGATTTTACGCTGCTTATCCTAGGAATACAAAAAACTAGTGGTAGAACATGTGGTACTCCGTGCTTCTAATTGCTAGTTTGGAATGGGGAAGTCTCATACGGCATAGGCGCCCCGTATAAGAGGCTTGGGGAGGCTAAGCCTCCCCAGCCCAATCGTGGACTTCCGTTTGCGATGCAGCCCGTCCCTAATTTTAGGGAATTATCCAGACTTTTTTTGAATCCTGTTAAGCTGTTTTTACCATATTCTCTGCAAAGAATTCCAGAGTTTAATTACACGTTGAGTGAAGAAATAATTTCTCCAATTTGTTTTAAATTTTCTACTTAGTAGCTTCATTGTGTGCCCCCTATCCTTGTATTTTTAGAAAAAGTAAACAAACGATTCATGTCTACCTGTTCCACTCCATTCAATATTTTATAGACCTCTATCATATCTCCCTTTAGCCATCTCTTCTCCAAGCTGAACAGCCCTAGCCGCTTTAGCCTTTCCTCATAGGGAAGTCATCCTGACCCCTTCATTGCCCTTTCTAATTCTGCTTATTTTTTTTGAGATGTGGTGACCTGAACTGTACACAGTATTCAAGGTACGGTCGAACCATGGAGCAATACAAAGACATTATAATGTTCCCAATTTTGTTCTCCTTTCCTTTCTTAATAATTCCTGACATTCTGTTTGCTTTCTTAGCTGCCACTTTACACTGAGCGGAGGGTTTCAATGTATCATCAACAATGACAACTAGATCCTTTTCCTGGGCGGTGACTCCTAATGTGGAACCCTGTATCATGTAGCTATATAGTTTGGGTAATGTCGGTGAAGAACATTGCAGATTACCTTGGCATGTCTGTGGGAAGAGTGAGGGTAGTCCCCAGAGTAATCTAGTTAGTGATGATCTTTAGGGCCCCATTTACTAAGGCACATTAGCATTTTAAAATTTGCCTAAAATTAGCACGTGTTAACTGTGTAGGCACTTATAGGAATATTGTATGTGCATACACTGTCAATGCACATACATGGTTAACACACGTTAAAAACGATAATGCGCCTATAACATGGCTTAGTAAACAGAGCCCTTAGTTCGCTAACCAGATATCTACATGGAAAGTTAAGCTAGGCCATCACAAAGGCTGTCCTTACTTTACTCATTTAGTTATTCGGAAAGTGGGATGAATATTGCTGCCACTGGGATAGCACCAACATTGACCACCCTATCCAGATATTCAGTGCTGGACAGTAACTGGATACTGACACTGAGTATCTATATTTTTTGTTTCAGTCATGGCAGTCAGTGTTTAACAAAACAAAATATGCAGATCATCCTGGCTGAGTATTGATCCAATTAAAAAACATACCAAAGACTATTCCATTACACTAATCATGTGATGTGAACAAATTAGCTATCAATCTGTTTCTTTTTTTAATAACTGTTCTCCCTGTGTCCTCTATGGTCACAGTACCTAAACCTAGATAAACTACACCAATAGAAATAACCCCCGGGTTTTCTCTTCTATCCTTCCTGTCTTCATTGCCCTACACCTAGGTCAGGGTTTCTCAACCCAGCCCTCAGGACACACCAAGCCAGTCAGGTTTTCAGGATAATCGCAATGAATAAACACAAGGTAGATTTGTATACCATGAAGCAATGCATGTATATACATTGTGGATATCCGAAAACCAGACTGACTATCAGGCTTATTTTTGAAAGAGAAGGGCACCCATCTTTTGACACAAATCGCAAAATGGACATCCTTCTCCCAGGGTCGCCCAAATTGGCATAATCAAAAGCCGATTTTGGGCATCCACAACTGCTTTCCGTCACGGGGACGACCAAAATGCAAAAAAAAAAAAAAAATTTAATCAATGCTTTATGGTTTGGAATTCACATGCTTTTAGCCAGGAAAAACATTGTCAGTTCTCAAATAGCTAATTTGCCTGGGTAAATTGGTATTTACCCCAATAAGTGGCTTCAGTATTCTCCACGCAAGGAATTCTCACATCTCAAGTTGAGAATTTGATCCACAAGGACACCATAAATGACTTTGGCTTTGGATATTATATAAAACTTATGTGTGTGCTTTTCACTCCTTGAAAATTGGTTCTACTAGTAATCAATATGAACTTTCTCTATATATTTCTCACCATTATTTTCTTTACCAGAGCCTTACAACCCATGATTGCTTTACACTCATCTTGTATAAGCCTATGAAGAAAGTGACAGGGCTCATTGTTCTTAATTTTGTCCCTTCAGAATAGGTAATAATCTTTTTCCCTGCAATACATATTTCAGATAAGCTGGCAAAATCTCAGATGCCAGCTCCTGTAGTAGGCATAAAAGTCATTGCACTGAAAAAGTAATGCACTGTCTCTTTTGCATGATTCTGCTAGAATGTTCCGTTGGTCCTCTTTAATTATTGCATAGGACAGGCTACTAGCCTGGAAAGGTTTATGGGGCATGTTGGACATTTCTTCTGTGGGAGTGTTACTAGGGAAGTGTCTGGGCCTGATACTAAAAAAAAAAAAAAATAATAAGAGCTCTTAAAATAGGGCAACTAAATTTGTGCCCTATTTTCAGCCAAACTTAGGAGTCTAAGGAGTCCCTTTACTAAGGTGCACTGAAAAATGACTTGCGATAGTGTAGACACGTGTTTTGGGTGTGTGCAGAATCATTTTTCAGCGCACCTGCAAAAAATGCCTTTTTAAAAGTTTTGCCGAAAATGGATGTGCGGCAAAATGAAAATTGCTGCGTGTCCATTTTTGGGTCTGAGACCTTACCACCAGCCATTGTCCTAGCGGTAACTGGGCAGTAATGACCTACGTGCGCCAGAAAATAAAAAAAGATTTTTTGGGCGTACTAGTTGGATGATAACTCCATTTTGGCGCATGTTGGGTATGCGTAGACGCTTACGCGGCTTAATAAAAGGGACCTTACTTTTCAGCTGAAAAGTCATCTTAATTTAAGGGCTTAAAAGTTATGCTTATAAATTTAGGACTGCCATTCATTTGCCTAGATTAATAAGCCTAGTGCTGAAAATCAGTGCTAAGCACCTACATTTTTTTTCTCCGCTCTAAAACCTGCCTTTCCTTATGCTCCTAAATTTAGAATTTTAGTGAAAGGCCATAGGATAGGAGGCCATGTCATGCTGTGGATTGGGAACAGGTTAAAAGAGAGAAAACAGAGAGCAAACAGACAACATTCAGTGCAGAAAAGTAAATAGTAAAATACCACATGGATCTGTACTATGACCAGTGCTGTTTAACATATGTATAAATGATCTGGAAATGGGACAATGAGGGAAGTGATAAATTTGCAGATGACACAAAATTACTCAAATTTGTTAAATTGCGTGTAGATGGTGAATCACAGGAGGACCTTGTGAAATGGAAGACTGGCATCCAAATGGCCGATGAAATGTAGCATGGACAAGTGCAAAACAGGGACATAGCTACTAGTGAGTGAGCCAAGCAAAAAGACTAGGGCAGCCCAATGGTAGGGGCCACATACTGTTGAACCGAGGTGAGCAAATTCCAGACAAATAAATAAATAAATCAGATTGGTTGCATGAACAGCTTTTTCTATCCTATCCCTCAGTGTGGAAGGTCAAAATTAGATTTTTATCCAGTTCTCTTTCACACCAGGCTGCAATGTTTTGGAATTCTTTGCCTATTAACCTTTAGAATAATTCAGATTTATCAACTTTTTGGGAGGTCACTTAAGACCTTTTTAGTTAGGAAATATGCAATGCCTGTTTCTAAATGAGATATTGGTACAAAATTTGCATTAGCAGCTAACAGTTTGCATGTCTATCACCTGTAATTATGTGTATAATCTAATTGATGGGTTCATTCTTTTTTTAACTATTGTAATCCACAGTGAATTGTATTGGTATTTGTGGGCGATATGTCCTGTTTAATATAATAATGATAATAACTTTTATGCTCTGAAGGATTTCAAAACTCGCTCCTTCTCTTCTGTGCTCTACTATCTAGGTGTAGTTTGTAATACCGTCTCCCTTTCCTGGGGAATGTATGCAGCAATCTAGACCTCTGTTTCCACGCTTGTGCAGTACTCGAAGCAGGATGCAGTTCAGAACAGAAAAAGATTTAATACCACTTCCATCCGCACCCAAAACAAACAAAATCCCCTCACTATTGGGGACCAGTTCTAATTATCCACACTGTCCCCTTAGTTTGGTAGCAAAGTTCTGCTGTCCCTTATTTAATCCGGCTTATCTTTAGCCCAGTTCCACTGAGCCTTCAGCCCGGATACAGTTCTACTTTTCGCAAAATTTCACCCAGCATTTAGCCAAGTGCAGTTCAGTCTTTAGCAAAATTTAGTTCCACAGAAAAAAAAAATCTCCAAAGGAAGAGGAGGAAATTATAGGAACTAGGAACATCATACCTTTCCTCCTCCAGCACTTCCACCAGCTTTGTCCCAAGCAGGGATGGCAGCACACCTCCCTCTACACAGTACAAACACCTGTGGCCTCCCACGTGCTCTTGTGCTGGAAAGGTTAACCTTGAGCTTTTTCCCAGTCCATGTTGGATGTCTCCTCTTGGACTGGCAATTCAGCAGGCATGTCCAGCTCCTCCTCCTCCTCCTCTTCCTTGTAATCCATCAGTTCGAGCAACTCAGCTTCCTCCTTTTTTTCTCTCCCTTCCCCCTCCCCCTGCTTCAGAGCCTTCAGAAAATCTCCCCTCCCCTTCTCCCTTCACAGCTAGCAGGAATCTGGTATTGATTATGTAGCCATGGGAACCAGGCGTCCTCATGGCTCTTCCTCCCCCTACTGGTAACTGGGGAAAATGGCTCCCTATTCCCTGGGCTGCCTTCCCTTCCGCTTTTTCTGAGAATCCCTCCCTGGTTTTTGAGCTCACCCCTTTCTCCCCATCCCCTAGGGAATCCTGGACGTTGTAGTTCTGGGGCTGCCCTTCTTTTGGCTATATCCCAGCTCACCTGCCTTATCACAACTCCTAACCCTCCTTCTATCAACCTTACCTATTCACTTATTATGGATTCAACACAGGAAACTCATACTATGAGACA
Organism: Microcaecilia unicolor; assembly: GCF_901765095.1. Taxonomy (NCBI): domain Eukaryota; kingdom Metazoa; phylum Chordata; class Amphibia; order Gymnophiona; family Siphonopidae; genus Microcaecilia; species Microcaecilia unicolor. Next base: position 369,704,637 of record NC_044033.1, on the reverse strand, counting down.
AGCAGTCATCCAGAATCACCTAGTAATTGATTACTTACTTCTTAGAACTAACCATGAGGGAATGTGTTGTTTTAACTTGACTGATAAGTGTTTTAATTGAACACAAATTGAAAATCCCTGAGAAATTTTTCCTTGGGCATTCAATACTCCATTATAGGAGACAGTTGGCTACATGACCTTACTGACTAGTTTACCAGCTGGTTACCAAACATCAGATGACTCTATACAACGATAACAACCAAAGAATTGTTCAACTCTATAACTCATTGCCAGAGGACATGATAATGGCGGTTAGCATATCTGGGTTTAAAAAAAAGTTTGAACAAGCTCCTGGAGGAAAAATCCATAGTCTGTCACTGACATAGACATTGGGGGAAGCCACTGCTTGCCTTGAGATTGATAGCATGGAATGGTGCTACTAATTGGGTTTCTGCCAGGTATTTGTGACCTGGATTGGCCACTGCTGGAAGCAGGATACTGGGCTAGATGGACCATTGGTCTGACCTAATATGGCTATTCTTATGTTCTTATGTTAACCATATTTGGCATAGTTATGGCCCTAGCCATTAGCTGTTGTTGCTCTATATGGCAAATGACTCAAGATTTATTTGTGTTAAAGTATTGGTAGAACAGACCATGGTGGGAGAATCACACACTCCTTCCCAAATTGAATTGGGCTACTTGGCACAAGTTTGTGATCCCATATGATCAAAGAGGGGAAGCTGATGATATTGAGAACATCTATGAGAACTGTGCCCACTGGGCCAGAAGGGAGTATTGTGTAAAATGTTAGAATGAAGAATAGGATAGAAAATTGATCAAATGCCTTCTTGCTGAATAAACAGTTTAAGCCTGTTTTATAATTAATGCCCTGTCTAGATGCTGGACGTTTGGGCTCATTTTCAAAACAGAAAAACGTCTAAAAAGTGGCATAAAGCAGCATTTGGATGTTTTTCTCAAAAAAATGTCCAAATCAGTATTTTTGAAACCAATTTTTAGACGTTTTTCTTTGAAGTCCATCAGAAATGCATCCAAATCTCAAGGGGGCGTATCAGGGGCATGTTCAGGGCGGGACTTGGGCGTTCCTGAGACTTAGACATTTTTCAGCCATAATGGAAGACAACAAAAACATCCAGGCCTAAAACTAAGACGGTTTCAGCTAAACCTGTTATTATAACAAATAAGGTACAAAAGGTGCCCTAAATAACCAGATGACCACTGGAGGGAATCAGGGATGACCTCATCTTATTCCCCCAGTGGTCACTAACCTCCTCCCACCCCAAAAAAATGTGATGAAAAAAATTACTTGCCAGCCTCTGTGCCAGACTTAGATGTTATATTCAGGTCCATTAGAACTATAGAAATGTTAAGTAGTAGTAGTAGTAGTAGAACAGCATGCAGGTCCCTGGAGTAGTCTAGTGGTGGGTGCAGTGCACTGCAGACAGGTGGACCCAGGCTTCTACTTCCCCCTACCTGTTACACTTGTGGAAGAAACTGTGATTCCTCCAAAACTCACCAGAAACCCACTTCACCCGTAAGGGCTATGGTAGTGGTGTACAGTTAGGGTAGTAGGTATTGGGTGGGTTTTGGGGGGCTCAGCAGACAAGGTAAGGGAGCAATGGTCAGATGAATACCTAGGAGCAGTTTTTGAAGTGCACCGCAGTGCCCCCTAGGGTGTCCTATTGCTTTCCTGGAATGTCAGGGGGACCAGTGTACTAAAAATGCTGGCTCCTCCTACATCCCAAAATGGCTTGGTTTTCTGCAATTTGCACTTGGACTTTTTTTTCTTTCTTTTTTTTTTTTTTGAAAATGGACCAAAAACTAAAACATCCAAATCACAAAGCCTTCTATTTTCAAAAACAACAGACAAACGTTTTTCTTTTTTGAAAATGACCTTCTTTGCTATTCAGATTTTGGACGTTTTTTTTTGCAAAACATCCAAAGTCAACTTAGACGTCATATTGAAACTGCCCCTCGAACAAGTATGTCTAGCATGGTGAAAGAACAGGGAACTGAGAATGATATGCACTCTTATCCTACATATTCCTAGATCCCTGAGCATTCAGATATATTCCAAAAAATAATGTGTGCTAGCTGCAAAGATAGTTCCTTATTCTAAAATAGTCAGATTCTTTATTGGAGGTGCTCACTTTTGTTGAACTTTGCCCTGAATCCCCACTGACCCGCTGATGGTAGCAGAATATTACCTGAACAAATGATTATCCATAGCTTGTGTCTTATGATTTAAGATATAAAACTATTGCGCTGTTAACCTATGACTTAATGCTTTTCTAATAAAAAAGGCAATGATGCCTGAGTGGGATGAGACAGTCCTGGTAAAGATCCACTGTGATTATATCAAATCTGTGACTCTCTCCCAAAGGGCTATGCTAAATACTGACTATAACATTCATTATCTGTGAGTTTTCTTTCCCTTGACCTCTCCAGAGATGGGAGAAAAGAGCCAGGTAGGTAATCTACCCAGTTGGGGGTCTCAAGCAAACAATACCTGGAAAGTCAAAGCTGGGCTAGGTCCAGGCTCTGGCATTGAATTTCTAGGTTTATGGAGCCGGCAAAACCATAGCCGGTTAAGTGTGATGTTCAGCACATAACCGGCTATGGCGAACCTCATAAAGATAGCACTGACTTTTATGCAGTCCTATTTATGCAGTTACCTTGGCTGGTTAAGTGCTGAATATAGACACTTAACCTACCAAGTGCTGACTCAACCCCCAGAAAGCCCTCAAAATAACCGGTTTTGATATAGGTGCTACCCGGACAATTGTAGTGGTACTAACCAGCTATGTGAAGCTGAATATGACCAGTTAGTCCCTAACAAGCAATCCAACTAGCTAGGAGCTGTTTCTGGCTGGTTAAATTGCTTTGAATATCAACCTCTTGGTGTCTTATAAAATACTGACCAGCGTAAAAGTATTGCCATGACAAGATGGCATGTACTTTGCTGGTATGCAAAAGTGGGTGCAGAGTTTAGGCAAAGCATTAGCACAGTTCACATGATAATTTGCACATTTTATAATCTACATGCCTAACTGCATACTCTAGGTGCAGATATTTACAGTTGGCTTCAGAGGAAGTGTAAGTGTCTGTACCTCAAAGGTAGGTGTGATTTCTTCTGTGATGTGCTGAACTGTTAATTATACTGGAATATCATATGTTTTAAAATATAACAGTTGCCTGCATGCCTGCAGAAACTTACCACTTACACTAAGCTCTGAGAAGCCCCCCCACCCCCACCTTCTCTGCTTAATGATCATGGCCAGTTTGAGCATTTAAAAAAGGGGTTAAGTAGTCACCCACCTCACAGCAAAAGTCAATTCTAATACAGGATTGTTAATTGGAGTTACTAATGACAGGAGCTGTGGGATACAAGAATGCAAGCAGGGAAAGAACTGTTTTGCATAAAGCTATTCTCCACCTACAGGAGGTGTGGGGACAGCTTAACAGGTAACAAAGGACAAGGATTTAAAAGAATTTGACCAAGCCTGGCTGAAATAAAGGGACTTGTATGTTCCAGCATCTAGGTGTTGCCTAGGAGAGATCATTTACTACTACTTAACATTTCTAAAGCGCTACTAGGGTTACGCAGCGCTGTACAATTTCACAAAGAAGGACAGTCCCTGCTCAAAGGAGCTTACAATCTAAAGGACAAAAATGTGCAGTCAATCAATTTGGGGCAGTCTAGGTTTCTTGAATATGGGCAGAGAGGTGTGGTAGCCGTGTTAGTCCACTCTTAAAAGTTATCAATAGAAATCATACAAAATAAAACATGGAAAAGAAAATAAGAAGATACCTGTCCAATAAAAAAGGTATCATCTTATTTTCTTTTCCATGCTTTATTTTGTTTGATTTCTATTGATAACCTTGAATAGGGGTATAATGGTTAGGTGCTGAAAGCGACATTGAAGAGGTGGGCTTTGAGTAAGGATTTGAAGATGGGCAGGGAAGGGGCTTGGCGTATGGGCTCAGGAAGTTTATTCCAAGCATAGGGAAGCGAGGCAGAAAGGGCGGAGCCTGGAGTTGGCGGTGGTGGAGAAGGGTACTGAGAGGAGAGATTTGTCCTGTGAGCGGAGGTTTCGGGTAGGGGCGTAAGGGGAGATGAGGGTAGAGAGGTAATGAGGGGCTGCAGATTGAGTGCATTTGTAGGTTAGTAAGAGAAGCTTGAACTGTATGCAGTACCTGATCAGAAGCCAGTGAAGTGACTTGAGGAGAGGAGTGATATGAGCATATCGGTTCAGGCGGAAGATAAGACGCGCAGCAGAGTTCTGAACGGATTGAGGGAGGATAGATGGTTAAGTGGGAGGCCAGTGAGGAGTAGGTTGCAGTAGTCAAGGCGAGAGGTAATGAGAGAGTGGATGAGAGTTTGGGTGGTGTGCTCAGAGAGGAATGGGCGAACTTTGCTGATGTTATAGAGAAAGAAACGACAGGTCTTGGCTGTCTGTTGGATATGCGCAGAGAAGGAGAGGGAGGAGTTGAAGATGACTCTGAGGTTGCGGGCAGATGAGACGGGGAGGATGAGGGTGTTATCGACTAAAATAGAGAGTGGAGGGAGAGGAGAAGTGGGTTTGGGTGGAAAGACAATAAGCTCGGTTTTGGCCATGTTCAGTTTCAGGTGGTGGTTGGACATCCAGGCAGCAATGTCAGACAAGCAGGCTGATACTTTGGCCTGGGTTTCCGCAGTGATGTCTGGTGTGGAGAGATAGAGCTGGGTGTCATCGGCATAAAGATGATATTGGAAACCATGAGATGAGATCAACGAGCCCAGGGAAGAGGTGTAGATTGAAAAAAGAAGGGGTCCAAGGCCCGATCCCTGAGGAACTCCAACAGAGAGCGGGATGGGGGTGGAGGAAGATCCATGCGAATGTACTCTGAAGGTACGGTGGGAGAGATAAGAGGAGAACCAGGAGAGAACAGAGCCCTGGAACCCAAAAGAAGACAGTGTGGCAAGAAGTAAATTATGATTGCCAGTGTCAAAAGCGGCGGACAGGTCAAGGACGATGAGGATGGAGTAGTGACCTTTGGATTTAGCAAGGAACAGGTCATTACAGACTTTAGCGAGTGCCGTTTCTGTCGAGTGTAGAGGTTTTTAGAGAATAGCCTTCAAGTTTGAGGCAGAATCTTATCTGTGATGATGACTAAGAGGTCATATTTAAAGATAATTAGGTAAGCAGAAGAGGCTCCAGTTAAATCATGCTATCTAGCCCAGGTGCAGATATTCAGCAACACTTAACCAGTGTGTGCTACTGAATATACTCTAATTGCCTTGCATTCTCTAGTTAGTGTTGGGACAGTCCAGGGGAAGAGACAGGTGGAACAAGGAATTATGCAGGTATCTGTGGTATTCTTTGCCAGTGCCTACATAGCAACCAAGCATGCTGGACCGCAAAAATAGCAATATGAACTATGCATAGTTACCTATGCGGGTACAGCAATGAATATCAGCCATACACAGACAGCTTCTGGGCATAGCCAAAGACCTGGATATTCAGCAATAGCTGATCAATGGTGGCTGAATACTGGCCCTAAGGCAAGTACTATTAATGCTTGATGTAATGATCTGAACATTCCTTCATGAGTTATCTGACAACCTTGTCTGCAAAGATACCTACTATATCTGTAATATGTAAACCACCTTGGTTGTACCACAGAGAGTTGGTATATCAAGAATCTCGTAAAAATAAAAATTATAAATATGTGACCAGCCAGTTCAAACCAACTTCTCTTCCATCTCAAGAACCAGAAAGAATTAGCCTCAATTCTTCCTGCATTGTAATTAGATTACTACGTAGCATGGGGCTTCAGTTCCTACATGCTAACAAGATAATTATAAGGCTTCACCCCCCGCTTTTCAACACACACTAAACTCTGCTTTATTTTCATTTCCATTCTCTCTTTCTGGCTCTGCATCTGTGAAGAGGGCAAACCCCTCTCCATTTCCACCTCTATCAACTTTGCAAGTACAAAAACTTTCTCTTCAAGAATCAGCATCAACTTTCCTTTTGCATGCAAGAGAATATCACTACAAAACTATCTCCAGAAACTCCAGAGAAATGCAGCACTCTGACCAGCCACAGAGAGAAGAAACAGGACAACTGAACCCAGAATCTGGCCAAATTTCTATTCACAGTGAATTTACTTTGATTCAGAACAATTATATATTCTCCTTGCGTAAGATCACAAACAAAATAGAGTTGTACTATAATGAATGTCTAGCTTGTAATTTTCTTTAAATACAATTGCTTTGAACTTAAGAATAAAAGCCTAGTCCTTCCTTGACTTTTCCCCAAAGATAAAGGAAAAACACACTCATGACATACCACCCCAGTCTTTCCATCCCAACCCGAATCCCCACTGACAACCGGCATGCCCCCAAGAGCATCACTAAGTCCACCCCTGACCAATTGCCCCTAACAGTGTATCACCCCCTATACCAGGGGCAGTCAAACCCCTGATAAATGCGAGGGGTAATCAATAGTGGCATAGATTTGGGTCAGTGATCCCCCTTCGCTCCCAGCCCTATTGCACTGAAGCAAAGTTAGCTGTAGGCCATGGACTGGAATACCAGGAGTTGGAGTCTTGGAAGCAGGAGGCTTTGAAACACAGCTTACAGCCATGGGCTTTGGAACATGTAAGGGCACTCCAAATGTAAGAATCATGCCAGTTACATTTGTCAGATTACACAGAAGTGGTCTGTTCTCATTCAGCAGAGGAGTAACATAGCATACATTTTATGATGAAGACCACTGACCATTTTAGAAGCTGCCCTCTGGACCAACTCCCTTCTGTTTATATACTTTTGAAAAGGTGCGGTCTCCAGAATTGTACAAGACATTATCACCTCCTTTTCCCTACTGGCCATTCCTTTCCCTATGCAACCAAGCATCCTTCTAGCTTTTGCCGTTGCCTTTTCTATTTGGCCACCTGAAGATCATCACATATGATCACACCCAAATTCTGTTCCTCTTTCGTGTACCCCCTAAACTGTACTGTTTCCTCAGGTTTTGCAGTCTAAATGCATTTTTTAGCATTAAATTTAAGCTGCCAAATTTTAGACCATTCCTCTAGCTTTGCTAAGTCCTTCCTCATGTTATCCACACTATCAGGGGTGTCTACACTATTGCTGATTTTGTTATCATTCTCAAAGAGGCAAACCTTACTAGACAGCCCTTCAGTAATATCGCTTATAAAAATGTTAAAAAGAACCAACACAAGAACCAAACTTTTTGGCACACAATTGGTAACATCCTTTTCCTCAGAATGAGCTCCATTTACCACTACCCTCTGTCGACTTCCACTCAACCAGCTCCCAACCCAATGTCACTTTAGGGACCATACTGAGGACATTCAGTTTATGTCGCCTATGCAGAACCGTGACAAAGGCTTTACTAAAATATAGCGCTCTCCCTCGATCCAACTTTCTGGTCACCCAGTCAAAGGAATTAATCATACTTGTCTGACAAGACCTACCTCTAGTGAAACCATGTTGCCTCAGGTCCTGTAATCCTTTGGATTCCAAAAACTTTACCATTTTCTGTTTTAATTTACTTACAACAGAAGTCAGATTTACAGGCCTGTAGTTCCCAACCTCCTCCTTACTTCCACATCTGCTCTTCTCCAGTCCTCTGGGACCACTCCCGATTCTAGAGAAGCATTGAAAAGGTCAGCCAGTGGAGCCACTAGAACTTCCCTAAGTTCCTTCAGTACCCTTGGATGTATGCCATCTGGCACCATTGCTTTGTCCACCTTTAGTTTAGCCAGTTCCTCATGAACACAGTCTCTAAAAATCATTCAGGGACTACCACGCCTGTGTTCCTATTTGTGTTTGTCTTCTGTAGTCCTGCTCCCAGCCCTTCATCTGTGAACACATAACAGAAATGTTTGTTAAGCAATTCTACCTTATCTTTATCAGCTTCTACATATTCCTCCCCTTCACCTTTGAGTCTCACAATGCCACTTTTGTGGGCAGAGTTCTTCTATCAGGTTTTTTAATTAGGTGACTGAGTCAGTCTTTCAGTACCTTCACATTGGTTGGTCCATTCTGTCACAGAGTCCCTATCAGCGACATCTAAAGCTTGGCTACTAGACTAGAGCAAGATAAGAACTAGGATTACACAAGGTAAGGCTTAATGTCACTGTACCTCCAAGAAGTATATCAAACATAAAAGGTCAAACAAGGATTGACAAGACACTGAAATCATTAGCCCTCAGGAAGCAAGGCAACAACAGGAGCTGAATGCACAACTACACAAGAAAACAACACTGAAGCAATAGGAAACAAGCCCAGAGGCAGGCCAGAAATGCTCAAGGCTGCCCTGGGCTGGTCCCTGCTGGCAAATCAGGAAACATGAACTAAAAGTGCCAGAAACAAAAGAGACAGGAATGGGCTGACTAGAGCAAGATTCCCAAGAGGCAGAGTTGCTCCTTTTGGAAAGCAGCTGTCTCCTATGCCAAGGGTCATGGGTTCAAGGTTGGCTTGTGCCTGATAGCTGTTAGTAGTGGAAAGAAAATCTGAAATTTAACAATGCTGAAAAGAGCCTGGCTTTTCAGGTTAGAAATAAGAGAAATTTTAGATTTGTCATGTCATTTCAAACAAATTCACATTCAGATAAAATCACTCTCAGGTAAATAATATCATATTTAATCATAACACCAGTATTTTATAAAAACATATAGGAGCCTATGGCGCTCATTTTCAAAAGAGAAAAATGTCCCAAAAGCAGCATAAAGTGCCAGATGGACATTTTCACAGGAAAACATACAATTTGTGCTTTTCAAAACTCAGATTTGAGATGGTTTTCTCCACAGTTCATCTAAATTGCAAGGGGGTGGGATTTGGACAGGCTCAGAATTTGGACATTTTCCTGGGATAATGGATCAAGAGAAAAATGTCTAGGGCAAAAATTGGGATGTTTTTATCTGGAGCTGTTTCAATGCCTCAATCCCTCAGTGGTCACTGACCCCCTCCCCACAAAGATGTGACAATGACAGTAGATACCAGGCTCTGTGACAGCTTCAGATATTATGACCATTCCTATTAGAGCAGCAAGCTGGTCCAAGGAGTAGGCTAGTGGTCAGTGCAGTGGATTATAGAGAAAGGGACTCAGGCCATATCCCACTCTAACTAGCACCCTTGAGGTGGAAATTGTGAGCCTTCCAAAACCCATAAAAACTGTACTTATAGATAAGAGACACCTGAAGACCTGTGGGCTTTTGTAGTGGTTTACAGTTATATAGAGAGGTTTGTAGGTGTTCTTGGAGGGCTCTCAATATAAAATAGGAATGTTAAGGTAGGATTTCAACCTGGGTCCCTTTATGTGAAGTCCACTGCACTGACTACTAGACTGCCTCTCTGCTCTGCTGGGATGTCTGTGTGACCTGTTTACTAGGAATGGTGCCACAAAGCCATCCCTACAGCTTCTTTTTGTGAGTTTATTTATTTATTTATGATTGGTACCTAAAGAAATACTTACTGAGCACAAAAACATCTGGAAAAATAGTGATTTTCGAAACAAAAAAAATAGATGTTTTTCCAGTTCAAAAATTGCTATGTTCAAGATAAGAGTTTTAGGGGTCCTTTTACTAAGGTGCACCGAAAAATGGCTTGCACTGATGTAGACGTGTGTATTGGATGCGTGCAGGTCCATTTTGCAGTGCACCTGCAAAACAGCCCTTTTTTTGGCTGAAAATGGACATGCGGCAAAATTAAAATTGGCACGCGTCCATTTTGGGCCTGTGACCTTATTGCTACCCATTGACCTAGCAGTAAGGTCTTCACGCGCTAACCAGGTGGTAATGGTCTATGCATGTACAATGCGAATTATTGCCCGTTTAGTGCCCCATGCCGGAAAACTTCCAGCGCACTTAGTGGACGCGCATAAAAAATAAACTTACCACCTGACCACGCAGTAGCTGGGCAGTAGTTCAAAACTGACACACGTAGGTTGCGCATAGGCGCCTACGTGGCTTAGTAAAAGAACCCCATAAACATTTTCATCAAAATGTCTACAATTGGACTTGGATGCAATATCAAAAATGCCCCTCCACGTGTCTTTATAAAATAGCACTTAAGTTGCCCTTTTAAACCAGGTTTCCTGTTACAGAACTATCTTCCGTATTTGGAAACCGATATGTGAATAACAGACTTCATTTAGATGGAGAGATCTATTCCATACGCAGGTGCTGTTCCCAGAAAAATAAAATTGTTATATCACAGTGAGTGATAACCTAGAAATATCACAGAAAAAGGCAGACTCTAATGCAATGGTGTCAAATGGAAATTTTGGAGGGATGCAAACCAGTTGCATTTATATGAATATGCATAAGATTTGCATGTACTGTCTCCATTGAATGTAAATATAGATATCTCATGCATATTCATGATATATTTACATCTACTGAGTATATACTAGCATCTAGTTATACTTTTTATCCAATCATTAAGTAACTGTTATAAGATTCTTTATCAATACAAAATACTTTATTAAATATCCAAAACAGATTAAAGAAAACTCTTTTCCTCAATATCAATCATACATTCTCCACATTCATCCTAATCTAATCCCTCGGTCACTAGTGTCACTACTTTACAAAATTGATAACGTCATAACTTTTTTATAAAATATTATTTTGCTTATTTTTACTTAATTTTGCTTAACGTAGCTCTTAAATGCTTGTGAATCCTGCTTTTTCAAAGTTCTCTTTTGTTCAGTTGTTCAGTGTCTCCAAATAGTAGTAATGCAAACTCTAGCTTCCGAGGGTAACCTTGTAACAATAAAATAACTTCCTCTGTCAAGTTACTTAGGCAAAATAACTATTGCCACCATATTTCTTATCTTTTCTCTTGCTTCAAATGTCCTTGCACTGCTTCTTTGATAACAGTTTCGTTTTTTATGTTATATTTTTTTCCCGTGCTAAACCTGACAACAGTCGCTACGTTTCACTGAAAGTGTCATCAGGTGTTCAACTATTATAGTTCAAAGCCATTTTTGAACCACATATCCAGAGCAGAACTCCTTCAGTGCCGAGAAAAATGGTGCCTTGCACTCACAAACGCCGATGCAAGTCCACCTGCACGGGGGATTTAGCTACCTGGGCTCAAAATGGTGGAACTCAATTTTCATTGTCAAAAGAAGCATCACAAACTACCTTCAATTAAGAAAAGACCTAAAGACCTACCTCTTCTATGAGTAAAATATGCACTAATCATTCTAGAACAATACACAACACAGCCTCTAACTGCAATGCATCCTGTCCTTTAAGAAATTAACTAAGACCTTCATTCTCAAGAAACCCAATGACTATTCCATATGCACTAACAGTTATTGTGCCAACCACTGTAAAACACAGCATCGTACAACTTTGTAAATGTAATTGAATCAATGTAATTTCTAACAACTGTTAAATGTAAGCCACATTGAACCGAAACTCATTTTTGGATAATTGTGGGCTACAAGTATGAATGAATAATTAAATAAATAAATATAAAAATAAAATACAATAAATTGAACAACTGAACAAAAGAGAACTTTGAAAAAGCAGGACTCCCAAGCATTTAAGAGCTATGTTAAGCAAAATTAAGTACAAATAAGCAAAATAATATTTTATTAAAAAAGGTAGATGGATTGTATAAAGATTAGATTAGGATGAATGTGGAGAACGAGTGACTGACATTGAGGAAAGAAGATTTTTTTTATCTGTTTTGGATATTTAATAAAGTATTTTGTATTGATACTCTTATAACAGTTACTTAGTGATTGAATGCATATTCATGAGGAATATCCTGCAAACCAGACTAGTGTACAGTCCTCCAGGGTTGCAGTTTCATGTCCTGCAAAGCTGCTCTACTTGAAAAATAGCAAAATGAATGTTGCTTTCTACACTTGGAAGCTTTGCTGAGCCTCTGGGGTCAGTCAATGTGTAATATACAGTATTGCAACTAAATGGAACGAAAAAATGAAAGAAATTATTCTTACAGTTTAAACTGACTGCTCGCTTGGACTTTTGGCCACATGAGATGCAGATTCCTTACCACATTACCCAATAAAGAAAACAAATTGATGCTGAGCTCTCCTTTACAGCAGAGGACACTATTCTAGCCTGCAGCTAGATATCTGCCTTCAGTTATTTAATCTCCCAGTGAGATGAGGTATGCTTTGTTCCTTTTTTGGTTATGGATCCAGGCTTTCCATTGTATCCAGTGACTCAGGGAGCAAATATATAAAATTTTCTTGCAGTTTCCTTTTCATGATATACAATTTTCCATTCTGGGGCTACAACTGAAAAAGGTTCAATGTGAGTAGCATTAAAAATTTAACCTATACACTAAAAACTAGATTCAGTAAATGACAGTAAAAAAATGGTGCAAAAAGAAAAAATCCGTATGGAGCTTTATTCTATAAATGGTGCTTTGAGTCATGCGCTCTTTATAGAATACCGCTTAGAACCAATTTCCATGGCAAACTTTGGGTGCGAGGATTTACACTTACTGAAACCTGGTGCATATATGTTGGAGAACAACTGCTCAGCTTAGAGGGAACAGTGCCCACAGTAGTTCAGTTTGGTGTGCAGGAAGCACGCGCTAGTGATCATCAACTCATAGTAAAAGGAACCCTTATTTGGGTCACAGATCAGGGATCTGCATCCAACTTTGTGTGACCTACATAGGGCCTGGGGGTATGCCATGGGTTAAGAGGGAAATGGAATAAATTTGGCTATAGACTTAGGGGTAACCCTCAGCTCCAACTAAATATTGGTCCACTATATACATATTGTTGCTCTAGCTTCATTTGCTTTCAATGTCTCTTGACTAAACTGTAATCCCCACTCAACAGGGACTGTCTCTTCTGTATGTCTGTAAGCACTGCATGTGCCTTATGATGATATAGTAGAACAGGAAAAACCTCTACAATGAATCCACATGGTACAAAGAAAGTAGAGGCTGCCCACAGACTAGACCAACTCGGGAGATGATAATGGAAAATTTTATTAATAATTCAAGGGACCGACACAGTCCGTGTTTCGACGCACACAGGCGTCTGCCTCAGGGGTCACACAGGATATTCACAGGGTACCCACATTAAGCAGAATTATAAAAAAAATGAAACCAAATCTCCTGCATATACCAATTAATAACATTTTCCATCATCATCTCCCAAGTTGGTCTAGTCTGTGGTCAGCCTCTACTTTCTTTGTACCTTATGATGATATATAAATGTTTAAATGCTAACAGTAGGAAGTAGGTCTCTAAAGAAAAAAGAGGTTTTCTTTTACAGTTTTAGTGATCAATATATTGAGAAGATTATTTAACTAATTCTTTCCTAAAGTCTGGGAAGGACATTCCTTTGGTGAAGACAGTATCTGTGTGGTCACATAACACTAGTGCATGGGTTTGATTTTGAGGAAAAAGAGAAGTCTACGAAAAGTAAATTAAATTCCTAAGCATGGCTAGCAGTTTTGTTGAATGGTAGCAGGCTATATTGGGACTTTATCAAATGCCCAAAGCCCAGAGTAATTAATGGACTTTCATAGGACTCAGTGACATTATCTGGGCTGTGCTCTCAATTTGGAGTACATGAAATGAAATGATGAATCTGTGCTGCACCACACCTAATAGTGCATGCCATATGCTGCAGAAACAGAAATATGCTTTGAATATCAAATTCTGTCACTTGGAAGAGTTGAGTTGGAATGATCCCTCATGATTTTATTTACAAGGCTCTGCCTGTCCATTCTGGTAATGAGTATTTGGTGGTTTGAAGTCTCGTGATAGGTTCAGATCTTGACTCCTCCATGGGTTCTGGTATAATATTCTGAAGGGTAAATACTGGGAAAAGAAGTGAACAGCAGCTGTTGCAAAAGCTAACAATTTTGGAGAGTGGAATATGCTTTCTGAAGGGGATTCTTAAAGGAACATTTTCTTGTTTTCTAAAATCATGTTTTAGAAGTGACAAAATTGTCCCTGTGGCGCATAGTTGGAACAGTACAGATATTACAGTACTCCCGCCAGGGTTGTCCTTCCTGAGAGTGCAGTAAATATATTTGCATTTGAGGGCTTCCATAGCTGGGTGAACGGAGTGTATTATTTGAGTGACTATTTGTAGACAGCTTATTTGGGTAAGGCGGCAGATATTACTGGAGCATCTAAGATAGACTCCTGGATGGTCTAGATAACTTTATTCAAGTTGGGACAACATTTTGGAAATGCCCGCATCTTTCCCCTATTTTACTAACATTTTCCAGGAAAAAGGTACTTTTCCTAGCTATGATAATCAATCATGTAGTTCACAAATAAGAAAATTAAACTAGAAGGTAATGGAAAATGAAAAGAATTTATAAATAAAATGAAGTACTAGAAAGAAAAGAAAGAAGGAAAGATAAAAAGATGAACGAATAAAGCAGGGGTGGGAGGATGCTGTGGTGAATCCCAATTGGGGAGGAGGAAGTGTGATGGTAATGTCTGATGAAATAGCTCAGTCTTCACTGATTCACTGACTTCTTAAACTTTGAGTAGGAGGATTCTGACCTGTGACCTGATGTCCAGCCGAAGAGAGTACCAGAAAGAGGGTCCAAGAAATGAAAAAGCAGTGTCTTGTACTGTCAAGATAGTCATGAAGGAGTTGAGAGTGCCAAGAACAATTGAGATTGAGAGGCAGTGGCGTTCCTAGGGGGGCAGACACCCGGGGCGGCACCCCGCACCCCCCCCCCGATGCAGCGCAGACCCCCCCGGCGAAGGACCCCCCCTGCAAAAGAGCCCCCGCCAGATGCATGCCGCTGGGGGGGGGGGGTGCCGCAGCGCGCGCCTGCTGCGAGTTTACTAACTTTGCTTGTTCGCTGCAGCTCCCTCTGCCCCGGAACAGGAAGTAACCTGTTCCGGGGCACAGGGAGCTGCAGCAAATGAGAGAAGTTAGCGAACTCTCGCAGCAGGTGCGCACCGCAGCACCCCCCAGCGGCGTGCACCTGGGGCGGACCGCCCCCCCCCCCTTGGTACGCCACTGTTGAGAGGATCTGATTATGTGCCTGTGTATATGGAAGTAGTAGGACAGCAAGATATATATGGGAGTGCAGAGAAAGACCAAAATAAGTATCCTAAATCTGATGTGCTCTGGGACAAGAAGCCAGTGTTTAGAACAGAGACGTGATCAAAATGAGAGGCATTATGTAACAACTTAACAGAAGTGGACTGAATAAGTTGAAGACGTTTAACAGTAGCTTGCAGTAGACATTGTAGAGTGAGTTACTACTACTACTACTTAACATTTCTAAAACTAGGGTTACGCAGCGCTGTACAATTTAACATAGAGGGACAGTCCCTGCTCAAAGAGCTTACAATCTAAAAGACAAGTGAACAGTCAGTCCGATAGGGGCAGTCAAATTGGGGCAGTCTGGATTTCCTGAACGGTAAGAGTTAGGTGCCGAATGCAGCATTGAAGAGGTGGGCTTTAAGCAAAGACTTGAAGATGGGCAGGGAGGGGACTTGGCGTAAGGGCTCAGAAAGGTTGTTCCAAGCATAGGGTGAGGCGAGGGAGAATGAGCGGAGCCTGGAGTTGGCGGTGGTGGAGAAGGGTACTGAGAGGAGGCATTTGTCCTGTGAGCGGAGGTTTCGGGCGGGAACGTAAGGGGAGATGAGGGTAGAGAGGTAGTGAGGGGCAGCAGACTGAGTGCATTTGTAGGTAAGAAGGAGAAGCTTGAATTGAATGCAGTATCTGATTGGAAGCCAGTGAAGTGACCTGAGGAGAGGGGTGATATGAGTATATCGGTTCTGGCGGTATATAAGACGTGCAGCAGAGTTCTGAACAGATTGAAGGGGGGATAGATGGCTAAGTGGGAGGCCGGTGAGGAGTAAGTTGCAATAGTCAAGGTGAGATGTAATGAGAGCGTGGACGAGAGTTCGGGTGGTGTGCTCAGAGAGGAAAGGGCGAATTTTGCTGATGTTAAAGAGAAAGAAGCGACAGGTCTTGGCTATCTGCTGGATATGCGCAGAGAAGGAGAGGGAGGAATCAAAGATGACTCCGAGGTTGCGGGCAGATGAGAAGGGGAGGATAAGGGTGTTATCAACTGAGATAGAAAGTGGAGGAAGAGGAGAAATGGGTTTTGGTGGAAAGACGATGAGCTCAGTCTTGGACATGTTCAGTTTCAGGTGGTGGTTGGACATCCAGGCAGCAATGTCGGATAAGCAGGCTGATACCTTTGCCTGGGTCTCCGCGGTGATGTCAAGGCATGGTATGACAAGGGCAAGTACTACTACTACTACTATTTAACATTTCTAGAGCGCTACAAAGTGTACGCAGCGCTGTACAAACACAGAAGAAAGACAGTCCCTGCTCAAAGAGCTTACAATCTAATAGACAAAAAGTAAAGCATTTAAATTTAAAATATTTAAGCAGTCAAGCACAAGAGAACAGTCACAGAAGGACAGAAGATGTTGAAGGGTGGTCAGTGTGATTAGGTGTAACTCTGGTTGGAGTAGTGGGAGAAGGTGATAGGAGATATACTATAGGATGTCATTCTGAGGCCAGGCTAAGTCTAAAGCAGGAGAAGGTATTCTCTGCAGCCTATCTGTGAGATGGAAAATGCTCTCTGAAGCTGCTGCTATAAGTTGTTAGTTTTCTCTCCCTGAAAGAGATCCAAGCCACACCCACGAAGTTCAAACTGTCAGTGGGGAGGGTGAGGGGAGGAAATGGCAGTGCTTGATGAAAAAGAGAGCTCAGTTTGATAGGAGATATACTATAGGATGTCATTCTGAGGCCAGGCTAAGTCTAAAGCAGGAGAAGGTATTCTCTGCAGCCTATCTGTGAGATGGAAAATGCTCTCTGAAGCTGCTGCTATAAGTTGTTAGTTTTCTCTCCTCTAATCAGTTGAGAAAGCCAAGGTTATTTTAATAAAATGGATACAATGGAGGACATAAAAGGAGGGTTTAAAAATTCCTATAGCTCCTACATCATCCTATACAACATGCATACCATTCTACTTATCCAAATCTAGATATTTCTTTGCAATTTAATCTTTACCTTGTCTACCTATTCATACATATTCAATTACACCTCATACAAATACTCTTGTTTGCATTTCATACACTGTCTACAAGCATACAAACCCTGTCATACATAAGTATCTCTTAGAAATTCATAGCATGGTATAGCATCAAGAATGTATGGCTATCAAAATGGAGATACGAGACCATTGCAATAAGTATGACGTTTACACAGATTATTAGAAATTACCACTATATGGTGATGATGCTACCACCCAGTTACACACATGCTCGCTTCAATACACTGCATGCACAACACCTGGTGATGGATGTGATGCCCAGGTTTTCGGGGTCTTGCGATGCCTACATATTAGGAAAGAACCCATGACGAGTACATGTGGTCAGATTAGAGTTTTCCTGCATAGATGTAGATGTGAAAGTCCTTTGAGGGAAGGGTAAAGTGACTGATCATTTTGAGTACTGTTTCGGTCCTAATGAATGCAAGCATAAGGGGGGGGGGGGGAGTTTCCTCTGGTTATAGGCTCTGTTACTGCTCTTCACAAGTAGCTTTTAGGAGTGTTATGCTCAGTGCTCACTAATCCATCAGGGCAGGTACAGTTGCTTTTGAATATGCTTTTACTCTGTGGATTCTACCCTTACTGAAGGGTGAAAAAACATTTTCCTGTGCTATCTGCTCTTCAATATCACTAACTAGTTATTGTATGGTCTAGCTGAGGAAATACCCATGAAGCACCAAATATGAAATAGCCAGGAAGTAGAAAGGAAGATGAAATCAGCAGATGCAAAATAGATACAGCAGGCTATAAGTTAGTGTATTAGTCAAGGATGTTAAAATAGATATGAAGCTGTATACACCAGAAGCGCTGTCCTTATATAACGGTCTGGGTATATATGGGGCTTCACATAGATACATATATGGGTCCCGGCTGAATATTGACCAGGACCCGCATAGTAATATCTGACTAGGTCCTGACCCTGTACCCCACATTCTAATCCCTCTCCTTCCCTCATTCCCACCCCCAGAACAACATATTTCCCTCCAAGGATCCCTCTACTCACTGTAGGCCCTCCTGGCCCTATCTTTCTAATCCCTAGTAGTCTAGCAGAAAAAGGGCAGAAGTGATGCCCCCTCATTCCTGTCCATTGTTTGGAACCTTGCCAGCCCCATCAGACAGAGCAACAAACATGGGTCCTCTCTGCTGTAGTGCATAACATGGCTACCACAATATTAATACATATGTAGAAGCCTCTAAGGTTCTATCATGTCTTGATGGAAAAGATCTCAAGTGGCTCTTGGAAGTAGATGGGAGGACTTTGCTAACCAGTGTTGTAATAGTAGGCAGGGATTTTACTTGGAGGGAAATTTGAAATGGTAAAAAAACCCACTCAAAGGGCATTTTACTTGTCTATGACTGACTAAAGTCATTGTACCACCACATGCTGTTTGGTGCTTGTATCAGCTAGGCCAGCACACCACCAACATTCAATGATCATAAGGAGTCAGAGGTGTAAGGCCTTAGACATAAGGAGAATCAAGGGGATACCACTGATTCTAGGAAAGAAGGCAAGAATTCAGACATCAATCTCAGGAGCTGAGACAAAGAGGGCCAGGGTTCACCTGAAATGAGTGCCTGAACCTACATCTGAGCTCAGTAACCAGAGCTACAAGGAGTCTGACCATAGTAGATCCAGGAGGGCCAAGGGTTCAAGGGAGGAGCACCTGAAGCCAGTGCCTGGGACCTAGTTTAAGGAGAAAAAGTAAAAACTAGACAGAACTAGAGTTCTCAGTGTAGGGTGATATGGTCAGTGAAAACAGACGAGAAGATTCCTTACCCCTGGGGTATAGTAACTGGTGAACTGTAACTTTGCTCAGTCTATACTTTGACTGTTTTGATCTTATTGATTTCTCTATCTATCTTGATTCAGAACAAACCCTAGCCTGGACTGTACATTTGTGTGGAAGAAAGTGGTCCAAAGACCCAACTGCCTCCCAGCTCAGCTGGTCTTGCCCTAACAACCTGAAACCCAGAGAGGAAAACTCTAAAAATTGTAATGTTGCCTTGCTGAAGTATATACCCCTGGTCTCTCCAAAATAAACCCTAACAGTGAGGGCTATTCATATTATAATATTATTGGCAGTATGTTATATCCTGTGTACTGAGATTTTACAAACTTCATAGAAAATATCTAATGCCCTGCATTTAGGATTCTCTGTATACAGAAAACATATTAATATAAATTGGATTAACAACAGGTACTTCAGAGACAACACATTGACTTCTCTAGTATAATCATCCTTCTAGTTCATCTATTAAAATTAATATACATAAAAATTCATTTAAGTTACAAGGTTGACTTTGGGATGTTATGAGCCAATTCAATCATGTATAATTTTCATGTAAAAGATATTAATGGAGCTTTGAAGAGTGTGAACAAGATAATAGATTTTTTTAATACAAACACAGAGCATTTCATTGTGACTCAATAGTGTTTATGAGTTTTAGTTGAATCCTTTCAAAATTGTTGTAACTGGAAATAGAATTATAAACATGAATATAAAACATGTTATGTAATTATTTTAGATCTTGTTGCAATGTGATCCAAGTCACACGTCTTCTAAAAGATTCATTAAAGTATATCTAGCATGAGGACCTGTTTCAGTGATTCCAAAACTTGGGGGTCCTTTTACCACGCTGCTGGCCTTTTTACCGCAGCGGGTAGAAAGGCCAAAAAATGGCATGGCCATGTGGCAAGATTTCACTTACCGCGTGGCCATGCTGGGGGTAGCCCTAATGCCTCCCATTTAAGTGGCGCTAAGGACTATCTTGCTAACCCTGCAGTAGCCGGGTAGCACATGGCGCTACCTGATTATTGCCGGGTTAGCGCCATGCTGCAAAATAGCTAGATATTTTCTGTAGTATAACAAATGGTGCACACCGGGCTGGAACTACTGCCAGTGCCTGCGTTCGGCCGGCCGGCGGTAGTTCCAGATTAGCATGCGGTTAAGCCCACATTGGGTTTACTGTCGCTCTGTAAAAGGGCCACACCAGTCAGGTTTTCAGGATATCCACAATGAATATTCATGAGAGAGATTTGCAAGAAGTGGAGGCAGTGCAAGCAATTCTCTTAGTATGGAGTGTTGCCACAATTTGGGTTTGTGCCAGGTACTTGTGACCTGGCTTGGCCACTGTTTGGAAAACAGTGGCCAAGCCAGGCTAGATGGACCATTGGTCTGACCCAATATGGCTACTCTTATGGTCTTATGTTTGAACAAAATTGTGAATTTGATGTTAAACTGTACCTGAAGTACACTGCCTTGGGTGAATCTCTTCATAAAGGTGGTTAATAAATCCCAATAAATAAATAAATAAATAAAATGTTCATTGTAAATATCCTGAAAACCTGTCTGGCCGTGGTGCCTCCAGGGCCAGGTTTAGGAATCAGTGACCTATTTATTAAATTTGTTAAAAAACATGGGGAAATGTGGGATTTATTCAAGCGCATTAATCTTGAATTACTGAATCTTGTTTATGAACGTTACCAGAGTAATGCAGTAATACACATGTTATCAGTGGCAGTAACATGCATATGTAACTGCCCTGACCTGCAATCATAAAGCAGGCACATAGGCATCCTTTGCTCCCCATTTTGAAGGCTCCTTGTACTTTTTTTTTTTTTTGGGGGGGGGGGGGGGGGGCTATTTGCTTTTTTCTCTCTGCTTTTGGATTTCCTTTTCTCTGTATCAAGGATTGCGGGATACCCCAATTTATTTTCTTTTCTATGTTTTATTTTTGGGATACCCCAGAAAGCAGCACACGACTAATTTAATAGCATCTATGGCCAACACTACACTCCAGTATCTCTCCAATTTATCTCTCACAGCACACAGACCATAAAGGGTCCCTTGATGGTGAACATAAAATATTAAATGCAATACCAAATTGGTACAGTAACTGTAAAAGGTGAAAAAAGCACTGGAGACTGTTTTGGTTTTAAAATAAAATTCCTCCTTAATGGGCTCTCCAGTAATGTATAAGTATATATAAAAGAAGAATTATGAAAAACAAAAGACAAATCAAACATATAAAAGACAAGTGACCAACTCACCCGCAAATGTACAGTAGACACTTCCCTCTCTGTCCCGCCCTCGCGTCAAGACGTGATGACGTCAGAGGGTGGAACAGAGAGGGAAACGGACGCTGCCGGCCTGCCGCTACCGCTGGAGAGCCTGGAGACAAAGGAAAGGAACATCACCGGCGCACCAACCTCCACCCATCCCCGACATCGTCGCCTCCGCCTCTGCCGCTGCCGCTCCCTCCCCCCTCTGTATTGGGCCCCCTGCACTGACATGACAGCGCCTCTCACCTCCGTGTGGAAGCGCTGCAGGCAGCAGCAGAGCGATGGAGGTGAGAGGCGCTCTCATGTCAGTGCAGAGGGCCTGGCACGGAGGGGGGAGGGAGCGGCGGCGAGAAGGGTAGCTGGACATAGGGGGAGGGCAGGGGGGAGAGAGGAGGGTTGCTGGACAAGGGGGGAGGGCAGGGCAGAGAACATGGTGGGGGGAGGCCAAGGGAAAGAGGAGGGTTGCTGGATATGGGGGGAGGACAGGAGAGAGGAGGGTCGGTGGACAGGGTGAGGCCAGGGGAGACAGGAGGGCTGCTGGACATGGGGGGGAGGGCAGGGGAGAGAGGAGGTTTGCTGGACATGGAGGTGAGAATTACAAATCTTGCCCGTTTTAACGGGCTTAACGGCTAGTAGTCCATAAAATCAGAGCGAGGTAGTTGCAAAAAGAATAAGTTACATTAGTGTAGTAGCTGTTGGTCTCCTCTGAAAAGAATCACTTTCAACACTAGCATCATTCATACCTCTTCACAGACTGAATAGCTGTGAAAAGCTCCTTACTTCCTCATATGGGGGCCCATTCAGAAAGCTACAATGGGCAGAAGTATGTGGTTAGTAAGAGGTCTGAGCGAACGTTAATGGGCGCATAATGCAAAAAGGAGTTCAGGGTGGAAGTTAAGTTGCGTAGTGGACATTGGCAGTCGACTACCAAGGTCTATCCTACCACGAATGAACTCTAACGCACAATACCACTCTATCTCCAATTCTGAATATGAACTCTTTACACTTGACTGCTTAATCTACTATCACAATCATGATCTTTATGTAATACCACTTGTATCTCTCACTCCGGAAATGGCGATCGCC
This sequence comes from Microcaecilia unicolor, assembly GCF_901765095.1. Classification (NCBI taxonomy): domain Eukaryota; kingdom Metazoa; phylum Chordata; class Amphibia; order Gymnophiona; family Siphonopidae; genus Microcaecilia; species Microcaecilia unicolor. The sequence continues at coordinate 369,682,424 of NC_044033.1, read as the reverse complement.
ATGACAGAACAATGTAAGCCACATTGAGCCTACAAATAGGTGGGAAAATGTGGGATACAAATGCAACAAATAAATAAACATATTTTTAAAAAATGGTAAAGAGGCTATTAGCTATTCCACCCTAATGCAGAGAAGTACACAAAGATTTTGGCAAGCAAGGTGAGAAATTTACTACCAGGTCTGAGTAGGCATAGAAAGGTTAGCTCACCCTTCTGCAGTATTGGTATCTGAGCAGAAAACTCACCCTTCGACAGTATTGGAATCTAAGCAGTGAAAAAATAATAGCCTTCTCCCTGGGTCTTCCAGAACCCTGATCATCCGCAAGATGACACTGGATCTGCCAACTTCCCAATTCTTTACAATCCCACCCCCCTCCAAAAAGGAAAAATAGCCCTGGTGTCCAGTGAACCCTTTGCTAATCCCCCCCCCCCCCCCCCCCGAAGAAAAAAGCTCTGGTGTCTAATAGCAAGGGATACATAGAGACTGCCAAAGCAAACTAATTAACAACAAAAAGTCTCGCTGAACAATAATTACCAACATCAAGTGCATTGTTTTTATAAAAAGAGGAAAAGGATCTCAGAAACCATATGGACAATGATCCCAAATACTCCTTTGTCCAATTTATAGGTTCTAGTTTCAATCATTGATCCTCTAAAAACCTCCAACGACCTAAATGTGTGTTTTTTTTTACTTTTGCAATTTAAGACACAAAAAACTGAATTCTCACACACACCCACCCATACTATATACATCAATTTTTCAAACACACAAATTTATGTCACATTTCACATAACAATAATACCATATGCATCAATTTTTCTATCAAATTTGTAGCACATTGTAGCATTATGCCATATGCATGCTCAAATATTTAATCAAATGCATCATTCAATTTGATGACAGCAGCCAGCTTTAAACATTTAAATGCCAAAAACCAACACAGCTTGATTTAAAAAAATCAAGCTAAGTCTGACAACAACCACTAGCTTTAAACTTTAAATAACAACAGCCAGCACTTAGCTTTAATTCCTGATGGGACCCAGTTTACTGGCTTCATCAGGGGCCACTCATATATAGCTGCCAAAGTTCTGTGAATGAATGCATGCAGTCGTCATCTTGCAGAGTTACACAACCTAGCAAAACACAGTAATGTGGCAAATTGTTTACCTCAGTACGTGTCGTGGCAGGTTCTGATTCAAAATTGTGGTGTTGAATATACAAACCTCAATGTGTGCACATATTTTTATTTTCAAAATGACGTCATACAAGGAAACCCTACACTGAGGGAAACCCATACTGAACTATATCAATGTACTTCATGTCCATATATTGAAACAGCCACTGGCACCAAGATGCTCTATGAATACTTACAACAAATTTGTTATGCTTACTTTTATACAAGTTGACAAAATCATAATACATCGAAAAACCAGTGTGCCTTTTATGTACATATTGAAACGTTGCTCAAAGAATTCATGCCACAATCAAAAATAATCAATGCAACTTCATCAGCCTTCAGAACATATATAGGGAATACCTATTTATGGCCTGAGCTCTTACCACCACCCATTGACCTAGCGGTAAGGGCTAGCACGCTACCCACACGGTAACCATGCAGTGCACACCAACATGGGCATGCTGCCAGATACTGCCAGGGATGCTCCTTGTGGTAGAAAATAGAAAATTATTTTCTACCGTGGGATTCAGCGTGTGCCAAAATCAGAATTACTGTGGGGCTCACGCGCTTTTCTGGCAGTAATGCTAATTGCACACGTGCTACCCACATGTTAGCCTTCCTACGCCTTTATACAAGGGCCCCTTATTTTGTATATTTTCCTGTCCATGGGATTTTTAAATTCCTTAATATGGAAAGCTGACTAACTAATAGAACATGACATACATTTAAAATGTCCAATGGGAAAAGCTAGTTGCTTAAACAAGCTTCCACTTCTTTGAAAACTTGCTGAACTCAGGATCTCCTTTTAGTTTTTTTCCCCCTAAAATATGCTATATGCAAATATGTTATATATGCATAAGGTATAGGAATCTTACATAATATGAGATATCCAGATTTAACATAAGCATCTTTATTTAGTATTAATATGTTTTGATGTAAACCTTTGAAGTATATTCTCCTGCTATTTTTAGCGCCTATATGGAGGGGCATAATCGAACGCGAACGCCCAACTCCATGGGCGTCTATCTCCGAGAACGGGTACGTGAAGGGGCGGGACAAACCGTATTTTCAGAAAAAATGGGCGTCCATCTTTTTTCCGATAATATGGTTTGTGCCAGCCAAATGCATCGGATTTGTGCAGATTTGAGCTGGGCGGTTTCTTTTTTCAGCGATAATGGAAACTGAAGGCGTCCAGCTCAAAAACTACCAAATCCAAGGCATTGGGTCATGGGAGGGGCCAGGATTCGTAGTGCACTGGTCCCCCTCACATGCCAGGACACCAACCGGGCACCCTAGGGGGCACTTGTAACAATTTTAAAAAAAGTTAACTACCTCTGAAGTCCATAGCTCCCTTCCCTTGGGTGCTGAGCCCCCCCAAATCCCCCCCCCCCAAAACCCAATCCCCACAACTCTACACCATTACCATAGCACTTATGGCTGAAGGGGTGCACCTAGATGTGGGTACAGTTGGTTTTGGGGGTGGTTTGGAGGGCTCCCATTTACCAGCACAAGTGTAACAGGTAGGGGGGGATGGGCCTGGGTCCACCTGGCTAAAGTCCACTGCACCCACTAACAACTGCTCCAGGGACCTGCATACTGCTGTGATGGAGCTGGGTATGACATTTCAGGCTGGCACACAGGCTGGAAAAAAAGTTTTTAAAGTTGTTTTTTTTGGGGTGGGAGGGGGTTAGTGACCACTGGGGGAGTCAGGGGTGGTCATCCCCGATTCCCCCCCCCCCCCCCGGTGGTCATCTGGCAATTTAGGGCACTTTTTTGGGACTTGTTCGTGAAAAAAAAGGGTCCAAAAAAGTGACCCAAATTCACGCTAAAAACGCCTTTCTTTTTTTGATTATCGGCCGAGGATGCCCATCTCTCCTCTGATAAACACGCCCAGTCCCGCCTTCACCACGCCTCCGACACACCCCCTCATCAACTTTGGCCATTTTTGCGACAGATTGCAGTTGATGACGCCCAAAATCGGCTTTCGATTATATCGATTTGGGCGCCCACGGGAGAAAGACGCCCATCTCCCAATTTGGGTCGAAATATGGGAGTCTTTCTCTTTCGAAAATAAGGCAGATAGTCATCTAATCAAGGTTCTTTGTTGCTGGACGCTTTACAGGGTCAATGTGTTTGATCCCGCACATTTGAAAACGCCAAAAGTGTCATGATGGTGCTCTACTCAGCCAGTCATGTTTTATTATGACTGATGTGTGAATTGATCACTTTTCACAGTATTTAGTATTTGAGTATACTTTTAAGCATATTTTGATAAAAATGTCTTTGTAAACGATCCCCATACCTTATGCATATATAATTAAATTAAGGGGTATAAGTTTATATTTATAATTTCCTATTTATATATTTTGTGATATGCAAATATGTATCATGAAACAATGGTTTCAATTGTACAGTGCTCCAATGCTTCCGTATAATGTTGACAATCTCTGTGCCAGAAGATGAAAATTTCAAAACACGTCTACATTATATTCTCCTGTGTTGCACTATTTTGGAATTTAAAAATCCTGATTTATTTAGATTTTGTTCACACCTTTTTCAGTAGTAGCTCAAGGTGAGTTACATTCAGGTACACTGGATATTTCTTTGTCCCAGGACGGCTCATAATCTAAGTTTGTACCTGAGGCAATGGAGGTTTAAGTGACTTGCCCAAGATCACAAGGAGGAGCAGCAGCCGGATTTGAACTAGCCACCACTGGATTGCAAGACTGGTGCTCTAACCACTAGGCCACTCCTCCAACTCTTTTGTATACTTTCCATAACACAGATTTAGGATAACCCTGCATTTCCAATTTCTACATCAACTCTTTGGCATGAATGTTAAATGTCCTAATGGTGGAACAATTTCATCACACACTCAAGAACTATAAGAAGGGTAAGCTGTCCCTAAGTATCCTGGGATGACAGCTATTGTATGACAAAACAGTATTTCTGTTGATCAGCTTCACATAAACTTTAGTTTCAAAAGAATTTGAAAGTTGAATCACCTCTACATCCAACAAATCAATAGCACTTGCAGAGAACTTAACTGAAAAACTGAAATGCTCATCACATGTGTTTAACCAGGCCATAAAGGAAATCAGTTCTGCTACAGTCCCTCTCCATAAGAAAAAACGTGTGAACTGATGCATAATATAGAGAACGGTAGTGTCAAAAAACAAAGGCAAATGTACCAAAAGAGCAATAAAGCTAAATCGGTTCACACATGCACAGTCTTTGCTTTTTCCACCTAGCATTGTCAGACTTCTGAGGCAGGCATGTTACATGCCAAAACATGGAGCCATGTACATTACTGATTTTTTAGTATATTTATTTCATTGTGTACTGTTTTATACACATTGTATTTTGAGCATTGATTTTATGTTACTTTTACACACATTTTAAGCACTAAATTTTAACTGCATTTCCTGAGGTTTGTCTAGCCTTCCTCCGTTCCCACTTCCTAGTGTATCATCGCTTATAATACTCATCAACATTACCTCTTTCCTTTAAATTACTTAACTCCAAATCTGTTTTTTCTTGATGTTCTTAGATGACATACCTACTTTTCTCTATGATCAACAACATTAAAAATCAAAAGGACATATACTCAAGATTTTATTCTACCTTTCCAAGAATTCCATGCCACTTTTAAATATTTGCGGTTCTTTAATCATTCTTAATTCTATTGGTATGTGCTTCACTTTACAATACTCAACTAGACTTGCACTATTCAAATCAATGCTAATCATGGTTTTAAATTAAGAACGTCATTCCATGCTGTCATATGGCTGTCTACACGAGATGGAATATCAAACTGTGAAGGAAGTGGAGGAGTGGCCTAATGGTTAGGGTGGTGGACTTGGGAACTGAGGAACTGAGTTTGATTCCCAGCACAGGCAGCTCCTTGTGACTCTGGGCAAGTCACTTAACCCTCCATTGCCCACCGCATTGAGCCTGCCATGAGTGGGAAAGCATGGGGTACAAAAATAAAAAATAAATAAACATTCAATAAACTCTGAGCCTGTTAGCTAGAAAATCTAAACACTCTTTTCCAGGAGTTAGTGGCCATCTCAAACTATTCTGCATAACAATGCCCACACTGTACAAGGGGTATATAGAGACTGCCAAAGCAAACTAATTAACAACAAAAGCTCTCTAAACAAAAATTACCAACATTAGGTGAATTGTACTTATAAAAGGAGGAAAAGGATCTCAGAAACCATGTGGACAACATTCTTTCAGTTCAAAATTCTTATTACATTTTGTGTGAAATTGTAATCTTTTAAGTACAAACTTACTAATACAAATCAGTAATTTAACAATAATATACAAACAACACATGAGCATCTAGTGAAAGTCAAATAATATTGTAAAGTGTCTCTATACTGAAAATTACAATATTGAATTTATGTACTAGTATATTACAGGTATCCAAATTTTTTTATAAGCCAACATATGGACAACATTCTTAAGTGTCCAATTTACAGGTTCCAGTTTCAATCATTGATCCTAAAAAACCTCCAACATCCCAAATGTGTGTGGTTTTTTTTTGTTACTTTTGCAATTTAAGACACAAAAAACTCAGTTCTCACACAGACCTATACAATATACATCAATTTTTCAAACAAACATGTTTGTGCCACATTTCACATAATACAAACAATACCACATGCATCCATTTTTCTATCAAATTTGTAGCACATTTTAGCATTATACCATATGCATCCTCAAATATTTAATCAAATACATCATTCAATTTGATGACAGCAGCCAGCTTTAAACTTCTAAATGCCAACAGCCAACACTTAGCTTGATTTCAAAAGTCTAATAACAGATGCGAGCTTTAAAAGTTTTAAATAAGAGCAGCCAGCACTTAGTTTTAATTCCCGATGGGACCCGCTTTGCTGGACCTCATGATTTCATCAGGGGTCACTCATATATAGCTGCCGAAGTACTGTGAATGAATGCATGCAGTCATCACCTTGCAAAATTACAAAACCTAACAAAACACAGTAATGTGGCAAATTGTTTACCTCAGTTCTGCGCCATTTTGAATCAGAACCTGTGCATTAATTGTTGGTTTCATGCCCAACATGTCCTCTGTGCAATTGCTATGCTGAAATGCTCATTACTATGTGTAAACACTATTCACAATTAGCACAATTAATGTAATTAGCGAGCCAAATATTGTTGATAATTGAGATTTTAACAAGCAGTTATTGGTGCTAATTGTCTAAAAAAAATTTTTTACATGTGTAAATTTTATGTTTGGGTGAAAAAAAATATGAAGTGGGATGGGAAGGTCATTGGGGGGGGGGGGGGGGGGGGTCAGGGGCATTTCTTTAATCTAAGCACAAAATATTGATACAGAATAAAGGGATTTGTGCTTATTTATACCAAGGTGTAAAAATGGTCACGCCTAAATGCAGTTGCAGATCCAGGCGCTAGGTGCTATTCTATAAACAGGTATAGATTGTCTTATTTGGATTTGGCTCATGCATTTCTTAGTAGCTGAAAGTAAATTATATTCAGTTATAGTAGGTGTTTCCCTTTGCCCAGAGGGCTTGCAATTGAAGGGACCCTTTTATTAAAATGTGCTAGAATCTAGGTATTTTTGTAGTACAAAAATACTGCAATTAGAATTTCTAAAGAGCAAATCAAGTAATTCGTAGATTGACGTGTCAAACTTGATTTTGCACACACTACAGTTTTTTTTTTAATGTGTTAATGAACTACATGCACCCTAATGAATTTGCATCCCTTATATTTTTTGTTTGTTTGTTTGTTACATTTGTACCCCGTGCTTTCCCATTCATGGCAGGCTCAATGCGGCTTACATGGGGCAATGGAGGGTTAAGTGACTTGCTCTTGATCCCTATCTACCTACGGATAGATAGATAAGGATAGAGATATCAAAAGAAGTTGAATAAGAATTTTCCACCACATCGATATGTTTAGTCCTTTTGCTTTTTACCACATTTGTTTAGAAGGTAGTCTTAAGGATTCTGAATAGAATCTTTATTCTCTAAGGGGGTCTTTTATAAAGGCACACAAGCGTTTAGCGCGTGCTAAACGCTAGAGACACCTATATATTCCTATGGGTGTCTCTAGCGTTTAGCACATCCTTATTTTTAGTGTGTGCTAAAAACGCTAGTGCGCCTTTGTAAAAGGACCCCTAAGGATTTTAAGGGGGTATGCTCTAAAGCAGTAAATAATTCAAAACTATTACTCTACTGATAACATCTATTAATGGCATATAATAATTTTATGTATTTATTCATTTTATTTGTTGCATTTGTATCCCACATTTTCCCACCTATTTGCAGGCTCAATGTGGCTTACATAGTACCATGGTGGCGATCGCCAATTCCGGTAGGAGAAATACAGAGTGGTTTAGTGTTAATGTTCATAGATGATAGAGTACTTTAAGTAATCAAGAGAGAGAGGAGAGAGAGTTCAATTTTGTCCAGTTCTTTAAATTCCCAACTAAAGGAATTATTAGGAGCAGATACATGAGCTATGTAAGATCTAGACTGAAAATATTCCCCAACAATAAATATCTGGATCAAAGTCTATCTCTATTTCCTCCAGCTGACAAACTAATAGGTTTACTGGCAAGCATCACCATCCCCCTGAACTGCACTGTATTTTCCCTACCCAATAACATTTCAGTTTGTAAATGTCAGAAAAGCTAAAACACATTTTTTTTTTTGCAGCACAGCTCTAACTGTTGGTTGTTCAGCTAGAAACGTTATCGCTCATGTTCGCTTAACAGCATTATTAACCTTTCTGACAATCCCCAATTTTTTCATCAAAATGTTGATATTATAAATATAGGGAATTCCCATAGATAACTATAAATACTAGTTTTCCAACTATATTATTTTTATTAACTGGCACATAAATGCAGTGGCATATAATTTGACGGTGGGTGTACACATGGGTAGAGTCAGAGTCACAGTTACAGGTATTTCTTTATTTGTGACAATTATAACCCACATTTTCCCATACAATTTCGAGTTTAATGTGGCTAACAAGTTAAAAGTCAGTCATTACAAAATATGTAACAAAATACATAAACCCACACATATCAATAAAGAAAGAATTGTAAACATATAAAGAATCAAACATATAAACGGCGAGTGACCGACTCACTCGCAAATGCGCAGTAGAGACTTCCCTCTCTGTCCCACCCCCGTGTCAATACGTGATGACAGGGGCGGGACAGAGAGGGAAACTGCGCAAAGCCGCCGAGGTGGCTACCGCCCCCGCCTGAGGTTGCCGCTACCGCTCCCCCCACTCGGTGTCGCCGCCGCCAGCCCTCCACCCGGCCCAGGCCCTCTCTCCACTACTGATTACTTACATCCATTCGCCGGAACGTAGTATGCACATCAGCTGAGCTGCCGTCTGCCTTCCTTCCCTGCCTGTGCTCCGCCCGCGCTGATGTTACGTCACATGAGTGCGGGACACAGGCAGAGAAGGAAGGCCGACGGCAGCTCAGCTGATCTGCCCTGCTGCATTCCAGCGAATGGATGTAAGTTCAGAAGCGGAGAGAGGGCCTGGGCTGGGTGGAGTGCTGGCGGCGGCGGTAGCGGCGACCTCGCGGGGGGGGGGGGAGCGGTGGTGACCACGCGGGGGGCCAGCATCAACCTCCGAAAACCCCAATACCAGCCCGTTTTAACGGGCTCAACGGCTAGTTCAATAATAAAGCATAATGGGGAAAATGGAAGGGGGGAAATTAGGCACCAGGATCAATTGACAGAAATGTTTTTGAAAAGGAAAGATTTCAAAAGCTTACGAAAAACCGAGTCATCATGTTGAGATCTTATATTTTTCGACAAGGAATTCCACCATTTAGTCCCTTGGTATGAAAAAGTAGCTGAATATATAGATTTATAAACTACTTTCTTACAGGTAGGAAAATAAAGACTGAATTGCAAGAAGGCAAATAACAAGGGGTAATATACAGTCAGGGGCAATACCATACAAAATATGAAATATGAGAGCACAGAGTTTGAATACAATCCTGGCACAGGGTTTGAATACAATCCTGGCCCTAATGGGAAGCCGATGCAAATGTTATCAATAAAGGAGCAGCACTCTCAAAATGCAGTATTTGGGGCAGTTTCCTTAAGATATATTTTTTTACACCCTGCATAGATAGAATTACAATAATCAAATTGGGTCAAGACAAGAGATTGTGCAAGAATATTATCACTTATAATTGGAGTGGAGAAGTAGTCTGGTGGCTAGAGCACCAGTCTTGACATCCAGAGATGGTAGGTTCAAATCCCACTACTGCTCCTTGTGACCTTGGGCAAGACACTTAAGGGTCCCTTTACTAAGGTGCACTGAAATATTGCCTGCGGTATTGTAGGTGCAGGCTTTGGGCATTCACAGATCCATTTTTCAGTGTGCCTGCAAAAAATACCTTTTTAAAACTTTTGCCAAAAATGGACGTGTAACAAAATAAAAATTGTTACGCATCTATTTTGGGTCTGAGACCTTTCCACCAGCCATTGACTTAGTGGTAAGATCTCTTGTGTTAACCATGCGGTAATCACCTATGTGTGATTTTTGCCACACATGCGATTTTCGCCATATGCCAGATAATAAAGTATATTTTCTGGAGCGTGTAGCAGGTGTGCACGGGCCATGTGGTAGCCAGGCGGTAACTCCAAATTGGCATGCATTTGGTGTACGTAGGCACCTATGTGGCTTAGTAAAAGGGCCCCTAAATCCTCCATTGCCTCAGGTAGAAAATTAGACTGTGAGCCCTCCATGGACAAAAAATTGTAATTCACCTTGAGTTACTACTGAAAAAAGATGTGAGCAAAATTCAAATGAATAAATTATACACATTTCTTGACAAACTAGGTGCAAACATTTACACCAGCTCTGTGGCTGGTATAAGTGTTCATGCTTAAAATATATATGTATATATGCACTCCTATAGTTTTATTCTATATAGGAAGGCTGCCAGTAAGTATCTTCTGGCTGACTAAATGTAGGCACTTCAATTACCTTCTACACGTGTATTACAATGTACGAACATAAGCATTGTCATACTAGGACAGACCAAAGAACCATCAAGCCCAGGATCCTGTTTCCAACAGTGGCCAATCCAGGTCAGAAGTACCTGGCAAGATCCTAGAACAGTAAAATAGATTTTATGCTGCTTATCCTAGAAAGAAAGCAGTGAATTTTCCCAAGTCCATCTTAATAACGGCTTATGGCTTTTTCTTTTAGAAAATTATCCAAACCTTTGTTAAACACTGCTAACTGCTTTTACAATCAGACTACAAGTATATTTGTAAAAATTCCCACTTCAGCTTTTTCAGTAAAGTGCTTGTTTTGACCAGAGTGTGTTGGGCTTTGCGGCCCTTGTTACTGTGTAGCGTCTGTTTGGTCTACCCTAGGCCTTGGCCAAGGTTCTTCCTAGGCTTCGGCCTAGACACAAGGGCTCACAATCAATCTAACATTGCAGAAGAGGAATGCTAGATTGTGGTAGGGGGAAGATACAGGGGGCAATACTGGATGGTGGTGGAAAACAGAGCGACAATGCTGGATGGCAGGAGGAGAGGGAGACAGTGGAGCAATGCTGGATGATAAGGAGGGAGATAGACAGTGGGGCGATACTGTTTGATTTTGGGGAGAGACAGAGGAGAAGTGCTGGATAGTGAGGAAGAGATACAGAGGAGCAATGCTGGGCTGGTGGGGAGGGGGAAAGAGACGGAAAGGTATAATGGTGGCGAGAGAGAGCGAGAGACAGAGGGCGATGCTGGACATGGTAACAGAATATGGAAAAGAGGGGATGCTGGACATGAGGGAAATATTCTGGATGCAGAAGGATAGGGAAAGAGAGATGCTGGACATTGGAGGATGGAACAGGGATACACAGAAAAATGCTGGACATAAAAGGAATAGGAAGATGCTGATAAGGAAGGAGGGGAAGAGAGGTTAGAGTTAGTGAAAGACTAGAGAATATGGCTGGTGAAATAGAAAGTAATAGGGAACGGGAGAGCTTTAGGTAGAGCCTGTTAACAAGAAATATTAAGGAGTGATTTGTAAGAACTGAAATGTGGATAGCTAAGCAGAAAATATTTTAAAAAAGGGAAAGCTGGAAGGAAGATATAAGCATTAGAGGTAGATGTATGGTTGAAAGTGAAGACAGGAGAAAAGAGGATAAATGGCAAATGTACAGGACAGGAACCCTAGAAACACAGCTAAGAAAAAATGAAAAGAGGAAAGCCAAAACCAGAACCTGGGAACAAAACAATTAGAAAAATAAAATGACCAGACAACAAAGGTAGAACAAAGAATTTTAGTTTCAATTTTGTGATTAGAATGTCAGTTTTTGCAATGTACATCTGCTAACTTAGGGCCCTTTTACTAAGCCATAGCAAAAAGTGGCCTGCGGCAGTGTGAGCGTGTCTTTTGGGTGCGCGCCGGGCCAGTTTTTACCGCATCTTGGAAAAGGGGCCTTTTTTTAAGGGGCCGGAAAATGGATGTGTGGCAAAATAAAAACCAGCACGTGTCCAATTTTGGTTTGAGATCTTACTGCCACCCATTGACTTAGCGGTAAGGTCTCGTGTGCTACCCAGGCAGTAGGCATGCAGCACCCGTCCACTGCTGATTACTGCCGGATAAGCATCACGTGGTAGAAAATAGAAAATATTTTGTACCACGTGTTTTTGGCGCACGCCAAATTCAGATTTACCGCCTGGGGCACATAGTAGCTGGGTGGTAATGCTAATTTGGTACATGCTGGATGCACATAGACCCTTATGTACCTTTGTAAAAGGGCCCCTTTTGTTATACAAATTTTGGAACTTATGCTGGAAAGACAGTAGGCATAGCCCTTCATACCTTATTGTGTATGTTAACAATGTTACATATGAATAATTACCAATAATAAAAATTCTTATCTTTTTCACTCATTGGTGTAATTAGCAGATATCACTGCAGACTATAAGACTTGCTGTCTGCGCCAGATGAAACATTTCTCCCTTGTTCAAATTTTGAGGAAATCAAATCAGCTTAAAATTCTGCATGCACTTAGCATCCTATGATATAAAAGTGATTAATTGCAGCTTAGCAGTACGGTTCCTTTCAATCTTGGAAATGCTTATCAGGAACATAGTTCTTACTGGATGGCTGGAATTCTGCCACATTTCATTTGAGTATTTTTATGTATTTATTTATTTATTTTCTAACAGGAACAGGGAAATCACACAGGAACTGTGATTTTTACAGTGCAGCTGTCCTTTTTATGAATATTTTATGCTGTTTCTTACTGTGAAAACAGGTTTCTGATAGTCACGGTAGCCTTAAAACAGTTACAAGATATTACTTTGCATTATTTTTGAAATAGGAGGATCTAAGAGAAAGCCCAAAGCACAGAGAAAAGAGCAACGTGTAGACACTGCGCTCTTGCAATTCTAAATCTTGTGAAAACATAACATAGCTGGCATAAAGAAATGTAGAGATGAAACGTGCAGTCTTTCATAGGGATACAAAAACTAATAGCTCTCCTAAAAGATTTTTCACTGGCATGGATTTCACTCTGGTGTGCTCAAATGCTTATACAGGTGCAATCAATGTGAAGTTAATGACACATCTCGTAGGTTTCTCTATCTGCCCTATCCAGGGCCCCCGAGAGACTAGGCCGGGCCCGGGGCAAGGCCGCACCGCCTCCGCCCCCCCCCCCCCCCCCCCCCCCCGCTTCTGCAGTCCACGGTCTCACCTGCTAACCTCCATGGTTCCGGGCCCCCTGCATTCAAGGCGGCAGTCGCAGATCGCCTCTCTTCTGGCCTTCCCTCCCTGTGTCCCGCCCTCGTCTGATGTAATTTCCGGTTTCCACGAGGGCAGGACACAGGGAGGGAAGACCCGAAGGGCGGTGATCTGTGACTGCCACTTCAAATGCAGGGGGCCCGGAGCCGAGGAGGCAGGCAGGTGAGACCGGGAACTGCAGCACCAGTGCCCTGACCCCGGTGCCGGGCCCCCCTTGGAGGCCCAGGCCAGGGGAATTTTGTCCCCCCTGCCCCCTCTCTCGGTGGCCCTGGCCCTATCAGCCTAGGCTAACCAATTAGGCTAGACTAACCAATTAACTAACTAAGCTACCCTTTTACTAAACTGCATTAAGCACTTACCCCCGGATTATATAAAGTTGCACAGTCAAATTTCCAAATAGTGTGCAAATTTGGGCACATGTGTTATAGAATATTGCCAGTTGTGCATTAACTTAGGGGCCCTTTTACTAAAGGGTTGCCATACGGCAACTTCGAACACCACCGGTGCAACGTGGCCTCCGGCGATAGTTCCACCTCAAGCAAAGTGCTAACCCAGAGGTAATCAGGCAGCACCATGCACTTCACGGGTTACCACTGGGTTACCGTGGGAGCCCTTACTGTCACCTCAATGGGTGGCGGTAAGTGTTCCCTGCCACATGGCCATTATTTAGTGGCTTTTTAGCTGCTGCGGGAAAAAGGGCCCTGGTGCACAGGAAAAAGGGCTCCCGCTGCTACTGCAAGGCTCTTTTTACTGCAGCTTGGAAAAAGGACACCTTAATTGTTAAATTAGACTCCAATTAGCCTTAAGAACCAATAATAGCACAAGTGGCATTAGTTGGTGCTAGTAGGCACAAATTTGTAGTTAGGTGCATAACTGCACTTAGGAGCTACTCTATAAACCTATTGGCCGACATTAGTACTATTTAACTGACCAGGAACCGCCCCTGGCCATTTGAATAGCACTTAACTGGCTAAGTGCTAATATTCAGCATGATATAAGCAGTTATTTCTGCTGAACATTTCCACTTATCGCATAGGACTAGATCCTATATATCACATCTAAAAAATTGGCCCTGAAATGAAATATGCCAAAGTGTATTCTATAAAGTACACCTAAATTTAGGTGTACTTTATAGAGTAGGCCTACATTTCCAATGTAGGCCTACATAGAGTAGGCCTACTTTTTCAAAACATTTATAGAATATGTGAATTAGAATTTACGCACATCATATTATCAAAAATGCTTAGTTCTGCATGTAAATTCTAATTAATGCCAATTAATTTCAATAATTGCTTGTTAAGTGGTAATTATCGGTGCTGATTGGCTTGTTAGCTAATTAAGTTGTGCACACAAATCCAGAATATGACTGGATTTGGAAGTGCAACCTAAGTCACGCTATAAAGAATCTGGGGGATAGTGGCTAACCAGCTATTTCACACGATATATCCAGATAGCAGCGAATATTCAGCACTTCACTAGCTACATATAGCGGCCAACGCAGACTGCCTAAAGAGCAGTGCTATTTTTGCCCACTATAAACTTAACCAGCCAGCACTGAAAATGAACTTGACCGGTTACGTTTAAACCAGGCAAAAAAAAAACGGACATTCAATGCTGGTCACCGAAAACAGCCCAGCATTGAATATCCAGGCTCAGTACTGATTGCAGGATTTAGCCGGGCTGTCTCCCGCAGACTGAATGTCGGCCAGTTAGTACCTAAATGCTCTAGCGTACAACTACAAAGAAGGCATGCACATGGGTAGATCAGAGGTATGCTTTGCAGTTGTGCATGTAAGTTACAGAATACTATGACTTACACACACAACTATCAACTCTAGATGAGACAATTGAGATCAGTCTTTGACATGGCATAAGTGCTCGTGCCTAAAATTAGGTTGTGCGTGTTGACTTACGCTCTATTTCATGGCAATAATTTTGTGCACAATTGCCATTACAAAACAGACACTTTTCGCCTGTATTTTTTGCTCCTAATCTTTGGTGCACTTTCTTGAATCTACCCGTTAACGCCCAGTTTGTTCTGTTACCTGCTATCACACAGCTGCATTAAGGAGCTTTGTAGTAATTTTGCAGTTAGTGTACAGTAAGGGGCCTTTTTACTTGGTGGCAGTAAGCCCAACTTGGGCTTATTTATTTATTTAGATTTGCTCACACCTTTTCAGTAGTAGCTCAAGGTGAGTTACATTCAGGTACTCTGGATCAGGGGCGTAGCTACATGGGGGCATAGGCCTCCGTAGATTTAGCCCTGGTCCCCCCTGCTGCCAACCCCTTTGACCCCCCTCCCACCACCAACCCTCCCCTGCCACCGCCGGGTACCTTTGCTGGCGGGGATCCCCAACCCCCGCTAGCCGAAGTCCTCTTCTCTGGCGCGACCGCGTTGCTGATCTGCAAGGGCAGCTCAGCAACCCGGCCGCGCAGGCTTCTGTTTCTGTGAGTCTGTATGTGCAGGATGTCAGACTCACAGAAACCTGCCCTTGCAGATCAGCAACGTGGCCGCGCCGGAGAAGAGGACTTCAAGCTGGCGGGGGTTGGGGACCCCCGCCAGCAAAGGTACCCGGTGGCGGGGGAGGGTTGGTGACAGTGGAAAGAGGGAGTTGAAAGGGTTGGAGCTGGGGGGGGGGGGTCAAAGGTGGTGGTGGCAGTGGGGAGGTCAAAATGGCAGGGGGTTTAAAAATGGGGGTGGGTTGGTGGCACCAGGGGGGCTAAAATTTGCCCCCTCACCTCGGGCTCTGGACCCCCTCCCGCTGAAGTCTGGCTATGTCCCTGCTGTTGCGTCCCTCACCTGATGTGCAGGCCGCACGGGCAGCTCAACGGTCACGCTCGCGGTAGCGGTGGCCGGCCATGGACGGTCCGGTTCCGATGGCCAGCCATGCCTTGGGGTCGTGGTGTCCAGGCTCGATGGTCTTTTGGGAGTTTCTTTACCGCGCGGTTTTCCTCCTCGCGTCTGGTTCTACAGGATTGGCTGCTTTCTGCTGTTGCTCCGCCCCTCTCCCAACGATCTCCAATCCCGGATTGCTCTTGTCAGCTGACTACGGTTACGCCCGATGAGGGGACTATTTAAGAACCGCAGCAGCAGCCTTCAGTCTTTGCTTCGGCTTCTATTTGCTGTAGAGGTTTGGTGCTTGAGACTGTTCTACTGACTACGTTCTTGTTTAACCTGACTACTGGATTGGACCCGACTACCCACTGTGATTGCTGCCTGCCTTGACCCCTGGACTGAACTTGATTACCCGTTGCATTGCTGCCTGCCTAGACCCTTGGATTGTACCAGACTACCTACTGTGTTGCCGTCTGCCTTGAACCTTGGACTGAACCTGACCATTTCTTGCTTCTGTTGGATTATTTGTAGTAAATAATTAGCAGATTTTATACACACAGCTTCAGCTTTAGAAATGTTAATTTCTTTTCTTCATCTCTCTCATACACCCCAGAATAATTCACTGCTGAGTCACTTTAAAGTTGAAGTAACAAAACATCTGTTTACTCACAGTTTGTAGTTAGATTATATTCAGACAGGCTTATATATACATAATACTATACATTTGGATTATCAGCTCTTTCCATGTGCTTAGATGGTAATGGATGCTCACACCATAGATTCTCTCAGGTTAGGAGAGATCATGAGCTCCATGTGCTGTGCCTGACCCCCACAGGAAGTTGCATGGGTGTGACCTCTCTAAGTAATTCACATCAGAGGTCACAGAGTAATCACAGAGAAAAAATTGGTGACAGGCAATGCATGTAAAATACAATACATTATTCCAACAAACCCCTTCTCATGCATAACTGTCATGCAATTATTAATTCATACAAAGTCCAAGCTTTATACGCAGATTCTCAAAATGTTCTCTGGGTAACGGTTTGGTCATGATGTCAGCTGTCATCTCACTGGTGTGACAATAGTGTAGACTGATGACCCCTTCTTTCGCCAACTCTCGCACGTTGTGGTATTTCGTTGCGATGTGCTTGGTGCGTGACTGAACCTTGTCATTCTGTGACAGTCAGATGCAGCTCTGATTATCTTCCATTATCTGGATTGGTCTCTGTTCAGCTATTCCAAAATCCAGCAAAAGTTTTTCAATCCACATCAGTTCTCTGCATGCTTCTGATACAGCCACATATTCAGCTTCTGTAGAAGACAGACTCACAATACTTTGTTTATGACTGGCCCATGAAATTTGTACATTTCCATACATAAACACATATCCACTTGTGGATTTATAATCAGAATGATCCCCTGCCCAATCTGAATCACAGTAACATATTAGTTTTGGATTACTATTGGCTGAAATCTTTAATTTACAATCAATGGTACCTTTTAAATACCTTACCATCCTTTTAACTGCAGTCCAATCTGATTTGGTAGGTGAGCTAACCCTTCTGCTCAAAATTCCTACTGCATTTGCTATATCAGCCCTGTATGTGGTAGTCAGATATAAAAGCTTACCTATGGCTGATCTATATTGGATGTTATCTGGTAAAGGTTCTCTTACTGTTTCATCCTTCAGAAAATCAGTGATCATGGGAGTGCTTACAACTTGGGCATCTTGCATACCTAAACTTTCAATAAGCTCCTTTATTTTCTGCTTCTGGCTTAGAAGATAAGAACCATCATTTTGTTTCTCAATTTCTATACCAAGATAGTATGACACATTACCAAGTTATTTTATCTCAACATTCAGGTTTAAATATTTTACAATGTCCTTGTACTCTTGCTCACTTTCGCTTGCAATGAGCAGATCATCAACAAAAGCTAAAATGTATGCATATTGTCCATTTCTGCACCTAGTGTACAAGCATTTATCTGCTTCACCTTGCTTAAATCCTAAATTTGTCAATATTTCATGCAATTTGTCATTCCAACATTTTGCACTTTGCTTTAATCCATAAAGACCTTTGTTTAATTTACACACTAGCTGTCTTTGTTTTGTATTTATGAAACCTGTTGGCTGTTCCATGTACAAGTCTTCAGTTATATCTCCATGAAGAAATGCTGTTTTCACATCAATGTGGTTGACTTGCATGCCTTTTGAGACTGCAATGCTCAGAAGTGTTCTAATTGTCGTGTGTTTCACTACAGGTGCAAACACTTCATCAAAATCTTCTCCATATTTTTGAAGATATCCCTTTGCGACTAATCTGGCTTTATACCTTTCCACTTTTCCTTGTGCATTCCTTTTTAACTTGAATACCCATTTGCATCCTATAGCTTTCTTGCCAAGAGGTAATTTTGTAAGAATCCAAGTTTTATTTTTATGCAATGCATCAATTTCTTCTTGTGCAGCTTACGCCATTCAGCAGCTTCTTCTGCTGGCATTTTCTCAATCTCATCCCATGTTAAGGGCTCTTGAGCTTCTGCTGACTTTGTTAGGTAAGACAGTCTTGGGGGTGGAACACCTTTGTTTTCCCTGGATGAGCGTCTGACAACAGGTTGGTCTGACCTTTCCGCATCCTCTAAATCTGAGAGTCCTTCTCCAATTGATTCCCCTTCTCCAACTGTACTGTCTCCTGCGATGATCCTTTCTGTGTCTGCTTCCTCTGCCTGTTCCTCGTTAGATACAGATGAGTTGCTTTCAGACATCTGCCTTGGTATGGCATTTATATACACTGGCATGTCTATTATGGTTCTAGTTTCATATTCTGGATGATAAGGCTCATCTGGGATAATCCAGCCTTTATCAACCCTTTTGTTTTCATCAAATATGTAACATGTCTTATGCCAACAATGCCAGTTTTCAGATTCAAAATTCTATATCCTTTGTGTCCTGGAGCATAGCCAACTAAAATGCCCCTTTCTGTTGTGGAATCCAGCTTATGCCTTCTTTGCTTTGGTACATGAGCATATGCTGTACTTCCAAATGTTCTTATGTGTGACAGGTTTGGCTTCCTACCATGCCGTGTCTCATGTGGTGTGCGCTCAGCGCCTTTAGTTGGCATTCTGTTTTGTAGGTACACTGCTGTGAGAATGGCTTCCCCCCATAGTCTTTTAGGGAGATTGCTATCTGACAGCATACATCTGGTCATTTCCACAAGTGACCTAAATTTTCTCTCTGCAACAGAATTTTGCTCTGGTGTATAAGCTACTGTTGTGATATGCTGAATGCCTTCTTGTTCTAGAAATGTGCGCATGCTTTGTGAAGTGAACTCACCACCATTGTCGGTCTGAAGAACCTTTGGTTTTCTTTCAAATTTATTGCTCACCATGGCTACGTATTTCTTCAGCATGTCTGTGACTTGACTTTTTTCTTTCAGCAAATAGGCCACACAGTATCTAGAGAAATCATCCAAGAATATTAGCACAAATCTGTTATTTCCCAATGATGGGATATTAAACGGTCCACATAAGTCACTGTGTATTAAATCCAGTACTTTATTACTCCTATTTCCTGTGTATGCAGGAAATGAGGGTCTCACACCTTTTTGAGTAACACAGTCTATGCATTTCTCCATTTTACCAGTATCTGCACTGATCTGAATGCCTGTGGCTAGTTGCCTACTGTAAAGATCCTGGATCACCTTAAAATCACGATGTCCCAGGCGGCGGTGCCAGATTTCCAGACTACATTTACCATCATTCTTCCTTACTTGCGCCAGATGTGAGGCTTCACCTGAAATGCTCAGTTTATAAACATCATTATGCATAAAAGCTTCAGCATACACTTCATCATTTTTAGAGATTGTGCACTTACTGTTTTCAAAATGAATCACAAATCCCTTCTTATCTAATGTAGATACACTAAGCATATTGCAAACTGCTTGGGGAATATACAAGACATCACTTACAGGAATTTCTTTAACTTCATTAGACACTTTGCATTTTAAGAATCCAATGCCTTTTGCTTGGATCTGAGTAGTCCCTGCGTTTGCAGTTTTAAGAATACCTTCTTCTGGACACATTTCCTGAAAGAAATCCTTACAATTGGTTAAATGGCATGTGCTCCCCGAATCCAAAATCCAAGTACTTTCATTTGAATTATTATTTACCATAGTCAAAGATTTTTCTACCATTAGAATGCCCTTATGTTTATTATTGTCTTTCATACATTTCCTGGTTGGAGAATTCTTTTGTTCCATTGGCTTAGGTGAGCTAGAGGGAGTGTTTTGTGTTTCCTTACACCATTTAGATACATGTCCCTCCTTTCCACATGAGTAGCAAATCAGCTTGCCCTTGGGTGGAGTTTTC
Source organism: Microcaecilia unicolor (assembly GCF_901765095.1). Taxonomy (NCBI): domain Eukaryota; kingdom Metazoa; phylum Chordata; class Amphibia; order Gymnophiona; family Siphonopidae; genus Microcaecilia; species Microcaecilia unicolor. The sequence continues at coordinate 369,662,253 of NC_044033.1, read as the reverse complement.
CCATAGCTCCGCCTTCCTCTGTTCTTTGCCAAGAAATTTGTTTCATTTCTCTCTGACTTGCTTTGAGAACACATCTCCTCAGAATCATTAATTATGCATTCCTGCCTCAGTTTTGATGCTGCCTGTTCAAAAGGTTGCCCTTCAATGGCTTCATTTACAGACCTAAAAACATCAAACTTCTTTGATAGTGAGGTAAAAAGAAATGCTCTTTTCAATGCATCACACATGGGAATTCCAGAAAGTTCTAACTTTTGAAATGAAGACATAAGATGCATAATGTGATCATTACACTTACTTTTATCCCTTAATTTGGTTTCATTCAACTCTGCCAACCAAATTGGTTGCTGTTTTGCATATGTAGTTGCATACATAGTTCTCAGTTTATATAAGATGTCCTTTGGTGTATCTTTTCCCTCCACTAATATGGCTTGTTTCTCTGAGAGAGCTTCCAAAAACATGCACTTCACATAATAGTTTGCATTGTCCCATTCAGCCATATTTTCAGCTGTTCTGTTTTGGTCTAAGCATATATTTAATTTCTTTGCTTGAAGGAGACATCTGAATCTTAGTTCCCACTGCTGATAATTAAATTCAGTTAATTTAGGCACCTTGAGAGAGTAGAAAAATGGTGAATTTCCTCCCTCAGCCATTTTCTTAGCCTTGCCTGCTGTTTGGTGTGTGGGGGGAGAGAGAGACAGACTGAATCTTTCTTTTAAAACTTAAGAGAAAAAAGTGTGGCTTTTTTACTGCCTGGTAATATTTCTCTTCTTTTTCAATTCCTGGCCTGGGCCCATAACCCTTTTGTTGGATTATTTGTAGTAAATAATTAGCAGATTTTATACACACAGCTTCAGCTTTAGAAATGTTAATTTCTTTTCTTCATCTCTCTCATACACCCCAGAATAATTCACTGCTGAGTCACTTTAAAGTTGAAGTAACAAAACATCTGTTTACTCACAGTTTGTAGTTAGATTATATTCAGACAGGCTTATATATACATAATACTATACATTTGGATTATCAGCTCTTTCCATGTGCTTAGATGGTAATGGATGCTCACACCATAGATTCTCTCAGGTTAGGAGAGATCATGAGCTCCATGTGCTGTGCCTGACCCCCACAGGAAGTTGCATGGGTGTGACCTCTCTAAGTAATTCACATCAGAGGTCACAGAGTAATCACAGAGAAAAAATTGGTGACAGGCAATGCATGTAAAATACAATACATTATTCCAACAGCTTCCTGCTGCCCAGACCCTGGGAGTGAATTCACTATCTCCTTTCAGCTGTTGTTCTCAACTCGTGGAGTACACCCACCGCCAGCCAGGTCAGTGGCTGCCCAACCCCGTCCGGATCCCGAAGTCCTGGTGGCCACCTGCACCTGGGGGCTCAACTCCCGGGGAATGGTGGTCGCTTCCCAGGTGAAGCTAGGAGTTGTCCGGCTGCCTGACCGAGTGCAGCGCTGCTCTTCATTCACCGTGCTCAGTTGTGGCACAAGGGCTCACTACCCGAGTCTTAACACCTGCTCTGGATATTTATCTGTCCCAGGAGGGCTCACAATCTAAGTTTGTACCTGAGGCAATGGAGGGTTAAGTGACTTGCCCAAGATCATAAGGAGCAGCAGTGGGATTTGAAACAGCCACCTCTAGATTGCAAGACCGGTGCTCTAACCACTAGGCCACTCCTCCACTGCAGAACTACAGCCATCCCAATGCAGGCGCCAGCGGTATTTCCACCCCGAGCATGCGGCATTTCTAGCGCTAGTGGAAATATTTGAAAAATATTTCCGCAGGGGGTTACCACTGGGTTAGCGCAGAAGCCGTTACCATCACTTCAACGGGTAGTGGTAAGAACAATCTTACCGCAAGGCCATGTCTTTTTTCAGCCTTTGTACCCACTGCAGTAAAAAGGGGAAAAAGAAGAGAAAGGGAAATGGGACTTGATATACTGCCTTTCTGAGGTTTCATTCAAAGCGGTTTACATATATTCAGGTACTTATTTTGTACCAGGGCTTCAGCACATGTCAAAAATGGCCCCATCGCTA